>NC_091702.1:617310-925966 GCF_041296265.1 Equus caballus
GATTTGGGAAGAAAAAGCAGGGGGAGAAAAAAAGAAAGGACTTAAAATGGGAGGGGCATTTTAAGTCCAAAAAAGAATATAATTTTAGGAAAAAAAGAAAGAACCCATTAAATTGGAAAATCTGACATTATGGCTGATTAGCAAGTTTCAGGGAAGTAGACTGGGAACTGCTATCATAGATATGTCAATTAGTTTCAGCTTAGACCAAATCTCTTTACCCTAAATGAGACTTTGTTTGAAATGAAATGTTATATCTTCAAAGACGTCCACAAAGCATAACACTAAAGCCAAACCAAGTAATTTAAAAATCAAAATAAGGAAAGCTTATTTCTTCCCTAGCCACCAGTCCCTTCCCTCACAAAAAAAAATCTTACATGTGACTGGTAGACTCCCCAAACAGAAGAGCAGCAAAAAGTTAAATGCCAAGTTTCTTTTATGCCAAGAAAACTTGCAAAGACCTTTGCAATTGTAAAGACGCTCCTATCAAATGATTCCGCAATTAAACTGTATATCAGGTCCCTATAATACACAACAAGAATACCCTGGTTTGATTTAGTGTATACGATCAGGTTGCTACAACCAAAATACAAACTTGCTATAGCCTGCTTCATTCATTTCCTTGGAAAAAAGGTATAAAGCCTCTTTGCAAGTGTTTTCCTGTCTTAATGCAGACCAATCTACTGTCTGCCAAATAATCCTTTCAGGTTCTTTAATACTGCCCTCCCAACCCATCTCTTCTAAGAAGCCTTGGTAAAAACTAGGTCTCCAATTTGATAATTATTTATCTCACTTCCTTTTCAGCTTTTAAGAACCTGTGTTTCATTGTTTCTCTGTAGCGCTTGTTCTGTGCAACACTGTTATCCTTCAAGGTTTAAGGTAATTTCTCTGTTCTCTAAATATCCATAGCCCTCTACATGTGCCACTTTCACAATACTCGTATTTCTACACTGCATAGCACAGCATAGCCATTAAGCATATGGTTCTCAAATAACTGTCATTGATTAGCTGGGTGACCTTGGGCAAGCCACTTAACATTAACAGTGCCTCAGTTTCCCTATCAGTAAAATGAGGATAACATTTGTACATACCTCATAGGGTTCTTCTTAAGAGTAAATGAGCTAATATACAAAAAGTTCTTAGAACAGCACTTGTTATATATTAAGTACCATTTAACTATCTAGTCTTAAAATCATTCACCTAATTCAAATCTCACCATTCTACCATAAATTCTTTTTGTGGTCCAAAGTTTTATCTTTTTCTCTTTTGAATCCCACTATACAGCTTGACAATGCCCTAAACAGGGAGGCAAGTAAAAACGTATTTGTTGAATTAATTAATGCCGAATTCTCTGATGGAGCAGCTCTGAGAGAGCTTTGTAAATGTTCTCTAGTTACTCGTCTGTATTTTAAGTTCCTAACAGTTCTCAAAATTTTCAAACAAAAACTAATCCTACAACAGAGGGAAATAAACAAGTACTCAAGGATGGTCTGAGACAAGGATTAAAACTTCTACTCTATAGCAGCTCCAATCAACTGCTAGTGATTACTAAGCACTGTCTCAGATTCTGAGGCCCTTACGGCCTCATGGTCAGAGCGCCATGATCAACTAATCTTGTCTACCTTTGTTTGCTGGGATAGTACAAAGTGGACACACTCATTTTTTCATTACCAATCTGGAGTTTGACCCTAACGAGCCCAACCTCCCCAAGAAAATTTATTTAAAATTCCATATTTTCTCTTACAACTTCACACAAGTTTTGCCTTTTACTCTATAACATATCCATGTTTACTTAAATTAAAAAATATATTTTCCTCCGATCTGTGAATAAAACTGATGCTCCAGGGAGATGTGTCACGTTTCTTCTGTGGTTTCTTAACCCCCTGGTACCTAATATCTCCAGGTGCAGCACTACCTCATTTTGAGAAACACAATCCTAGACTACACGTTTCCTGCAGTACATTGCTTTTGCATCCTCCCACTAGCAACCAAAATACTACTCCCTGAATAACCAGAAGTTATATGACAGAATAATAATAGCACCTATATTTTAATACTGCTTAAGCGTTTGTAAGATGATTTTCTATCTCATTTAATATTCACATTTTAAAGAATTCAAAAACATCAAATTATAATCATGTATCAACTAAATTGTGTGACGTTTGTAAGTGAGTTTTCACTTTTCTCCAAAGTGGAAGCATGATGCTAGAACATTAGCTAGGAATAAATCAGATAAACTTCTAAAATACGATGCTAACATATCTTCAACAGGATAAATGCTATTGCTAAAATTATCAGACATCGTTACAATACTTGAACACAAAAGCTGTCTTTCCTCTTATAAAATTCCTAATAATTTAAATGTGTTATATTCTAACCATATCATCACTGTCCTGGGTCTACTTGTGACAAAAATTGTATTTAATGGCTTAATGTTTCAATCAAAACAATTCTTTTCGTCAGGGAATTTGATCAAACGAAATTACAGGCCCACATGATTTCCATCCTAGTGGACTTGAAGGTCAACAGCAATGAACAGGTTACATAAAGCTAAATTGTCAACTCATCCTCCTTTATGTGATCAATTCTAAATACAAAACAAATTGCAAATTCTCTTGTAAGTTAAAGCAAAAAACGCTTCACTTTCCCTCCCTTGCAAAAACAAACTAAATTGGATTTATGGTGGATACGAGCCCCCACCAATGGATTTAAGGGCAGCAGGGAATGGCCTCTTCCATAACGCCTTACAAATTTGTGCAAAGACGATATATTGACGCAAAGAAATCCCTTCAAAAAGGGAGAAGCAGGGGCGAGAAGAGGGCTCAGCTGCTCAGAGGTCTCATTAGAGGAGGAGGACCCGGGAGGCGGGGGAGGGAGAGCAGAGAACCTCACCCACGGCGGGCCCCACATGTGAAGCTTTTGGAAAGACAGTGGGGGAAAAGCTGAGCTGCTTTCGGTTTAAGAGCAGAGACATGGCGCTAGGGTCCCCCGGCTTGGGGAAGATTAAAAGACCTCTCCTAGCAAGTTGCCCCCAGGCAAGGCTGTGCCCTCCCCTCCGAGGCCTAGGAAAGAGGCGCCATGACGGGAATGCACGTCCAGGGACGCAAGGCTACAGTCTCAAGCTCCAGCAGCACGACTCACCTGGAGCCCCCGACCCAGTTCATCTCCCCAAAACTTCTGAGAAGACACTGGGGTTCTGACAGCTGCACTTCAGACGGCTCCGTTCAGGGCTAAGCCACAGCTTCCTCGGTTTCAGCCCGCTCCTCTCCGGCCCACGGACCTATAGCCCAGCCTCCCTACAGCCTTTGCGGCCTGGTTAGGCTCCTTCCGCGTCTCCCGGCAGCCTCTGCGGTTTCTGCGGCGACGCTGTCCTGATAGGGCCGCAGGGGACGCCGTGGGAAAGCAGCGCGTCCGAAGGAGGAAGAACACAGCAGTTTCAACCGGTCGGGCGAAGGAACCCTCAAGAAATCAAGTGTCGGGCTGTGGCCGCAGGGTTAGTGTTTGAAACCACCCCCACCATAGTTTTATTTACTTTGGTGTAGGTCTCAGCCTTTTTCTTTTTAGGTCAAAGAACAGACTGAGGGGAGAAAAAGAAGGCAAGAACAAAGATATGGATCCGTAATCCTCAAGATGATGTTTCCATTCCCACATCACTCCACATCCAAATCCTTTAAATATCTTTCACGTGCAGTTTCAATATTCAGTACACAGTTGTTTATTAGAAATATTGCGCTGTAGTAACTTACCATTTTGTGGGTTTCTTAGAGAGCTTGATCAAAACTGGGTTTAGCTGTAAAGACCCAAAGACTTTAAACACCTTACCGAAAAAAATCTCAAAACGAAAGTTGGATTTTAGTGATCGTTTCTGTGTTATGTTTGTATATCCTCACAAAATGTTTATCTTACACACTGTTCTATGATATTTTGGTTAGAAACTAGAAATCTCCTGTACCAAACAAATGCACAAAATGGTTTTTTTCCCCCAATTGTCATGATTGTTTTCCAGATTTTTAATCTGGGCAACCTCTCATTTTCAAATATGATACATTTTCTGTTAACTCATTGGGAAATAGTGCCTAAAATATAGTTGCCTAAAATAGGATTATGTGCCCTGGTAGACATCGTTTAATCATAGAAATACTGATTTTTGTCACAAAAATTCACCAAAGTATATCTATCATTGGTTTGAATTAAACCAAGTGAGTATAGCATTTCAGAACAAATTAGTCTTCGTCATGGAGTAGCTCATCGTTTTTCAGTAACTAAACCATACAGTCGAGTCAGAAGCAATGGCCCAGTGCGTTAGCCTTTCCTACTTTCAACATTTTGAAACAGGTACAAATTAACTAAATTAACTAGAAGGGGAAAATAATTTTATAGAGGATTGACTGACCTTTTAAAATATATTCTATAGGTAGAGACATAAAGGACAGGTTGACCAATCTGTTGAGAAGAGTCAAGAAGTGGGAGCTGGATAGAACCGTGTCTTCTCTCTGACTAGAGTCACTGCTTTCCTTCCAGTCACAGAGAGGCAGTGGAAGTGGTCAATTAGGCTAAGGAAAGATTAATCTATGAGATACATCCTCAGACAAGATATTTGCTGGGTTTTCCTTCACAGCAAAAGACATTTCATTATGAACCAGTTATTAGGTGGTTATTTGTAACAGATGAAATATTGACCTAAGATCTCATCTTCATTGTGTTTGTGGCTCACATGAATAAGGCTAGCATGACTGGTAGATAATGAGTCAAATGCTGTGCTATTTTAGGGCCAGTAGGGCAATTAGGTAATCTCGGGTCAGGAAACAGTTCAAGAAAGGAATACAGCACAGATAAAATACTACTTAGCATTTGCTGAGAAGGAAATGCATCCCAAATCTTAAACCTTAATTTGTCTTTACTGCTAAAAATTATTTACTCTCTGGTGATTTACTATCTAAACACATAATACATATTATCTACATTATACATTTTTATTCATATACTTATATATGTAGGTCTCTTTATTATAAAAATTTATTTCTGATGTTTTACTGTTTAGAAAGCATGTAGTTTTCCTAATATATGTGTATATATATAGTCTCTAATATATATATAAAGTCTATTTAATCCTGCTCTTCCATGGTTGTTGGTAATGTCCACTGTGACACTGACATTGAGAGTATCACACTTGAGAACAGAGTAATTTGATAATTATTGCTTATTTTTTAACTTTCATTCATTTTCAAGATCTTTTTTTAAGATTATTTCTCCTCTCTTAAGAAAAATTTTAATGCTTTCCCATGTAAACACATGTAAAGTTGAGAAGATTGAGTGGAAATTAGGCTGAATTATGTTTACTATAGTAACAAGTGACTTTTTTTCACTCTTTTTTTCTCACCTAGTTTGAAATTCAAACTAAATTAGCATTCTTTCTGCTTTAATTGCATGGCAATATAAAAAATGAAAGAAGTATCTTGACATTCTTAGTTTCTTACTTAAATATCATATATTTCCAACTGGAATTATGTATCTGTTTTCCTATCATCTTGAATTCTTCCTCTGCCTTCCCTGAAGTCTTGAGCTTGGTCTCAGATGCTAGGACCAACCCTGACTCTTGGGGGTAGGGTAGAGTGAAGGGTGGGAGTGGAATTAAAATGGTGATAGTTACATCTGTACTTAAGTGGCTCATCATTAGGTCAAATCTCACATTAACCTTTTCCCCAGTTCTAGTAACTGGCCTCCAACCTTCCCTGCACCACAATTCCGGTAACCAAATTTCTGTCTTTCTATCTTGATTATTTTCCTCATTCTAACAAGTCTTTCACTCAAGCCAATAAAAGCTTGTTCCTATACCCTAGCTTCATTATCAGTTGATAAACTGACCTACCTACAACTAAGTGCAGGCCTGATTTGATCTCTAACCTTCTTTGCTTCTAGATTTCCCACTGCCCTGCTCCTCCCCTGATGTGGCTGTCCTATGCCAGTGATGCAGGCCACTTGCCTCGACTGCCAGCTGCTTGCTGACCGGCGTAACCCTCTGTGTAAGTGTTCTGCCTGGCTGAACATCCTCCTATCACCCCCAGCTAAGTTTACCCTGGCCCTCCACCTGTCTTATCACAGTCAGGAGATGTGACATAAAGAATTAAAGTTTATAAGGGTAAGAGATCCTTACTTTGACACGTGAGAAACGTGAGATTAGGAATAAAAGATTTTGAAAATAACCACTATAACACTATGATCTCTACATACAGACTTAGAAAGTCTCAATGGAATGAATGATAGATTGTGCTGCTAATATGGTCAGCTATAAAAGAAATTTGCATGAATTTGCCACTCATGTATTAGTCAATCTGCTGAATTGAATGCAAACAAATGAAAAGAGACCTGTGATGATTCTTGAAATTCATATAGGTACATGGGAAAGGAGTTTTAAAAGTTTAAGGCTATTGTTACTTATGAAAAGGAGAATAGTTCTTTATTCACAGTAAACTGAATAATGAAGATCATTCAACACTGAAACAGGTTTTATATTCTAGCACAAGGGTTGGCAAACTTCTTCTGAAGAGGGCCAGATAGTGAATATTTTAGGCTCTGTTTCATCTATCCAGCTCTGGCTCTGTGGCTTGCAAGCCATAGAAAATAAGTAAATAAATAAATGGGTGTGGCTGTGTTCCAATAAAACTTTATTTATGGACACTGAAATAAAAATTTCATGTAATTTTCATGCACCACAAAATATTATTATTCTTGTGATGTGTTTTCAACCATTTTAAAATGTAAAAACTGTTCTTATCTCAAGGGCCATAAAAAAATAGGTGGCAGGCCAAATTTGGCCCACTGGTTGGGTTATAATTTGCCAACCTCTGTTCTAATTTAATGCATATCTTCCCAGGCTTCCAGTTGACTAGAAATGTGTATGTATGTTGTGGGGGGTGGTGGGTGTGGGGAAGCAAAAATGCTTTTGCATATTCGAAAACACACTCATCCTTACCTAAACATTTTACATATTTAAAAGTATGCAGAATTTTGCTTGACTGTTTAGCAGTTTAAGTCCTCTATTAGGGATGTAGGGAAAATTTTTTTAACACTCTTTGTTTGAATCAAATAACCAAAGTGGGAAGTAGCCAATAGGTTATCTCTAAGCCTAAACAAAACAAGCAAAACAAAAGTTTGCAAAAGACAAAGAACTCTCAAAAAAGGTCCCAGAGAAGCTATTTCCACCATCTAACTCCAGTTGGATTCCCAAATGGTTAACTTTAGGTTATAAAGTCACACACCTCCAAGTAACAACTATCTAAAGGACGCAAGAGGGTGGTAGAAGTGAAACACTGCTTTTTTTTATTCAATAGTCACCTTGTAAATAAATACCAGTGCATCAGATCTCCATTGCTAAAAATAGCAGTTGTGGGGCTGGAAGATTTTTATTGTAAGGACAAGTAAACATAGAGATGGAGATATAGCAAAGAACTATTTTCTATAATGCAGAAGACTTCTCTCCTATTTATTTACAAAATATGCCCTCAATTACGACTTGTCTGATAGATTCTGGGACTTCATGAGAAACACAGGCAGAAAAAATAAAATAAAATGGGACTGAAAAACAGATCTAATTATTTGATAGTTTGCTTTCTCCAGTGTCCCTCCCGCTTGTCTCTTTCCTCTCTCTCCCTTTCAGATTCAGTCCATACCCTTTCACATTCATTTCATGTTGGTCCTCTTGCCCCTCCTCCCTCATCTCCCTAGCTCCTTCTGCCTCATCTCGTTTTATAGCGCTTGGAAATTTCCTTTTCTTTCTGCTCTTCCCCTTGTGGTATCTACTAAAACCTTAGAGGAGTGATGTATATTCTGAAACTTCTGTGCGTTTCTAAGTGACGCTGAGCATGCTCAGTAGCTGGGGCAGGTTTTGTCGCCCGCAGCTGCCCTGATTCGACCTTTCCCAAAATAGACATTTAACTCTTTGGACTCCTGCCTAAGGATGTAATTCGCTTTGCTTTCTCCTCATTTTCAAGGTTCAAAGGGAAGCGGCGAGGATTCCAAGGTCCCACCATCCTCACAGCCAATGAGGGGCCTGTGAGGGAGGAGCTTGGGGCAGCTTAGTGCAGCTTGAGCTTCTGAGGGAATCATCCTCAGTAGGTGCAGTGGAGTCTGAGCTCCGCTGCACCTGTCACAGCAGAACAAAATTGAAAAAAACAAAAGCAAAATTTAAGAAAAGAAGAGAAGAAATGCTGCGGACTATGGAACCCTGTAGGACTTTCTGAAACATTTGCTGGGGATTCTGGTGGATCATGATCTTTTAAAACCAATTCTTTTTGAAGCCGGTTTGGGTAATTGGGAAAATGACACATATGCTAAATGCAGCAGCTGATCTAATGAAATGGACCAGATCTAGCGCTGCTAAAAGGGCTGCCTGCCTGGTGGCTGCGGCATATGCTCTGAAAACCCTCTATCCCATCATTAGCAGGCGTTTAAAGCAATCTGGCCACAGGAAGAGAAAAGAAGCAGCTTACCCGACTGCAGAGAACAGAGAAATACTGCATTGCACCGAGACCACTTGTAAAAATTCTTCGCCTGGAGTGAATGCAGATTTTTTCAAACAGCTACTAGAACTTCGGAAAATTCTCTTTCCAAAACTTGTGACCACTGAAACAGGGTGGCTCTGCCTCCACTCGGTGGCTCTGATCTCGAGAACATTTCTGTCTATCTATGTGGCTGGTCTGGATGGACAAATCGTGAAAAGCATTGTGGAAAAGAAGCCTCGGGCTTTCATCATCATATTAATCAAGTGGCTTATGATTGCCATCCCTGCTGCCTCTGTGAACAGTGCGATAAGGTACCTGGAGTGCAAACTGGCTTTCATCATCAAATTACTCAAGTGGCTTATGATTGCCATCCCTGCTGCCTCTGTGAACAGTGCGATAAGGTACCTGGAGTGCAAACTGGCTTTCATCATCAAATTACTCAAGTGGCTTATGATTGCCATCCCTGCTGCCTCTGTGAACAGTGTGATAAGGTACCTGGAGTGCAAACTGGCTTTCATCATCAAATTACTCAAGTGGCTTATGATTGCCATCCCTGCTGCCTCTGTGAACAGTGCGATAAGGTACCTGGAGTGCAAACTGGCTTTCATCATCAAATTACTCAAGTGGCTTATGATTGCCATCCCTGCTGCCTCTGTGAACAGTGCGATAAGGTACCTGGAGTGCAAACTGGCTTTGGCCTTCAGAACTCGCCTAGTAGACCATGCCTGTGAAACCTATTTTACAAATCAGACTTATTATAAGGTGATCAATATGGATGGGAGGCTGGCAAACCCTGACCAGTCTCTTACTGAGGATATTATGATGTTCTCCCAATCTGTGGCTCACTTGTATTCTAATCTGACCAAACCTATTTTAGATGTAATCCTGACCTCCTATACGCTCATCCAGACTGCTACATCCAGAGGAGCTAGCCCAATTGGGCCCACCCTATTAGCAGGGCTTGTGGTATATGCCACTGCTACAGTGTTGAAAGCCTGCTCTCCCAAATTTGGTAAATTGGTGGCTGAAGAAGCTCATAGAAAAGGCTGTTTGCAGTATGTGCACTCCAGAATTATAGCCAAGGTTGAAGAAATTGCCTTTTACAGAGGACATAAGGTAAGATAGAAATTAAGATGATGGGTGAAATGTGAGACTGTTCGAGCTGCCACTGCAGTGCTAGATACCATCTGTTGTACTGTTGATGGACCCACTTCTTTAGCGTTTTAGACTCCGATGACATCTAAACCTGTACTAGAATGTATGCTTCCTTACCCTTTTTACTCACAAGTTGTTAAAGAATTATAGAGTGCAAACTTTTCTAAAGTTTCATGAGAATAAAATTTTCAGCACTCAGTCTACTTAGCCTCAGTTACCCAAACATGCTCAGAATTATCTCTGAAGCATTTTCTTAAAACTTAAATCCTAATTGGTTGTAGAACATTAGAAGAAAATGTGTTTGGAAACTGAGTAAACACATGTCCATTGAGATGGAAAATTTAGGATGGTATTCTCTTGGTGTTACTATTGAGGGCCCTTTGTTTTTAAGAGGAAAAAAGACCCTGTCCTTTTACATGAAAGACAAGTTTAACAATTTTGCATGCCTGGTCAGCAATGGAGGGTCCTCAGTCCTAAGAAGTGCAGGAGAGTGTGTCTCACAAATGGCATTTCCAACTCTTAGTTAATGTTCAGCACCATGTTTGACACAAATAAAAAGAGGCAGTGAAATGAAATTTTGTCTGGCTTTGAGAGAAAAGCTAAGATTAGAGAAGAAATGAGGAGGAGAAAAGGAATTTCAGAACGTTATTTCTGAATACTAAAGATTTTCGACATTAAGCAGATCCCTAAAATAGTTAGCCTAATTACATAAACTTCCAGAGCATTGAAGTAACCTCAGAATATTAAATACGACCAAATTTTTTAAGGTGATGCATCTGAAATCTTAATACAAATGACTTAGTACAAATGAAATATTCAGGTATTCTTAAGTTGAAATGGTATTTTAATTCCCAAGCAGAATTATTTACTTTTTGAAGCATCATTAGTTATCAAGACAAACGTTTACAGTAGTAGGAATCTGAAGAAGAAAATTTAAAGCAAATTTAGGACTTCTACTCCCCCTTGAAAATTGTCCTTATATGTTGTATTAGTCATATTGACTTGTGATTCTTCTTGAATCATTGAACTCAGTGATTTAAATTATACCATGCTGTAGGCTTCCGGCATTTAAGACAAAATCCAGCAAATTGAGTTAGTTCGAAAATGGAATCTAATTACACATATGTGTGTCATGTGTTTATTTTCAAATATTTTTGGTGTGATCAAGAAGGATAAAGTTCTAACATTGTTTACTCATGTCTTATAGAATATCGTTTAATTTTAACCTCATGCATGTAATTTTGAAATAAAAATTATAAATCACTGACATGTACTTTATATTTACTAAGTATCATGGGTTTTTTTCAATAATATAGGTGTGACCAAATTAAACAATAATGACTCATTCTTATATTAATCTGTATTTTTTAGTTGTTAGAATCATAGATCATACTATACTAAGTAAAACAAAATAATGTGTACCTATCTTTAAAGAAAGCCTTCAGACATACAGTATTTACTCTTGTAACTCATGCTGGGTTCTTGCCTCTTTTTCCCTCTATAGGTGGAAATGAAGCAACTCCAGAAAAGTTACAAAGCTTTAGCCGATCAGATGAACCTCATTTTATCCAAACGTTTGTGGTGCATCATGATAGAGCAGTTCTTGATGAAGTATGTTTGGAGCAGCAGTGGACTGATTATGGTGGCTGTACCTATTATCACTGCAACTGGCTTTGCAGATGGTGGTAATGACATTTATGCTTAATCTTCAATATATGTTTAGGATTATGTCTCTTGAAGGTGTCACTGCTGGTTTTGTGTGAGTGAAACTGAATATGTAGCCATTTTTCTGTGGTCATTAATGGTCAGAAACAAAGGCAGACTTTGCAACATCCAATAATAATACCTGCAATGTGAAAGGAGATAAGTGGCTCAAAAGTCCTTTCCAGTTGTGAGATATTTCAAATTAATATCTTGAAAAGCAGTGTAAGTTCTCTCCATGTGTTTTAAACTTCAGTTCTGCACATCCCATGTATTTAGTCTATAAATATTCTATAACTGGATCTGCCCTGTTTTGTGATTTGAAGAGTTGGTTGACTACATTAGGCAACTAGGAATATTGTTTTAGGAAGTGCTTCACACCATGGAAGGAGATCTCCTCTACTTGTAGGTAACATAGATAAAGCTCCTATGTAGCATGATTTGGTGGCATTGTGGGGGTAGGGGTTGTCAAGCTGCCCCTGTCTAATTCTAGCTATCACCACCCCAGTGGTTTTTACCAACATTTTTCATCTTTGGGATAACTAAGAAAGATAAGGACAACAAGAACAATATTAAAACGTTCTGTAATACTTGAGATGGGAGTTTGGGTCTTAATGGGCAGAGACAAAGGGGAGTTAATTAAATTAGCAGCATTTTCTGCTCTTCCTCCAAAATAAAACGTTCCCCCTTCTCTTTAAAAACCACTTGGTCAAAATTGGCCTTAGTGTTGAAGTAACTAAATAAAAGCATGGGCTTTGTAGTAAGACAGAGCTTAGCTCAACTCTTGGCTTTCCCTCTTCCTGCCTGTATCCTCTCAGTCATGTTAATTAAACTCTGAACCTCCATTTCCTCATCTGTAAAAGGAGAATTGGAAAGGCTACTTCAGAGGACTGTTGGGAGGATTTAACAGAATAATGTTTATAAAGTACAGAGCATGCTCTTGACGTTCTTGATATAGAGTGACAATTATTACCTAGGAAACAAAAGGCAACACTGAGAATAAGGTAACAGAATTCACACTATTTTACGGCTATTTTTGGTGTAGAATTAAGAATTAAGTTATTTGTTTGAAGTCATCTAATAAAAACAAGTAAAAGAATTACCCTATACTTTAATATTTTGAAACAGTGCTTCAATGCTTTAACCAATTATTACAAAAAAACTTGTCAAATTTGAGTCATTCTTAACCTAAAATTGTTCATTTTAGTAAATTGGAATTTGTCAATCCCATGTGATAAGACTGTAGATATACCAAATATACTCCACAACTCAACTGTCTAATACTGTGTTTAGACCACTGGGAAACTGAATTTTATCTATTTTTATGTTTTCAAAGTTTTATTTTTCAAAAAATCATTTAAAAAGTTTATATTGAATAAGGTGTTGTTGGTAATAGTATTTTTAGACATAATCCTTTCATTATAAGATAAAATAAATTGCTTTTTCAAAAAAGTATTGGAGAAAAAAATGACACAAAAATTTATGGTCTTGAGATTAGTTTTAGTAAGACACAACAAAATTATCAGATATTCATAGTGGGTCTAAGTATATGGATGTTTTAAAAGGTTCGTATATAACGTATAGAGACAACACCAATGACAAGATCATGGTGTAGTTCTCTTAGTGCTTGGAAGCACGGGTCTTATTACAAAACCCCAGAGTATTCAACATAGAGCAGAGAAAATGCAGCTATTAATGGTGACAAATTAACCCCACAGAGACCAGTAAGAAGTAAACAGTATATGCAAAGAATCTAACAATCTTATTTCTATGGGTGATGTAATAAGATATTTAAAAATAAATCCTGAAAATATCATATTAAATTAAAGAAACAACATTAAAATTTCACATTGAAATTATGATAATCACAGTGATGCAAGTAAAATAAAGTAATTCTTAAAGCTTCTTTTCAAAAGAGGATTTTATACAAAGAGAAGCAGTATAAGAATGTCATAGAAGAAAAAAATAAATTCGTATGACAGCATTATTATGAGAAGGTGCTTCAATATCTTCTGTAATTTCTAATGTTACTATATATACGCTTATAATGTTTGTACGTATTTACTAAAGACATTTGACCTACAATGATTTAACACATGAAAATATTGTTAGCGTTTTACTCATACAAAATTATTTTTTCTAAATAATGATATATCTTTGAGGCTTTAGGTCTTGGAATTACATATCATATATTCTAATCTAATCTTCAGTCTTAATTTACACTTATGCCCTGAGTTGTCCCTTATGTTAGAGATGAATTAAATACATGATACTGTATATTTTAAAGCAAAAATAGGTGGAAAAAGTGGGTGAATGAGAGAAGAATGGCAAAGAGAAAAGGGAGAAAAAGTAGGATAGAGGAAAAAAAGACAATACAATAAAGAAGCAGGCCACTGTTCAGATCTTGACTCAGCTATTTAGTAGTTATCCATCCTTGAGAAATTTGCATAAACTTTATATGCCTCAGTTTTCCTCTCTTAACCATAGGTATAGTAATATATATCTTACAGAATTATGAAATTGTATATAATGTATTTAATGTGCTTTGAAACAGTTCTCAGCAAGTAGTAAGAATTTAGGTGGATCATTGTTAATATTTATTCTATTCTTACCATGTGGGCTCTGGCATCAGATTGCCTGGGTTCAAATGCTTACTCTTTTGCTTACTAGGCTATGACTATGGGCAAGTCATTTAACCTTCTTGTGCTTCAATTTCCTCATTTCTGAAATGGGAGAAATTATAGCAGGGTTGTTAGGAGGATTAAAGAAGAGTACATGTGTAAAACTTAGAACAATGCCTGCTTCATCGAAAATGCTCAATAGACATTTGCTGGCACGATTATTGTTGTTAAGAGAGCAAGATATTTAAAAGTGATTAGGAAGTCAGAGGTAAAAGTGCAGATAGGAGGAAGAGCCTGCATAGTTTTTTTGGAGGAGAAAAGAAAAATAGTTTTGTAGTAGATTTGTTATACCACCCACCTACAACTTCAAGTGAAATCTTATGGTTAGGACAGGATTATGTTTATATTCAAGTTCACATTACAAAATTGCATGTGGAATCATGCCATTTTCACTCAGACGAGGAGCTTAGAGGTCATCCAGTCTGGAGCCCCAGATTTGCCTCAGGGCACACAGATGGTTAGTGGAAGCACTAAGGATAGAAGACATTATGTGATTCCTAGTGTGTTACTTTTCTTACCTTCATCACGCTACCTCCGTTTAGCTATATTGGAACTTAGTCTATAAGGGACTTAACTTAGTTTGAGACCAAGCAATCGTGGGAGCTAATGCTTGAAATAGAGGCATTGAAATAGTTAATTATATATAGTTTCTGTTATATTTTCTTAGAGGACATTACCCCTTTCTTTGCTTTGTATTAAGAGAAAGACTGAAATTATGTCAAGAAAATAGTTACCTGGGAGCTGTATCTCAATTTTTTAATATTATAGGCCACTTTTCTTCTCTTCATATCAAAAGCAGTTCTGGGCAAGGCCAGGGAAAGCTACTTATAGGTCCCTTCTGCCGGACCTTATCACAGACACCTGACAGGCAGTGAACAGTGCACCTAAGCCACTAGCACTGCCAGTAGCGTCCACATGTTGGTGATCTGCTAACGTGAGGTGGCACCTCAGAAGTAGCAACTGAAAGCACTCTTAGGAATGGAACTGAACTCTACCATAACCCTCATAACATGGGTGATATTTTATTCCTAAAATGTACTTCCAACAAGATGATCTCCATAGCTCCTGCTGCAGGAGTATGTCTCATATTCAAATGCCAAATTGTTGAAATATAATTTTGTATTTGGGTCAGTTTATATATGACTACTCTCTTGTTGACCAATTATTGTCACAGTAATTATCAGTACATATCAAAGACATACTTTGTAGCTGTAATTAGCTATTCGTGTCAGGAGCTATAATTTTTAAAGTATAACATACATGCCCACAACGGCACAATCATTAGTGTACCACTCGGTGAACTGTCACAAAGTCAACCCATACACGTAAGCACCACTGAGAAGAAACAGAACCTTACCTTCATCCTAGAAGCTCCCATCCCAGAAACCCCTTCCCAGTCTTATCCTCATCTTCAGCCTCCTACCCCCATCCCCACTTCCTCCTGCCCCTGCCCCCATGCCACAGCAAAGGCAGGCATTTTACCGATCATTCATTAGTATTTGCTGGGTTTTGAGCCTTATATAAATAGTATCATGCAGTACGTATGAGAGTTTTAGTTGCTCCACATCTTTGTCAATGTTTGATGTGAGTCTTTTTCCTTTTAGGCATTCTTATGAGTGTATAAGCGTGCTTCATTGTAGTCTTAATTTGCATTTCTCTGATGACTGAGGAGGTTAAGCACTTTTCATTTGTTTATTGGCTACTTGGATAGCCTTTTTTATGAAGTACCGATAAGTTTTTTCTTCATTTTTAAACTGGCTTATCTGGTTTTTGCTTGTTCATTTGTAAAGCTCTTGTGTATTCTGTAATGAGTAGTTTGTCAGATACACACACACACACACACACACTCAAATCTCTTTTCCCACTCTATTCTTGCCTTTTCAGTCTCTTAAGTGTCTAAGAGAAGTTCATAATTTTAATATAGTTCAATTTATCAATCATTTTCTTTGTTGTTAGTGCTTTTTTTGTCCTGTTTAAGAAATATTTGTGTCACCCAAGGTCATAGAGTTATTCTCCTATTTTTTTTTTTTTTTTTTTTTGAGGAAGATTAGCCCTGAGCTAACTACTGCCAATCCTCCTCTTTTTTTTTCTGAGGAAGACTAGCCCTGAGCTAACATCCATGCCCACCTTCCTCTACTTTATACATGGGACGCCTACCACAGCATGGCGTTTGCCATGCGGTGCCATGTCTGTACCCGGGATCTGAGCCAGCGAACCCCAGGCCATCGAGAAGCAGAACGTGCCAACTTAACCGCTGCACCACTGGGCCGGCCCTCTCCTATTTTATCTTCTAGAAATTTATTGGTTTTTCATTTCACATTAAGATCATCAGTTAGAATTGATGTTTATATATGGTATGAGGTAGGGTAAGATTCAGATTTGTCAAGGTGGCAAAGATAAAACATAAATGACAAGAAATAAACTCAGATTGTAAGTCCAAAGAAAAAAGTACAGAAGGGTAGCCTGCTTTTTTAATTTTTAAAAAATTAATAGACAATTTTCTTTAGAATAGTTTTAGGTTTACAGAAAAATTGAGCAGAAAGTGTTCAGTTCCCAAATTTCCCCTCCTCCCATAATTTCCCTTGTTATTTACATCTTGTATTAATGTGATACCTTTGTTATAACTGATGAACCAATATTTATACATTAGTAACTGAAGTCCATAGTTTACATTAGGATTCACTCTTTGTATTATACAGTTCTATGGGTTTTCACAAATGTATTACATAACCTTAGTTTTAAATCCTTTCTCACCTTTTCAGTGAAATAGCAACAGATGTGACCGTGTTTCAATATATCCTTTTATTAGCAGAGCTGAAAATAGCAGTAAAATGAGAAGATATAATGTTAAATATTAAATCCTTAAGTGAGGCACTTTTGACAACGTATTCAAAATATTTGGTGAGGAAGATAAAATGTGTTGATCTGGGATACAAAATAGGTGAGTGCTTTAGGTCATGAATTTATATCTCTGACACTGAGGAATGTACCCTTCTCACAGAGGCTATGCAGTTGGCTGTTGTGAGCATGGCAAAATACTACTGGCACTGCTCTCACAGTACTTTCCAAAGAACAATCCGTAGAATAAAAGTCAAATGAAATCTGTCCAGAGCTATTTGTAATTTTGTTGCTAAAAGCACGAAGAAAACCCAATAGGCATTAATCTGCTAAAGCGACGTGGAAAGTACCATGCCATGTCAAACACCAGTTCATCTGTGCTAGTGTTTTTACTTCTTAACAGAGACTGTCAGTAAAAGCTACTATTTAAACCGCTTTTAACCCAAATTCATAAAATCCCATGATTATTTTAGATCACCAGCCAGATTCTCTATGAGCCAAAACTATTCTTAGTGCTTTAACTGATTCAGCAATTCACTATTTTGGTAGCTTGCTGAGAATCTTTCGGTAATTTTTTTGTGTCTATCTAAATTTTGTCACACATTTAAATGTAAGAATATCTACATTCTGTTTCCAGTCTATTTATTCAATCACATTTTTCACTCCTCACTTATACCAGCACTCAAAGCCTTTCTTTTTTCATTCCTCAGGGAAACTCACTCACTTCAAGGGGGCTAACAGGAGTCCTCTAGAGCAGTGACAATAGTAGGGCTAGGAGGAACCACATTGGACTATTTGTCCTCTTTTTTTTTTTTTAAAGATTGGCACCTGAGCTAACAACTGTTGCCAATCTTCTTTTTTTCCTTCTTCTTCTTCTCCTCCACAAAACCCCCCAGTACATAGTTGTATATTCTAGTTGTGAGTGACTCTGGCTGTGCTATGTGGGACACCACCTCAGCGTGGCCTGCTGAGCGGTGCCGTGTCCGCGCCCAGGATCCCAACCAGCGAAACCCTGGGCTGCCAAAGTGGAGCTCAGGAACTTAACCACTCGGCCACCGGGTGGCCCCTAGACTATTGTAAAAGGGCCCCATGAACTCATGGTGATTCTCATACTCGGGTGAAATCAGTGCCTGACACCAACCCATGCTGTAACTTGATCAAGCTGTTTATCATTCAGTTGGCATTGCTTGAAGTTTCCCTTCTCTGTCCTGTTGCTTATACTATACTTATGATCTATTGAAATTATATGTGGTCTTCAAGGCCTCACTCACAGTCTACTCCTCCATGAAGCATTTCCTGTCTCTTGCAGCAAGAAATGATCTTTGCCTCCTCTAAACACCTCCCATTAACTCTCTTCATAGGCTGCCCTGCATAGTTATTTGGGAACTTATCTTCTCTCTCCTACCAAACTGTAGGCTCCCTAAGGAAAGAGTCTGAAAATCACATTTATCCTTGCATGTCCTATAGCACCTTGCCTAATTTCTTGCATATCTAGGTGTTCAGTAAATATCTGCTGAGTGCATTTTACCTTATATTATGCGTGGATCTCTTTCAAACCCAGCTGAGCTGTCTGTGAGCAAGTAAATATGAAATTATCTGGTAGTCATAATAGGGCATAAGTTAAATATTTGCACTGATATGGAGAAAAAAAACCTTTGCACTGAGATAAGTCAGAGAACAATAAATATCAAAGTTAGACTATGACTATCTATATCACTCTAATTTCTTCATTAATTTTCAGCTTTTAATTTAGAACTTTGGAAATAATCTATAGACGGGCCAGATAGAGACTCAAATTGTTGGAAAGATTAAAATAATGACTTGGAGAGAACAATTTTGAAGAATGAGACTAAATTAAATAGATATGCGATAATAACTAGAGAAAATAATAACAGCTAACATTTAGAGAACTTATTATAGGCCATAGATTAGACTAACACTTCATTTGTATTTCACCTTAAAACAACTCTTTGAGATAGAATTGTTTGAGATAGTATTATTGTCTCCCTCATTTACAAATGAGAAAATAGGCATGGAGAGGATAAGTGGCAAGTTCTACTTACCTTACTACCTGCCAATAAGTAGTAAAGCCTGGATTCAAACCTAGTCTGACTCCTCTTAACTGTAATTCTGCATTGACAGTAATTTAGGATGTTCATTCATCTATCCATCCCATCCGTGCATCCATGCATCCATTCAATACACATTAAGGAGTACTATGTGCTGGAGACTCTGCTGAGTACTAGGAATAAAGAATAAAACACACATTCTTGACCCTTAAGAAACTTAAAGTCCATTGGAAAGGCCAGCAAAAGTTTCCAGGGAAACCTTTACTAAAGAGTTAACTCTTGAAGAAAGAGCTAGACAAAGAAGGAAGAGAAGTATATTGAAGTCAGAAGAAATCATGTATGCAAATAGCAGAGGATAAATAGAGTGTTGCATGTTTGGGCTGCCGCTAGACTGTAGAGTGAGGGTTGGTTGAAACAGGTAGACAGAGGCTGGATTATGAGGGTCAGCTAACTTGCATTTCTATTAAAGGAACTACACTAGAAATATTTGCTTGTATTCCTATTAGTAGTATTTTATTGACCAAATCCATAGTATTTGATTGCCTAGCTGTAATAAGGGCAGGGAGTTGAATTTGGAAAAAGTTAAAAGAATGCTAAGTGAAAATAGTCATAATTCCTATAGACTTACTTTTGTTCCAAGTCTCCTTCTAAAAAAATAATGAAACAAAAGAAAGCTTTAAATAAAATCTCGTACAAATATTGTATTTTCAATAATTCATTAAATTTCTAAGAAATTGCTGGTACTAATGAAAAATTTACATGTGGTTGTTTTGGCCATAATTTCATCTGTATAAAATAAAACATTTAGTTACTTGAAAAAACTCAATAGTTTTGTAGTTTGCTTTTAGATCTAGAGGATGGCCCCAAACAAGCTATGGTTAGTGAACGGACAGAAGCCTTTACTACTGCTCGAACTTTATTGGCCTCTGGAGCTGATGCTATTGAAAGGATTATGTCTTCATACAAAGAGGTACTTGCATTTCTCATCATCAATTTGATTAAAATAAGATATATGAAAATCAAGCAAAATGTAAATTACAAGATATACTTAGTATTTTGGAAACATTTTTCTCTACCAAACATTGCTAAGAGTAAGGCAGCCCTCCCAAGTATATTGCTGCTAATAACCTTTAATTTTTACACTTTCAATTATAACTCCTCTTTTTCTGTCTATAGTATGATGTATTTGTTTTTAATTAAAAAAAAAACCCACACCCCTAGGTGTGGATTCTGGAGCCAGAGTGCCTAAATTTAAATTCTTGCTCCAGTATTTACAAATTATATGAACTTACTCAAATTCCTTAACCTGTCTGTGTCTGTTTCATCATCTGTGAAATAAGGATAATGATAGCATTGACTTTGTAGGGTTGTTGTGAGTTAATACATGTAGAATGTTTAAAACAATACATATTAAGCAGTCACTAAATGTTAGCCAATAATATTACTTATATACCTTGCAAACTTTTACTCATCCTTCCTGACAAGTCAAGCCTCACCAACCACCTCTAAAACCCTCTTGTGATTCCACCTTCTTTCCGCCTTCGTTGCAGAGTCTGGCTCTACCTTCTCTGTGTTCACAGTACACCTGGTGCTTTACCACATTGTAATTGACTATCCCCTGCACCAGGCCCTGAGTGGAAAGCAGGAACTGTCTTACTCAGCTTTACATTCTTAATATCCATTTTAATGCTTGGAATGTTGTACGTGGTCAATAAATACTTGCTGAAAGAATGGTAATGACCTGCAAATATCACAGTGTTAAGACTGGAAATCATTTTATTCAGTTCAGATGTTACATAATATTCCCATGGACAGACATTCTCACTATTAATTACTCTTGTGGCTTTTGTATCAATATAAATTGCCAGAGCATCTTTATAAATTTAGCTGCCTATTAAATAAGCCTCGAATAAGCCATATAAAAGAGTTACAAAGTTTGTGATTTACCCACAAAACTTTTCAGTCTCATTCAACAACTGATTTCTTGAATTGGGTTAAAAAAATAAAAGTAAAACCAGTTGTTTAGGGCCACGTACCAAACCAACTCAATTTTAAAAAATTTTTCAAATAGTAATTTTGATAATCTGAAGACACAGTTTTGAGGATAGGTTTTTTGATTAATAAATTACTTATTAAAATTAAATGACAAATCAAAATTTTGGCCATCTCACATTAAAATACTTTGGTATCTAAGTCACAGAAAGAATATCAATTAGTTTTTCTACATTGTCTCCGACACAAAAACTGATTGCATTTTGCTTTATTTTGGCTGACTGTGCTTTGAATCACAGAATGTTCACTTCTAAAGAATCTTATTGCTGCTATGACAGCACATGAAAGCATCATGCATTCTCTGCTAGCTCCAGAGGGAGCAAGGGTCCTTTTTAGAGTTAGAGTTCAAGGGCAAACCCCCTGTCTTATATCCCAAAGTAATTTGTCCACAGTCACATTCTCAGGTTTTTTCAGACACTCTTGGCCCGCTCCACCCTGACTCCTGGTCTACTAACTCCTTGCCTCCTGCTTTTCTTTAATTGACCTCTACATTTGGTTTTGGACTTTTTATTTTTTTATGCAAATATATTTAGCCAGGTTTCTTTTGAATCCATATTTTGTTAATCCTTAGCTCTGTTTTCCTCTGCTTGAGAACTCAGGAGATTTTTGTGGATAACATTTGAGAAATTACCCTTTAAATAGCTATAACATTAACATATAGAAATGCGATACTAATCCAGCTACAGACCTCTCACACAGTAGAAACACGGTAGAAAGCTTTTGACAGTAATATGCACTCTTTTACTGCTTGTTTTGCACACACAAAAATCTTACACAAATGTCAGCATTGTTGTATTATTCCACAATTTATTGTTTAAGAGACATTTACTAGTGACCTGCCTCGCTTACTGGTTCCAGTTTCCTAGTAAACATTTCTGTAAGGGAATGGTTTTTGTGCTTTCCTTTTCACTGAGAAAGATGGTCTTGACAGGAGATGAGTCACCTTTCACAGTACCCTGACAACAAGGTGTTCTTTTAATAGAAAAACAGCAGGAGATTCAGCCTAAATTGGATCACTGGCAGGATAGGAGCAAGGTACCACTCTATTGAGCCTTATGGACTAAAGCAGAGATTTATCTCATCTTATCTTTAATCTCACCTAGAAAACAGTCATATTTAATGTTTTTCTTTGGGCATATAAATCATGTTTGGCTTGAAAAGAAGCTGAATTGTGGAATTTGGACTGAAAAGGAGTTGAAGATTTACATTGAGCTCACTCCCAATTTTGGTATCCTCTAGCAGGGATATTTTCTCTGCCAAGCTTAGGAATTTTGACAATCAATTTGACTCAGAAGCATTCATTTCTAATAAGAAAAATATGTATTTTTCTTCTATTTAAACCCTATTTTAAATTGAAAAAAGATATCAAAATAAAGGATCATAATTTCATTGAATGAACTTAAGCTTTTCACAAAATTTCTAATTTTCTGGAAATGAAATCTGTCATTTGAACGAGTCAAATCAGAAATTTGACTAAAGATTTATTTATTTATGAAGATTTTATTTTTTCCTTTTTCTGCCCAAAGCCCCCCGTACATAGTTGTGTATTTTCAGTTGTGGGTCCTTCTAGTTGTGCTATGTGGAACGCTGCCTCAGCATGGCTTCATGAGCAGTGCCGTGTCTGTGCCCAGGATTCCAACTGGTGAACCCTAGGCCGCTGAAGCAGAGCGTACAAACTTAACCACTCGGCCCCGGGGCTGGCCCCAAAAGATTTGTTTTTTTTAAGATCGGTACCTGAGCCAACATCTGCTGCCAATCTTTTTTTTCCCTTCTCTCCAAAGCCCCCCAGTACACAGTGTATATTCTAGTTGTAGGTCCTTCTGGTTCTGCTATGTGCGATGCTACCTCAGCACGACTTGATGAGCGGTGCTAGGTCTGCACCCAGGATCCAAACCGGCAAAACCCTGGGCCGCTGAAGTGGAGCGTGAAAACTTAACCACTTGGCCGTGGGGCCAGCCCCTTGACCAAAGATTTTTAAGTCTCACTAATATTCTGAAATCTTTACATTTTGTTTTTAACCGTGACTTGAATGAATAATTTTTTATGTGTTTTATAATCCCAATCAAACTTACATTGACACGTTGCTATGTTGCTCTCTTGAGAAACTTTTTACCGTTACTTGTTTTAGTTATCAGATATGTTATTTATTTTTCATGTATAATAAAATAGGATCTTTAATATTAAATCAAAAAGCTTATATGATTGCATATTTTTTTAAGTCTGTCTTGAGTATATTAACTCTATTTTATTTCTCTGTGTTGGTTTTAGATCACTGAATTAGCAGGCTATACTGCTCGAGTGTACAATATGTTTTGGGTCTTTGATGAAGTGAAAAGAGGCATTTATAAGAGAACTGCTGTCATGCAAGAGTCTGAAAACCATAGCAAGAATGGAGCTAACATAGAATTATCCCTCAGTGATACGTTGGAAATCAAAGGTATTAGACTCAAATTTTTTTGTATTTTTCCTGTATTTAAGTGTTTATCAACAGAACTAAAGTTTTTTAGAAGCTAGTCTTTAACAGATAAAAGAAACCAACATTTATTTATTTAAATAGTTATTCCTAAACTTAGTATTGCAGTGTGAGGAGTGGTGACTAACATTACCATTAAAAAAAAATTGTTACCTTTATTTAGAACAAAATTTCTAGAATTATTTTTGGAAACTGCACATATGGCAGAATGAATTGTTTGCTTTTAAAAATCAAATAACAGAATTAGAACTAATGTCATATTGTTCTTCATCATCCTATGTTTTTAAACTTATTTGGTTATCATATTTTTAAAAATTATATATAAATGTCTTAATTCCCTTTCTGGGGCACCGTGTTTTTTCTGTAAGAAAAGTTAATTTAGAGAAACAAGTAGTTGTAAAGAGTATGGCTGGGTTATATCAGATAGAGTTTAGCTTTGCTCTCATTATGATGTTGACATTAGGTTATTGGTAAGTAATGTTTCTGAGAAAGATTTTCCAAGTAGATGTGTCAAAACGTCCAAATTTACGTTAAACTTTTCTTTAGATATAGATATCTATATTTCACTTGGTTTTCTGATTTGTTACTGTGAATTATCTTTATAACGAATTTATCTATGTTGCATTATACTTTAAGTTATTTACGTAGTTAAGAATAACGTGTGATAACTTTTGTAACTTAAGTCGTTCCTTAACTTATAGGAGAAGTTATTGATGTGGATCATGGAATTATTTGCGAAAATGTTCCCATACATACACCAACGGGAGAAGTGGTGGCTTCCAGGCTAAACTTCAAAGTAAGATGATATTCAAAAATCTTCTGATTGTTGCCATCACACTAATAAAAAACAACACAGAATTCATGTACATTTGTTAAATACATGGAGGAGCATATGGAAAGGAGGGGAAATCAAGGAAGGTATGCACAGTGGCTGAATTACAAAAGCAGTTAATTCCTCAGAAAGCAGAAAGAAAGAGAAATTTGATGTCTACTGCTTTATTGCCAGGTTGAAAATTAAAATTACAGTTCACTGAGAGCCTATACAAGGTTCCCAAACGGTTTTTCACACTGCGTTTTCCCTCACCTGAAAAAACAGGCCAAGAGATTGTGACGATCCATAATTAGCGTTTTAATCCATTTGGCAGGACTCAGTGTTTTTCACGTTCTGTGATACTGGGATCTGCGTCTTCACTGTCATGTGTTAAACCTTTAAGTCTTGTCCAAAAGTCATGTCATTACCTAGAGAATCCTTCTGTGAATTCCAGGCAGGTTGCCATCTTTCTGCTTCCGCCTCCTCTCCTCACCTTTACAATGGGGAGAATAACGGTAACCTGCCTTTTGGATGTGAGGATCAAATGAGACAGTTGGTGCAAAGCAGTCGGCGCAGGATCTGGCACAAAGTGAAGCCTTCAATAAATTATGATTACAGTAGTTTTGACTTCCCTCCAGTCGGAATATCGTTGAGTTGAAGTTAGTGGCTATGTCACAGCTGTGTCTCAGGCTGGTGTCTGCCGCCCTGAGCCAAGCCGTAAAAATCCCTAGAATAACTTTGCAAAAGCCTGTTAGCCTCTTGAGGCTCCTACACTTCTTTATTTTATTTTGTTTTATTTTGTTTTATTTTACTTTATTGCAGTGACAGTGGATTCTAACATCACGTAGCTTTCCAGAGGTACGTTGTAATACATTTCGAATTCTGTGTAGATTACGTCGTGTTCACCGCCCAAAAACTAATTATAGTCCGTCACCTCACATGTGAGCCTCATCGCCCCTTTGGCTCTCTCCCCTCCCCCCCTTCCCCTACGGTAACCACCAATCCAATCTCCGTTGCTCTGTGCGTGTTCGTCATTGTTTTTATCATGTACTCATGAGTGAGATCACACGGTGTTTGACTTTCTCCCTCTGATTTATTTCACTTCGCATAATACCCTCAAGGTCCATCCACGTTGTCACAAATGGCCGGATCTCATCGTTTCTTAGGGCCGAGTAGCATTCCATTGTGTATACACACCACATCTTCTCTGTCCATACTTCCCTTGATGGGCACCTAGGTTGCTTCCAAGTTTTGGCTGTTGTGAATAATGCTGCAGTGAACCTAGGGGTGCATGTGTCTTTCTGCATTGGTGTTTTCCAGTTCTTTGGATAAATACCCAGCAGTGGGCTAGCTGGATCATACATATGGTAGATGTATTCTTAGTTTTCTGAGGATACTCCATACGGCTTTCCATGGTGGCTGCACCAGTCTGCACTCCCACCAGCAGTGTAGGAGAGTTCCCTTCTCTCCACATCCTCTCCGACACTTGTCTCCTGTCTTGTTAATTAGAGCCATTCTGACCAGAGGAAGGTGACCTCTCCTTGTAGTTTTGATTTGCCTTCCTCTGATCGCTAATGATGTTGAGCCCCTTTCCATATGCCTGTTGGCCACCCGTATACCTTCTTTGGAGAAGTCACTGCTCAGATCTTTTGCCCGTCTTTTTAATCGGGTTGTTGATTTTTTGTTGTTGTTGAGCTGTCGGAGTTCTTTCTGTGTTTTGGATATAAACCCCTTATCCGATATATGGTTTGCAAGTATCTTCTCCCAGTTGTTAGGTTGTGTTTTGGTTTTGTGGATGGTTTCCTTTGCCGTGCAGAAGATTTTTTTTCACTTTGATGTAGTCCCGTTTGTTCATTTTGTACTGTGTTTCCATTGCCCAGTCAGACATGGTACTTGAAAGTAGGCTGCTAAGACTGCTGTCAAAGGGCATACTGCCTATGTTTTCTTCTAGACGTTGCATGGTTTCGGGTGTGGCATTGCAGTCAGACCCGAGGAGGCTGCAGTTCCCCGAGAGCGAGCGTGTGGGCGGGGCCCCAGCAGTTCTCCCAGGAGGGTGTCCCTGTCCCTGTCCGCAGTCCACCGCCTGAGGGGGGGGGGGTGGGGCGGGGCAGCGGCCAGGGAGCCTCTGGGCGGCGGCGCGCGCGCGCGCGCGCGGGGAGCGCGCACGGCTGCTGGGCCGCCGTCCGGGGAGGCGTCGGCCAGCCGCGCCTGCCTGCCCAGAGCCGAGCCCGGCGGAGTCCGGCCGCGCTCTGCTGCTCTCTCCTGGGCCGGGCTCGCCCGTTCCCCCGGCGTCCCTGGACGCCGCTCCGTGTCCCCGCTGCGCACAGCAGCCCGGGCCCTCCACAGCCACGGCCGCTAGCCTGAGGAGGCCCTCCTTCAGCTCCCGCTCTTCCTGCTCGCCGGACACGGACGACCAGGGCGCCTGCGAAGAGGATTCCATCTGGGAGAGGTACCTGGGGGCGTGGGCCTGGGGGCTGGTGGGAGGCGAGCGTGTCCCTGAGGAATAGGCTGGTGCGCCGAGAGGTGCCCGTCAGGCCGCGGGACAGCTGCGCGGCGCGGGCAGCGAGGGGGTCTCTTCGTGCGCTTCACGCGTTCGTGGAACGGGCGGTGTGTGCCGGGCACCTGCCCAGGGGCCAGCCTGGGGATGCGGTGCCCGGGAGTCGGGCGCTGAAGCGGCGCCCGTGGTCTTGGCTTCTTGGAAGGCCAGACGCGACGTCGGTAACGACACTGGTCTCGATGCGTTCTGAGGGGTGCAGGTCTCCCTCTTTTCGAGGCTACGTTCCGTTGGGGTTTTCACGAAGCCTGTCGTGGCCCTGAAGCTCAGGCCGGTTCAGGGGAAGTGGCCTGTGGAGGGCCGCATAATATTCGTGTGCAGAGCCAGTGCTTTCCAAAGGCCTTGACTGGGCAGAAGTCTACCTGTTAGGGGTGCAGTGGGGGCTGTCCGGGGAGCATTGTGAGCACAGGTGTGTGTCCCACACTTGAAAGTCTGGCAAAGAAAGCGTGAGGCTGGAGGGTGCTCCGTTCGTTCCCTCCTTCCACAGAAAGTCTGGAGAGTTGACTTTGGGACTTCCTTTCCTCGGGTCGGTGCGTGTTCAGTGGTCTGGACACTTGGTGGGCAAGACTGACAGGGTGTTTGACGTACTGGACCTCGCAGCCTAGTTGGAAAGGACAGATAGGCAGCAACTAATTACCTAGGAGATACGTAAAAGCCATTCTGTGTTGAGTGCTGAGAAATACGGCATTTACTGTTAGACTTTGTGACTTAGGCAGTGATGTTTAAGCTGAGAGCAGATGCCTAAAAGCAAAGGAGGACTTGTGCGGGAGAGCGTTGGGACAGGGCAAGGGAGGAGGATGGCCTGTCAGAGGAGCTGAAAGCATGCCCTGGAGACTGGGGCCGCGTAGGGACTGTAGGGTGGGGAAAACCAAACTTTTCGATTAAGGCTGGCGCTTTCTATAGGCTTTCGGAGACTAAGCGTGGTGATTCAGCACGTGGACTCTGGAGCCAGACTCTGTCACATGGGTCCTAGCTCTGCCACCTACGGGCTGTGTGAACTTGGGCAAGTTACTGTACCATTCTGTGTGTCAGTTTCCTGATCTGTAAAACGGGGATGATTATAACACACACTCCATAGGTGAGTGTAAAGGTTAGAGGCTATTTCATGTCCGTAAAGTACTTAGAGCAGTGTCTGGCCTTCAGTAGGCGTTAGTAGTGGTTGATTAAATAAATGGATAAATGCATACATAAGTATTCAAGGCTTGGAGGCTGTCCCTCGTGCAACGTGTGAACTGGAATGGATTACACCCGGCTTTGTTTCCTTTCCAGCTTGCAGTTGCTACTGACCGCATCTGTGGCACTGTGGAATTAGAAATAATCTCCCTCGACTTGGCTGCTCTTGGTAACAGAATCTAATGCTGTCCAGATTATCCCAGGGAAATAAAAGCCTTGTCAGTAGCCTAGTAGGGTCAGGCTTATTTAATAGGTATCGCTTATATTGGTTTGGCTGGTATTTGTTGGTAACTTTTTCTTGGCAAAGCTGCTCGGTTAAAAAAAGTAGATTAGCTGTAAAATAGTTCAGACCCAGGGAAAAGTAGAGAGTCGTGTAAGCAGAGCACGCCTTTCCTTGACTCTCTGTCGAGAGCTTTTGTGACTCCAGCCGCTCTCTGCCTCAGACGCGGTGCCCTCTGCGTGTGCAGTCATCTAAACCGTGCAGGGTCCGGAACCGTGGAGAATCTAAGGCAGTGCAGTCATGCTTTGCTTAACAGTGGGGCTAGGTTCTGAGGAGTGCGTCACGGTCAGGCAATCTCGTGAGCGTGCAAGCACCACGGAGTTCATAAACCTAGATGGCAGAGCCTCCTATACACCTTGGCTCTATGGGACTAATCTTTTGGGACCCCCGTTGTTGACTGAAACGTCCTGATGTAGCGCCTGACGGTACTTCCCAACTCCAAGGGCACGGGAGTGTAGCCTGTGGGGCTCTGTCAAAGAACGGAGACGCTCGAGGCCTACTCTGGACCCACTGACTCAGAATCTACTGGGATAGTTCCCGGCTTTAAAGACCAGCCATAGTCCTCATCTGCAGACATCTCCTCAACGGTTTTCCACACCGGGTTTTCCCTCACCTGAGAAAACAGGCCAAGAGATTGTGAGGATCCATAGTTAGTGTTTTAATCCATTTGGCAGGACTCAGTGTTTTTCACGTTCTGTGATACTGGGATCTGCGTCTTCACTGTCATGTGTTAAACCTTTAAGTCTTGTCCAAAAGTCATGTCATTACCTAGAGAATCCTTCTGTGAATTCCAGGCAGGTTGCCATCTTTCTGCTTCCGCCTCCTCTCCTCACCTTTACAATGGGGAGAATAACGGTAACCTACCTTTTGGATGTGAGGATTAAACGAGACAGTTGGTGCAAAGCAGTCGGCGCAGGATCTGGCACAAAGCGAAGCCTTCAATAAATTATGATTACAGTAGTTTTGACTTCCCTCCAGTCGGAATACAGTCGAGTTGAAGTTCGTGGCTATGTCACAGCTGTGTCTCAGGCTGGTGTCTGCCGCCCTGAGCCAAGCCGTAAAAATCCCTAGAATAACTTTGCAAAAGCCTGTTAGCCTCTTGAGGCTCCTACACTTCTTTATTTTATTTTGTTTTATTTTATTTTATTTTACTTTATTGCAGTGACAGTGGATTCTAACATCACGTAGCTTTCCAGAGGTACGTTGTAATACATTTCGAATTCTGTGTAGATTACGTCGTGTTCACCGCCCAAAAACTAATTATAGTCCGTCGCCTCACATGTGAGCCTCATCGCCCCTTCGGCTCTCTCCCCTCCCCCCCTCCCCCTACGGTAACCACCAATCCAATCTCCATTGCTCTGTGCGTGTTCGTCATTGTTTTTGTCATGTACTCATGAGTGAGATCACACGGTGTTTGACTTTCTCCCTCTGATTTATTTCACTTCGCATAATACCCTCAAGGTCCATCCACGTTGTCACAAATGGCCGGAGCTCATCGTTTCTTAGGGCCGAGTAGCATTCCATTGTGTATACACACCACATCTTCTCTGTCCATACTTCCCTTGATGGGCACCTAGGTTGCTTCCAAGTTTTGGCTGTTGTGAATAATGCTGCAGTGAACCTAGGGGTGCATGTGTCTTTCTGCATTGGTGTTTTCCAGTTCTTTGGATAAATACCCAGCAGTGGGCTAGCTGGATCATACATATGGTAGATGTATTCTTAGTTTTCTGAGGATACTCCATACGGCTTTCCATGGTGGCTGCACCAGTCTGCACTCCCACCAGCAGTGTAGGAGAGTTCCCTTCTCTCCACATCCTCTCCGACACTTGTCTCCTGTCTTGTTAATTAGAGCCATTCTGACCAGAGGAAGGTGACCTCTCCTTGTAGTTTTGATTTGCCTTCCTCTGATCGCTAATGATGTTGAGCCCCTTTCCATATGCCTGTTGGCCACCCGTATACCTTCTTTGGAGAAGTCACTGCTCAGATCTTTTGCCCGTCTTTTTAATCGGGTTGTTGATTTTTTGTTGTTGTTGAGCTGTCGGAGTTCTTTCTGTGTTTTGGATATAAACCCCTTATCCGATATATGGTTTGCAAGTATCTTCTCCCAGTTGTTAGGTTGTGTTTTGGTTTTGTGGATGGTTTCCTTTGCCGTGCAGAAGATTTTTTTTCACTTTGATGTAGTCCCGTTTGTTCATTTTGTACTGTGTTTCCATTGCCCAGTCAGACATGGTACTTGAAAGTAGGCTGCTAAGACTGCTGTCAAAGGGCATACTGCCTATGTTTTCTTCTAGACGTTGCATGGTTTCGGGTGTGGCATTGCAGTCAGACCCGAGGAGGCTGCAGTTCCCCGAGAGCGAGCGTGTGGGCGGGGCCCCAGCAGTTCTCCCAGGAGGGTGTCCCTGTCCCTGTCCGCAGTCCACCGCCTGAGGGGGGGGGGGTGGGGCGGGGCAGCGGCCAGGGAGCCTCTGGGCGGCGGCGCGCGCGCGCGCGCGCGGGGAGCGCGCACGGCTGCTGGGCCGCCGTCCGGGGAGGCGTCGGCCAGCCGCGCCTGCCTGCCCAGAGCCGAGCCCGGCGGAGTCCGGCCGCGCTCTGCTGCTCTCTCCTGGGCCGGGCTCGCCCGTTCCCCCGGCGTCCCTGGACGCCGCTCCGTGTCCCCGCTGCGCACAGCAGCCCGGGCCCTCCACAGCCACGGCCGCTAGCCTGAGGAGGCCCTCCTTCAGCTCCCGCTCTTCCTGCTCGCCGGACACGGACGACCAGGGCGCCTGCGAAGAGGATTCCATCTGGGAGAGGTACCTGGGGGCGTGGGCCTGGGGGCTGGTGGGAGGCGAGCGTGTCCCTGAGGAATAGGCTGGTGCGCCGAGAGGTGCCCGTCAGGCCGCGGGACAGCTGCGCGGCGCGGGCAGCGAGGGGGTCTCTTCGTGCGCTTCACGCGTTCGTGGAACGGGCGGTGTGTGCCGGGCACCTGCCCAGGGGCCAGCCTGGGGATGCGGTGCCCGGGAGTCGGGCGCTGAAGCGGCGCCCGTGGTCTTGGCTTCTTGGAAGGCCAGACGCGACGTCGGTAACGACACTGGTCTCGATGCGTTCTGAGGGGTGCAGGTCTCCCTCTTTTCGAGGCTACGTTCCGTTGGGGTTTTCACGAAGCCTGTCGTGGCCCTGAAGCTCAGGCCGGTTCAGGGGAAGTGGCCTGTGGAGGGCCGCATAATATTCGTGTGCAGAGCCAGTGCTTTCCAAAGGCCTTGACTGGGCAGAAGTCTACCTGTTAGGGGTGCAGTGGGGGCTGTCCGGGGAGCATTGTGAGCACAGGTGTGTGTCCCACACTTGAAAGTCTGGCAAAGAAAGCGTGAGGCTGGAGGGTGCTCCGTTCGTTCCCTCCTTCCACAGAAAGTCTGGAGAGTTGACTTTGGGACTTCCTTTCCTCGGGTCGGTGCGTGTTCAGTGGTCTGGACACTTGGTGGGCAAGACTGACAGGGTGTTTGACGTACTGGACCTCGCAGCCTAGTTGGAAAGGACAGATAGGCAGCAACTAATTACCTAGGAGATACGTAAAAGCCATTCTGTGTTGAGTGCTGAGAAATACGGCATTTACTGTTAGACTTTGTGACTTAGGCAGTGATGTTTAAGCTGAGAGCAGATGCCTAAAAGCAAAGGAGGACTTGTGCGGGAGAGCGTTGGGACAGGGCAAGGGAGGAGGATGGCCTGTCAGAGGAGCTGAAAGCATGCCCTGGAGACTGGGGCCGCGTAGGGACTGTAGGGTGGGGAAAACCAAACTTTTCGATTAAGGCTGGCGCTTTCTATAGGCTTTCGGAGACTAAGCGTGGTGATTCAGCACGTGGACTCTGGAGCCAGACTCTGTCACATGGGTCCTAGCTCTGCCACCTACGGGCTGTGTGAACTTGGGCAAGTTACTGTACCATTCTGTGTGTCAGTTTCCTGATCTGTAAAACGGGGATGATTATAACACACACTCCATAGGTGAGTGTAAAGGTTAGAGGCTATTTCATGTCCGTAAAGTACTTAGAGCAGTGTCTGGCCTTCAGTAGGCGTTAGTAGTGGTTGATTAAATAAATGGATAAATGCATACATAAGTATTCAAGGCTTGGAGGCTGTCCCTCGTGCAACGTGTGAACTGGAATGGATTACACCCGGCTTTGTTTCCTTTCCAGCTTGCAGTTGCTACTGACCGCATCTGTGGCACTGTGGAATTAGAAATAATCTCCCTCGACTTGGCTGCTCTTGGTAACAGAATCTAATGCTGTCCAGATTATCCCAGGGAAATAAAAGCCTTGTCAGTAGCCTAGTAGGGTCAGGCTTATTTAATAGGTATCGCTTATATTGGTTTGGCTGGTATTTGTTGGTAACTTTTTCTTGGCAAAGCTGCTCGGTTAAAAAAAGTAGATTAGCTGTAAAATAGTTCAGACCCAGGGAAAAGTAGAGAGTCGTGTAAGCAGAGCACGCCTTTCCTTGACTCTCTGTCGAGAGCTTTTGTGACTCCAGCCGCTCTCTGCCTCAGACGCGGTGCCCTCTGCGTGTGCAGTCATCTAAACCGTGCAGGGTCCGGAACCGTGGAGAATCTAAGGCAGTGCAGTCATGCTTTGCTTAACAGTGGGGCTAGGTTCTGAGGAGTGCGTCACGGTCAGGCAATCTCGTGAGCGTGCAAGCACCACGGAGTTCATAAACCTAGATGGCAGAGCCTCCTATACACCTTGGCTCTATGGGACTAATCTTTTGGGACCCCCGTTGTTGACTGAAACGTCCTGATGTAGCGCCTGACGGTACTTCCCAACTCCAAGGGCACGGGAGTGTAGCCTGTGGGGCTCTGTCAAAGAACGGAGACGCTCGAGGCCTACTCTGGACCCACTGACTCAGAATCTACTGGGATAGTTCCCGGCTTTAAAGACCAGCCATAGTCCTCATCTGCAGACATCTCCTCAACGGTTTTCCACACCGGGTTTTCCCTCACCTGAGAAAACAGGCCAAGAGATTGTGAGGATCCATAGTTAGTGTTTTAATCCATTTGGCAGGACTCAGTGTTTTTCACGTTCTGTGATACTGGGATCTGCGTCTTCACTGTCATGTGTTAAACCTTTAAGTCTTGTCCAAAAGTCATGTCATTACCTAGAGAATCCTTCTGTGAATTCCAGGCAGGTTGCCATCTTTCTGCTTCCGCCTCCTCTCCTCACCTTTACAATGGGGAGAATAACGGTAACCTACCTTTTGGATGTGAGGATTAAACGAGACAGTTGGTGCAAAGCAGTCGGCGCAGGATCTGGCACAAAGCGAAGCCTTCAATAAATTATGATTACAGTAGTTTTGACTTCCCTCCAGTCGGAATATAGTCGAGTTGAAGTTCGTGGCTATGTCACAGCTGTGTCTCAGGCTGGTGTCTGCCGCCCTGAGCCAAGCCGTAAAAATCCCTAGAATAACTTTGCAAAAGCCTGTTAGCCTCTTGAGGCTCCTACACTTCTTTATTTTATTTTGTTTTATTTTATTTTATTTTACTTTATTGCAGTGACAGTGGATTCTAACATCACGTAGCTTTCCAGAGGTACGTTGTAATACATTTCGAATTCTGTGTAGATTACGTCGTGTTCACCGCCCAAAAACTAATTATAGTCCGTCGCCTCACATGTGAGCCTCATCGCCCCTTCGGCTCTCTCCCCTCCCCCCCTCCCCCTACGGTAACCACCAATCCAATCTCCGTTGCTCTGTGCGTGTTCGTCATTGTTTTTGTCATGTACTCATGAGTGAGATCACACGGTGTTTGACTTTCTCCCTCTGATTTATTTCACTTCGCATAATACCCTCAAGGTCCATCCACGTTGTCACAAATGGCCGGAGCTCATCGTTTCTTAGGGCCGAGTAGCATTCCATTGTGTATACACACCACATCTTCTCTGTCCATACTTCCCTTGATGGGCACCTAGGTTGCTTCCAAGTTTTGGCTGTTGTGAATAATGCTGCAGTGAACCTAGGGGTGCATGTGTCTTTCTGCATTGGTGTTTTCCAGTTCTTTGGATAAATACCCAGCAGTGGGCTAGCTGGATCATACATATGGTAGATGTATTCTTAGTTTTCTGAGGATACTCCATACGGCTTTCCATGGTGGCTGCACCAGTCTGCACTCCCACCAGCAGTGTAGGAGAGTTCCCTTCTCTCCACATCCTCTCCGACACTTGTCTCCTGTCTTGTTAATTAGAGCCATTCTGACCAGAGGAAGGTGACCTCTCCTTGTAGTTTTGATTTGCCTTCCTCTGATCGCTAATGATGTTGAGCCCCTTTCCATATGCCTGTTGGCCACCCGTATACCTTCTTTGGAGAAGTCACTGCTCAGATCTTTTGCCCGTCTTTTTAATCGGGTTGTTGATTTTTTGTTGTTGTTGAGCTGTCGGAGTTCTTTCTGTGTTTTGGATATAAACCCCTTATCCGATATATGGTTTGCAAGTATCTTCTCCCAGTTGTTAGGTTGTGTTTTGGTTTTGTGGATGGTTTCCTTTGCCGTGCAGAAGATTTTTTTTCACTTTGATGTAGTCCCGTTTGTTCATTTTGTACTGTGTTTCCATTGCCCAGTCAGACATGGTACTTGAAAGTAGGCTGCTAAGACTGCTGTCAAAGGGCATACTGCCTATGTTTTCTTCTAGACGTTGCATGGTTTCGGGTGTGGCATTGCAGTCAGACCCGAGGAGGCTGCAGTTCCCCGAGAGCGAGCGTGTGGGCGGGGCCCCAGCAGTTCTCCCAGGAGGGTGTCCCTGTCCCTGTCCGCAGTCCACCGCCTGAGGGGGGGGGGTGGGGCGGGGCAGCGGCCAGGGAGCCTCTGGGCGGCGGCGCGCGCGCGCGCGCGCGGGGAGCGCGCACGGCTGCTGGGCCGCCGTCCGGGGAGGCGTCGGCCAGCCGCGCCTGCCTGCCCAGAGCCGAGCCCGGCGGAGTCCGGCCGCGCTCTGCTGCTCTCTCCTGGGCCGGGCTCGCCCGTTCCCCCGGCGTCCCTGGACGCCGCTCCGTGTCCCCGCTGCGCACAGCAGCCCGGGCCCTCCACAGCCACGGCCGCTAGCCTGAGGAGGCCCTCCTTCAGCTCCCGCTCTTCCTGCTCGCCGGACACGGACGACCAGGGCGCCTGCGAAGAGGATTCCATCTGGGAGAGGTACCTGGGGGCGTGGGCCTGGGGGCTGGTGGGAGGCGAGCGTGTCCCTGAGGAATAGGCTGGTGCGCCGAGAGGTGCCCGTCAGGCCGCGGGACAGCTGCGCGGCGCGGGCAGCGAGGGGGTCTCTTCGTGCGCTTCACGCGTTCGTGGAACGGGCGGTGTGTGCCGGGCACCTGCCCAGGGGCCAGCCTGGGGATGCGGTGCCCGGGAGTCGGGCGCTGAAGCGGCGCCCGTGGTCTTGGCTTCTTGGAAGGCCAGACGCGACGTCGGTAACGACACTGGTCTCGATGCGTTCTGAGGGGTGCAGGTCTCCCTCTTTTCGAGGCTACGTTCCGTTGGGGTTTTCACGAAGCCTGTCGTGGCCCTGAAGCTCAGGCCGGTTCAGGGGAAGTGGCCTGTGGAGGGCCGCATAATATTCGTGTGCAGAGCCAGTGCTTTCCAAAGGCCTTGACTGGGCAGAAGTCTACCTGTTAGGGGTGCAGTGGGGGCTGTCCGGGGAGCATTGTGAGCACAGGTGTGTGTCCCACACTTGAAAGTCTGGCAAAGAAAGCGTGAGGCTGGAGGGTGCTCCGTTCGTTCCCTCCTTCCACAGAAAGTCTGGAGAGTTGACTTTGGGACTTCCTTTCCTCGGGTCGGTGCGTGTTCAGTGGTCTGGACACTTGGTGGGCAAGACTGACAGGGTGTTTGACGTACTGGACCTCGCAGCCTAGTTGGAAAGGACAGATAGGCAGCAACTAATTACCTAGGAGATACGTAAAAGCCATTCTGTGTTGAGTGCTGAGAAATACGGCATTTACTGTTAGACTTTGTGACTTAGGCAGTGATGTTTAAGCTGAGAGCAGATGCCTAAAAGCAAAGGAGGACTTGTGCGGGAGAGCGTTGGGACAGGGCAAGGGAGGAGGATGGCCTGTCAGAGGAGCTGAAAGCATGCCCTGGAGACTGGGGCCGCGTAGGGACTGTAGGGTGGGGAAAACCAAACTTTTCGATTAAGGCTGGCGCTTTCTATAGGCTTTCGGAGACTAAGCGTGGTGATTCAGCACGTGGACTCTGGAGCCAGACTCTGTCACATGGGTCCTAGCTCTGCCACCTACGGGCTGTGTGAACTTGGGCAAGTTACTGTACCATTCTGTGTGTCAGTTTCCTGATCTGTAAAACGGGGATGATTATAACACACACTCCATAGGTGAGTGTAAAGGTTAGAGGCTATTTCATGTCCGTAAAGTACTTAGAGCAGTGTCTGGCCTTCAGTAGGCGTTAGTAGTGGTTGATTAAATAAATGGATAAATGCATACATAAGTATTCAAGGCTTGGAGGCTGTCCCTCGTGCAACGTGTGAACTGGAATGGATTACACCCGGCTTTGTTTCCTTTCCAGCTTGCAGTTGCTACTGACCGCATCTGTGGCACTGTGGAATTAGAAATAATCTCCCTCGACTTGGCTGCTCTTGGTAACAGAATCTAATGCTGTCCAGATTATCCCAGGGAAATAAAAGCCTTGTCAGTAGCCTAGTAGGGTCAGGCTTATTTAATAGGTATCGCTTATATTGGTTTGGCTGGTATTTGTTGGTAACTTTTTCTTGGCAAAGCTGCTCGGTTAAAAAAAGTAGATTAGCTGTAACATAGTTCAGACCCAGGGAAAAGTAGAGAGTCGTGTAAGCAGAGCACGCCTTTCCTTGACTCTCTGTCGAGAGCTTTTGTGACTCCAGCTGCTCTCTGCCTCAGACGCGGTGCCCTCTGCGTGTGCAGTCATCTAAACCGTGCAGGGTCCGGAACCGTGGAGAATCTAAGGCAGTGCAGTCATGCTTTGCTTAACAGTGGGGCTAGGTTCTGAGGAGTGCGTCACGGTCAGGCAATCTCGTGAGCGTGCAAGCACCACGGAGTTCATAAACCTAGATGGCAGAGCCTCCTATACACCTTGGCTCTATGGGACTAATCTTTTGGGACCCCCGTTGTTGACTGAAACGTCCTGATGTAGCGCCTGACGGTACTTCCCAACTCCAAGGGCACGGGAGTGTAGCCTGTGGGGCTCTGTCAAAGAACGGAGACGCTCGAGGCCTACTCTGGACCCACTGACTCAGAATCTACTGGGATAGTTCCCGGCTTTAAAGACCAGCCATAGTCCTCATCTGCAGACATCTCCTCAACGGTTTTCCACACCGGGTTTTCCCTCACCTGAGAAAACAGGCCAAGAGATTGTGAGGATCCATAGTTAGTGTTTTAATCCATTTGGCAGGACTCAGTGTTTTTCACGTTCTGTGATACTGGGATCTGCGTCTTCACTGTCATGTGTTAAACCTTTAAGTCTTGTCCAAAAGTCATGTCATTACCTAGAGAATCCTTCTGTGAATTCCAGGCAGGTTGCCATCTTTCTGCTTCCGCCTCCTCTCCTCACCTTTACAATGGGGAGAATAACGGTAACCTACCTTTTGGATGTGAGGATTAAACGAGACAGTTGGTGCAAAGCAGTCGGCGCAGGATCTGGCACAAAGCGAAGCCTTCAATAAATTATGATTACAGTAGTTTTGACTTCCCTCCAGTCGGAATATAGTCGAGTTGAAGTTCGTGGCTATGTCACAGCTGTGTCTCAGGCTGGTGTCTGCCGCCCTGAGCCAAGCCGTAAAAATCCCTAGAATAACTTTGCAAAAGCCTGTTAGCCTCTTGAGGCTCCTACACTTCTTTATTTTATTTTGTTTTATTTTATTTTATTTTACTTTATTGCAGTGACAGTGGATTCTAACATCACGTAGCTTTCCAGAGGTACGTTGTAATACATTTCGAATTCTGTGTAGATTACGTCGTGTTCACCGCCCAAAAACTAATTATAGTCCGTCACCTCACATGTGAGCCTCATCGCCCCTTTGGCTCTCTCCCCTCCCCCCCTCCCCCTACGGTAACCACCAATCCAATCTCCGTTGCTCTGTGCGTGTTCGTCATTGTTTTTATCATGTACTCATGAGTGAGATCACACGGTGTTTGACTTTCTCCCTCTGATTTATTTCACTTCGCATAATACCCTCAAGGTCCATCCACGTTGTCACAAATGGCCGGATCTCATCGTTTCTTAGGGCCGAGTAGCATTCCATTGTGTATACACACCACATCTTCTCTGTCCATACTTCCCTTGATGGGCACCTAGGTTGCTTCCAAGTTTTGGCTGTTGTGAATAATGCTGCAGTGAACCTAGGGGTGCATGTGTCTTTCTGCATTGGTGTTTTCCAGTTCTTTGGATAAATACCCAGCAGTGGGCTAGCTGGATCATACATATGGTAGATGTATTCTTAGTTTTCTGAGGATACTCCATACGGCTTTCCATGGTGGCTGCACCAGTCTGCACTCCCACCAGCAGTGTAGGAGAGTTCCCTTCTCTCCACATCCTCTCCGACACTTGTCTCCTGTCTTGTTAATTAGAGCCATTCTGACCAGAGGAAGGTGACCTCTCCTTGTAGTTTTGATTTGCCTTCCTCTGATCGCTAATGATGTTGAGCCCCTTTCCATATGCCTGTTGGCCACCCGTATACCTTCTTTGGAGAAGTCACTGCTCAGATCTTTTGCCCGTCTTTTTAATCGGGTTGTTGATTTTTTGTTGTTGTTGAGCTGTCGGAGTTCTTTCTGTGTTTTGGATATAAACCCCTTATCCGATATATGGTTTGCAAGTATCTTCTCCCAGTTGTTAGGTTGTGTTTTGGTTTTGTGGATGGTTTCCTTTGCCGTGCAGAAGATTTTTTTTCACTTTGATGTAGTCCCGTTTGTTCATTTTGTACTGTGTTTCCATTGCCCAGTCAGACATGGTACTTGAAAGTAGGCTGCTAAGACTGCTGTCAAAGGGCATACTGCCTATGTTTTCTTCTAGACGTTGCATGGTTTCGGGTGTGGCATTGCAGTCAGACCCGAGGAGGCTGCAGTTCCCCGAGAGCGAGCGTGTGGGCGGGGCCCCAGCAGTTCTCCCAGGAGGGTGTCCCTGTCCCTGTCCGCAGTCCACCGCCTGAGGGGGGGGGGGGTGGGGCGGGGCAGCGGCCAGGGAGCCTCTGGGCGGCGGCGCGCGCGCGCGCGCGCGGGGAGCGCGCACGGCTGCTGGGCCGCCGTCCGGGGAGGCGTCGGCCAGCCGCGCCTGCCTGCCCAGAGCCGAGCCCGGCGGAGTCCGGCCGCGCTCTGCTGCTCTCTCCTGGGCCGGGCTCGCCCGTTCCCCCGGCGTCCCTGGACGCCGCTCCGTGTCCCCGCTGCGCACAGCAGCCCGGGCCCTCCACAGCCACGGCCGCTAGCCTGAGGAGGCCCTCCTTCAGCTCCCGCTCTTCCTGCTCGCCGGACACGGACGACCAGGGCGCCTGCGAAGAGGATTCCATCTGGGAGAGGTACCTGGGGGCGTGGGCCTGGGGGCTGGTGGGAGGCGAGCGTGTCCCTGAGGAATAGGCTGGTGCGCCGAGAGGTGCCCGTCAGGCCGCGGGACAGCTGCGCGGCGCGGGCAGCGAGGGGGTCTCTTCGTGCGCTTCACGCGTTCGTGGAACGGGCGGTGTGTGCCGGGCACCTGCCCAGGGGCCAGCCTGGGGATGCGGTGCCCGGGAGTCGGGCGCTGAAGCGGCGCCCGTGGTCTTGGCTTCTTGGAAGGCCAGACGCGACGTCGGTAACGACACTGGTCTCGATGCGTTCTGAGGGGTGCAGGTCTCCCTCTTTTCGAGGCTACGTTCCGTTGGGGTTTTCACGAAGCCTGTCGTGGCCCTGAAGCTCAGGCCGGTTCAGGGGAAGTGGCCTGTGGAGGGCCGCATAATATTCGTGTGCAGAGCCAGTGCTTTCCAAAGGCCTTGACTGGGCAGAAGTCTACCTGTTAGGGGTGCAGTGGGGGCTGTCCGGGGAGCATTGTGAGCACAGGTGTGTGTCCCACACTTGAAAGTCTGGCAAAGAAAGCGTGAGGCTGGAGGGTGCTCCGTTCGTTCCCTCCTTCCACAGAAAGTCTGGAGAGTTGACTTTGGGACTTCCTTTCCTCGGGTCGGTGCGTGTTCAGTGGTCTGGACACTTGGTGGGCAAGACTGACAGGGTGTTTGACGTACTGGACCTCGCAGCCTAGTTGGAAAGGACAGATAGGCAGCAACTAATTACCTAGGAGATACGTAAAAGCCATTCTATGTTGAGTGCTGAGAAATACGGCATTTACTGTTAGACTTTGTGACTTAGGCAGTGATGTTTAAGCTGAGAGCAGATGCCTAAAAGCAAAGGAGGACTTGTGCGGGAGAGCGTTGGGACAGGGCAAGGGAGGAGGATGGCCTGTCAGAGGAGCTGAAAGCATGCCCTGGAGACTGGGGCCGCGTAGGGACTGTAGGGTGGGGAAAACCAAACTTTTCGATTAAGGCTGGCGCTTTCTATAGGCTTTCGGAGACTAAGCGTGGTGATTCAGCACGTGGACTCTGGAGCCAGACTCTGTCACATGGGTCCTAGCTCTGCCACCTACGGGCTGTGTGAACTTGGGCAAGTTACTGTACCATTCTGTGTGTCAGTTTCCTGATCTGTAAAACGGGGATGATTATAACACACACTCCATAGGTGAGTGTAAAGGTTAGAGGCTATTTCATGTCCGTAAAGTACTTAGAGCAGTGTCTGGCCTTCAGTAGGCGTTAGTAGTGGTTGATTAAATAAATGGATAAATGCATACATAAGTATTCAAGGCTTGGAGGCTGTCCCTCGTGCAACGTGTGAACTGGAATGGATTACACCCGGCTTTGTTTCCTTTCCAGCTTGCAGTTGCTACTGACCGCATCTGTGGCACTGTGGAATTAGAAATAATCTCCCTCGACTTGGCTGCTCTTGGTAACAGAATCTAATGCTGTCCAGATTATCCCAGGGAAATAAAAGCCTTGTCAGTAGCCTAGTAGGGTCAGGCTTATTTAATAGGTATCGCTTATATTGGTTTGGCTGGTATTTGTTGGTAACTTTTTCTTGGCAAAGCTGCTCGGTTAAAAAAAGTAGATTAGCTGTAAAATAGTTCAGACCCAGGGAAAAGTAGAGAGTCGTGTAAGCAGAGCACGCCTTTCCTTGACTCTCTGTCGAGAGCTTTTGTGACTCCAGCCGCTCTCTGCCTCAGACGCGGTGCCCTCTGCGTGTGCAGTCATCTAAACCGTGCAGGGTCCGGAACCGTGGAGAATCTAAGGCAGTGCAGTCATGCTTTGCTTAACAGTGGGGCTAGGTTCTGAGGAGTGCGTCACGGTCAGGCAATCTCGTGAGCGTGCAAGCACCACGGAGTTCATAAACCTAGATGGCAGAGCCTCCTATACACCTTGGCTCTATGGGACTAATCTTTTGGGACCCCCGTTGTTGACTGAAACGTCCTGATGTAGCGCCTGACGGTACTTCCCAACTCCAAGGGCACGGGAGTGTAGCCTGTGGGGCTCTGTCAAAGAACGGAGACGCTCGAGGCCTACTCTGGACCCACTGACTCAGAATCTACTGGGATAGTTCCCGGCTTTAAAGACCAGCCATAGTCCTCATCTGCAGACATCTCCTCAACGGTTTTCCACACCGGGTTTTCCCTCACCTGAGAAAACAGGCCAAGAGATTGTGAGGATCCATAGTTAGTGTTTTAATCCATTTGGCAGGACTCAGTGTTTTTCACGTTCTGTGATACTGGGATCTGCGTCTTCACTGTCATGTGTTAAACCTTTAAGTCTTGTCCAAAAGTCATGTCATTACCTAGAGAATCCTTCTGTGAATTCCAGGCAGGTTGCCATCTTTCTGCTTCCGCCTCCTCTCCTCACCTTTACAATGGGGAGAATAACGGTAACCTACCTTTTGGATGTGAGGATTAAACGAGACAGTTGGTGCAAAGCAGTCGGCGCAGGATCTGGCACAAAGCGAAGCCTTCAATAAATTATGATTACAGTAGTTTTGACTTCCCTCCAGTCGGAATATAGTCGAGTTGAAGTTCGTGGCTATGTCACAGCTGTGTCTCAGGCTGGTGTCTGCCGCCCTGAGCCAAGCCGTAAAAATCCCTAGAATAACTTTGCAAAAGCCTGTTAGCCTCTTGAGGCTCCTACACTTCTTTATTTTATTTTGTTTTATTTTATTTTATTTTACTTTATTGCAGTGACAGTGGATTCTAACATCACGTAGCTTTCCAGAGGTACGTTGTAATACATTTCGAATTCTGTGTAGATTACGTCGTGTTCACCGCCCAAAAACTAATTATAGTCCGTCACCTCACATGTGAGCCTCATCGCCCCTTCGGCTCTCTCCCCTCCCCCCCTCCCCCTACGGTAACCACCAATCCAATCTCCGTTGCTCTGTGCGTGTTCGTCATTGTTTTTATCATGTACTCATGAGTGAGATCACACGGTGTTTGACTTTCTCCCTCTGATTTATTTCACTTCGCATAATACCCTCAAGGTCCATCCACGTTGTCACAAATGGCCGGATCTCATCGTTTCTTAGGGCCGAGTAGCATTCCATTGTGTATACACACCACATCTTCTCTGTCCATACTTCCCTTGATGGGCACCTAGGTTGCTTCCAAGTTTTGGCTGTTGTGAATAATGCTGCAGTGAACCTAGGGGTGCATGTGTCTTTCTGCATTGGTGTTTTCCAGTTCTTTGGATAAATACCCAGCAGTGGGCTAGCTGGATCATACATATGGTAGATGTATTCTTAGTTTTCTGAGGATACTCCATACGGCTTTCCATGGTGGCTGCACCAGTCTGCACTCCCACCAGCAGTGTAGGAGAGTTCCCTTCTCTCCACATCCTCTCCGACACTTGTCTCCTGTCTTGTTAATTAGAGCCATTCTGACCAGAGGAAGGTGACCTCTCCTTGTAGTTTTGATTTGCCTTCCTCTGATCGCTAATGATGTTGAGCCCCTTTCCATATGCCTGTTGGCCACCCGTATACCTTCTTTGGAGAAGTCACTGCTCAGATCTTTTGCCCGTCTTTTTAATCGGGTTGTTGATTTTTTGTTGTTGTTGAGCTGTCGGAGTTCTTTCTGTGTTTTGGATATAAACCCCTTATCCGATATATGGTTTGCAAGTATCTTCTCCCAGTTGTTAGGTTGTGTTTTGGTTTTGTGGATGGTTTCCTTTGCCGTGCAGAAGATTTTTTTTCACTTTGATGTAGTCCCGTTTGTTCATTTTGTACTGTGTTTCCATTGCCCAGTCAGACATGGTACTTGAAAGTAGGCTGCTAAGACTGCTGTCAAAGGGCATACTGCCTATGTTTTCTTCTAGACGTTGCATGGTTTCGGGTGTGGCATTGCAGTCAGACCCGAGGAGGCTGCAGTTCCCCGAGAGCGAGCGTGTGGGCGGGGCCCCAGCAGTTCTCCCAGGAGGGTGTCCCTGTCCCTGTCCGCAGTCCACCGCCTGAGGGGGGGGGGGTGGGGCGGGGCAGCGGCCAGGGAGCCTCTGGGCGGCGGCGCGCGCGCGCGCGCGCGGGGAGCGCGCACGGCTGCTGGGCCGCCGTCCGGGGAGGCGTCGGCCAGCCGCGCCTGCCTGCCCAGAGCCGAGCCCGGCGGAGTCCGGCCGCGCTCTGCTGCTCTCTCCTGGGCCGGGCTCGCCCGTTCCCCCGGCGTCCCTGGACGCCGCTCCGTGTCCCCGCTGCGCACAGCAGCCCGGGCCCTCCACAGCCACGGCCGCTAGCCTGAGGAGGCCCTCCTTCAGCTCCCGCTCTTCCTGCTCGCCGGACACGGACGACCAGGGCGCCTGCGAAGAGGATTCCATCTGGGAGAGGTACCTGGGGGCGTGGGCCTGGGGGCTGGTGGGTGGCGAGCGTGTCCCTGAGGAATAGGCTGGTGCGCCGAGAGGTGCCCGTCAGGCCGCGGGACAGCTGCGCGGCGCGGGCAGCGAGGGGGTCTCTTCGTGCGCTTCACGCGTTCGTGGAACGGGCGGTGTGTGCCGGGCACCTGCCCAGGGGCCAGCCTGGGGATGCGGTGCCCGGGAGTCGGGCGCTGAAGCGGCGCCCGTGGTCTTGGCTTCTTGGAAGGCCAGACGCGACGTCGGTAACGACACTGGTCTCGATGCGTTCTGAGGGGTGCAGGTCTCCCTCTTTTCGAGGCTACGTTCCGTTGGGGTTTTCACGAAGCCTGTCGTGGCCCTGAAGCTCAGGCCGGTTCAGGGGAAGTGGCCTGTGGAGGGCCGCATAATATTCGTGTGCAGAGCCAGTGCTTTCCAAAGGCCTTGACTGGGCAGAAGTCTACCTGTTAGGGGTGCAGTGGGGGCTGTCCGGGGAGCATTGTGAGCACAGGTGTGTGTCCCACACTTGAAAGTCTGGCAAAGAAAGCGTGAGGCTGGAGGGTGCTCCGTTCGTTCCCTCCTTCCACAGAAAGTCTGGAGAGTTGACTTTGGGACTTCCTTTCCTCGGGTCGGTGCGTGTTCAGTGGTCTGGACACTTGGTGGGCAAGACTGACAGGGTGTTTGACGTACTGGACCTCGCAGCCTAGTTGGAAAGGACAGATAGGCAGCAACTAATTACCTAGGAGATACGTAAAAGCCATTCTGTGTTGAGTGCTGAGAAATACGGCATTTACTGTTAGCCTTTTGACTTAGGCAGTGATGTTTAAGCTGAGAGCAGATGCCTAAAAGCAAAGGAGGACTTGTGCGGGAGAGCGTTGGGACAGGGCAAGGGAGGAGGATGGCCTGTCAGAGGAGCTGAAAGCATGCCCTGGAGACTGGGGCCGCGTAGGGACTGCAGGGTGGGGAAAACCAAACTTTTCGATTAAGGCTGGCGCTTTCTATAGGCTTTCGGAGACTAAGCGTGGTGATTCAGCACGTGGACTCTGGAGCCAGACTCTGTCACATGGGTCCTAGCTCTGCCACCTACGGGCTGTGTGAACTTGGGCAAGTTACTGTACCATTCTGTGTGTCAGTTTCCTGATCTGTAAAACGGGGATGATTATAACACACACTCCATAGGTGAGTGTAAAGGTTAGAGGCTATTTCATGTCCGTAAAGTACTTAGAGCAGTGTCTGGCCTTCAGTAGGCGTTAGTAGTGGTTGATTAAATAAATGGATAAATGCATACATAAGTATTCAAGGCTTGGAGGCTGTCCCTCGTGCAACGTGTGAACTGGAATGGATTACACCCGGCTTTGTTTCCTTTCCAGCTTGCAGTTGCTACTGACCGCATCTGTGGCACTGTGGAATTAGAAATAATCTCCCTCGACTTGGCTGCTCTTGGTAACAGAATCTAATGCTGTCCAGATTATCCCAGGGAAATAAAAGCCTTGTCAGTAGCCTAGTAGGGTCAGGCTTATTTAATAGGTATCGCTTATATTGGTTTGGCTGGTATTTGTTGGTAACTTTTTCTTGGCAAAGCTGCTCGGTTAAAAAAAGTAGATTAGCTGTAAAATAGTTCAGACCCAGGGAAAAGTAGAGAGTCGTGTAAGCAGAGCACGCCTTTCCTTGACTCTCTGTCGAGAGCTTTTGTGACTCCAGCCGCTCTCTGCCTCAGACGCGGTGCCCTCTGCGTGTGCAGTCATCTAAACCGTGCAGGGTCCGGAACCGTGGAGAATCTAAGGCAGTGCAGTCATGCTTTGCTTAACAGTGGGGCTAGGTTCTGAGGAGTGCGTCACGGTCAGGCAATCTCGTGAGCGTGCAAGCACCACGGAGTTCATAAACCTAGATGGCAGAGCCTCCTATACACCTTGGCTCTATGGGACTAATCTTTTGGGACCCCCGTTGTTGACTGAAACGTCCTGATGTAGCGCCTGACGGTACTTCCCAACTCCAAGGGCACGGGAGTGTAGCCTGTGGGGCTCTGTCAAAGAACGGAGACGCTCGAGGCCTACTCTGGACCCACTGACTCAGAATCTACTGGGATAGTTCCCGGCTTTAAAGACCAGCCATAGTCCTCATCTGCAGACATCTCCTCAACGGTTTTCCACACCGGGTTTTCCCTCACCTGAGAAAACAGGCCAAGAGATTGTGAGGATCCATAGTTAGTGTTTTAATCCATTTGGCAGGACTCAGTGTTTTTCACGTTCTGTGATACTGGGATCTGCGTCTTCACTGTCATGTGTTAAACCTTTAAGTCTTGTCCAAAAGTCATGTCATTACCTAGAGAATCCTTCTGTGAATTCCAGGCAGGTTGCCATCTTTCTGCTTCCGCCTCCTCTCCTCACCTTTACAATGGGGAGAATAACGGTAACCTACCTTTTGGATGTGAGGATTAAACGAGACAGTTGGTGCAAAGCAGTCGGCGCAGGATCTGGCACAAAGCGAAGCCTTCAATAAATTATGATTACAGTAGTTTTGACTTCCCTCCAGTCGGAATATAGTCGAGTTGAAGTTCGTGGCTATGTCACAGCTGTGTCTCAGGCTGGTGTCTGCCGCCCTGAGCCAAGCCGTAAAAATCCCTAGAATAACTTTGCAAAAGCCTGTTAGCCTCTTGAGGCTCCTACACTTCTTTATTTTATTTTGTTTTATTTTATTTTATTTTACTTTATTGCAGTGACAGTGGATTCTAACATCACGTAGCTTTCCAGAGGTACGTTGTAATACATTTCGAATTCTGTGTAGATTACGTCGTGTTCACCGCCCAAAAACTAATTATAGTCCGTCACCTCACATGTGAGCCTCATCGCCCCTTTGGCTCTCTCCCCTCCCCCCCTCCCCCTACGGTAACCACCAATCCAATCTCCGTTGCTCTGTGCGTGTTCGTCATTGTTTTTATCATGTACTCATGAGTGAGATCACACGGTGTTTGACTTTCTCCCTCTGATTTATTTCACTTCGCATAATACCTTCAAGGTCCATCCACGTTGTCACAAATGGCCGGATCTCATCGTTTCTTAGGGCCGAGTAGCATTCCATTGTGTATACACACCACATCTTCTCTGTCCATACTTCCCTTGATGGGCACCTAGGTTGCTTCCAAGTTTTGGCTGTTGTGAATAATGCTGCAGTGAACCTAGGGGTGCATGTGTCTTTCTGCATTGGTGTTTTCCAGTTCTTTGGATAAATACCCAGCAGTGGGCTAGCTGGATCATACATATGGTAGATGTATTCTTAGTTTTCTGAGGATACTCCATACGGCTTTCCATGGTGGCTGCACCAGTCTGCACTCCCACCAGCAGTGTAGGAGAGTTCCCTTCTCTCCACATCCTCTCCGACACTTGTCTCCTGTCTTGTTAATTAGAGCCATTCTGACCAGAGGAAGGTGACCTCTCCTTGTAGTTTTGATTTGCCTTCCTCTGATCGCTAATGATGTTGAGCCCCTTTCCATATGCCTGTTGGCCACCCGTATACCTTCTTTGGAGAAGTCACTGCTCAGATCTTTTGCCCGTCTTTTTAATCGGGTTGTTGATTTTTTGTTGTTGTTGAGCTGTCGGAGTTCTTTCTGTGTTTTGGATATAAACCCCTTATCCGATATATGGTTTGCAAGTATCTTCTCCCAGTTGTTAGGTTGTGTTTTGGTTTTGTGGATGGTTTCCTTTGCCGTGCAGAAGATTTTTTTTCACTTTGATGTAGTCCCGTTTGTTCATTTTGTACTTTGTTTCCATTGCCCAGTCAGACATGGTACTTGAAAGTAGGCTGCTAAGACTGCTGTCAAAGGGCATACTGCCTATGTTTTCTTCTAGACGTTGCATGGTTTCGGGTGTGGCATTGCAGTCAGACCCGAGGAGGCTGCAGTTCCCCGAGAGCGAGCGTGTGGGCGGGGCCCCAGCAGTTCTCCCAGGAGGGTGTCCCTGTCCCTGTCCGCAGTCCACCGCCTGAGGGGGGGGGGGTGGGGCGGGGCAGCGGCCAGGGAGCCTCTGGGCGGCGGCGCGCGCGCGCGCGGGGAGCGCGCACGGCTGCTGGGCCGCCGTCCGGGGAGGCGTCGGCCAGCCGCGCCTGCCTGCCCAGAGCCGAGCCCGGCGGAGTCCGGCCGCGCTCTGCTGCTCTCTCCTGGGCCGGGCTCGCCCGTTCCCCCGGCGTCCCTGGACGCCGCTCCGTGTCCCCGCTGCGCACAGCAGCCCGGGCCCTCCACAGCCACGGCCGCTAGCCTGAGGAGGCCCTCCTTCAGCTCCCGCTCTTCCTGCTCGCCGGACACGGACGACCAGGGCGCCTGCGAAGAGGATTCCATCTGGGAGAGGTACCTGGGGGCGTGGGCCTGGGGGCTGGTGGGAGGCGAGCGTGTCCCTGAGGAATAGGCTTGTGCGCCGAGAGGTGCCCGTCAGGCCGCGGGACAGCTGCGCGGCGCGGGCAGCGAGGGGGTCTCTTCGTGCGCTTCACGCGTTCGTGGAACGGGCGGTGTGTGCCGGGCACCTGCCCAGGGGCCAGCCTGGGGATGCGGTGCCCGGGAGTCGGGCGCTGAAGCGGCGCCCGTGGTCTTGGCTTCTTGGAAGGCCAGACGCGACGTCGGTAACGACACTGGTCTCGATGCGTTCTGAGGGGTGCAGGTCTCCCTCTTTTCGAGGCTACGTTCCGTTGGGGTTTTCACGAAGCCTGTTGTGCCCCTGAAGCTCAGGCCGGTTCAGGGGAAGTGGCGTGTGGAGGGCCGCATAATATTCGTGTGCAGAGCCAGTGCTTTCCAAAGCCCTTGACTGTGCGGAAATCTAGCTGTTAGGGGTGCGGTGGGGGCTGTCCGGGGAGCATTGTGAGCACAGGTGTGTGTCCCACACTTGAAAGTCTGGCAGAGAAAGCGTGAGGCTCGAGGGTGCTCCGTTCGTTCCCTCCTTGCACAGAAAGTCTGGAGAGCTGACCTTGGGACAAGTCCTTCCTTTCCTCTGGTCGGTGCGTTGTTCAGTGGTCTGGACACTTGGTGAGCAAGACTGACAGGGTGTTTGACGTACTGGGCCTCACAGCCTAGTTGGAAAGGACAGATAGGCAGCGACTAGTTACCTAGGAGATACGTAAAAACTATTTCGTGTTGGGTGCTGAGAAATACGGCATTTACTGATAGACTTTGTGGCTTAGGCAGTGATGTTGAAGCTGAGAGCAGATGCCTACAAGAAAAGGAGGACTTGTGCGGGAGAGCGTTGGGACGGGGCAAGGGAGGAGTATGGCCTGTCAGAGGAGCTGAAAGAGTGCCCTGGAGCCTGGGGCCGCGTAGGGACTGTAGGGTGGGGAAAACAAAACTTTTCGGTTAAGGCTGGCGCTTTCTATAGGTTTTTGGAGACTAAGCGTGGTGATTCGGAGCGTGGACTCTGGAGCCAGACTCTGTCAAACGGGTCCTAGCTCTGCCACCTACGGGCTGTGTGAACTTGGGCAAGTTACCGTACCATTGTGTGTGTCAGTTTCCTGATCTGTCAAACGGGGATGATTATCATACACACTCCATAGGTGAGTGTAAAGGTGAGAGGATATTTCATAGCCGTAAAGTACTTAGAGCAGCGTCTGGCCTGTAGTAGGCGTTAGTAGTGGTTGATTAAATAAATGGATAAATGCATACATAAGTATTAAAGGCTCGGAGGCTGTCCCTGGTGAAACGTGTGAACTTGAATGGATTACACCCAACTTTGTTTCCTTTCCAGCTTGCAGTTGCTACTGACCGCATCTGTAGCACCGTGGAATTCGAAATAATCTCCCTCGACTTGGCTGCTCTTGGGAAAACAATCTAATGCTGTCAAAATTATCCCAGGGAAATAAACGCCTTTTCAGTAGCATAGTAGGGTTAGGCTTATTTAATATGTATTGTTTATATTGGTTTGTTTAGTATTTGTTGGTAACCTTTTTTTTTTTTTCTTTTCTGCAAAGCTGTTCGGTTAAAAAGAGCAGATTAGCTATGAAATGGTTCAGACACAGAGAAAAGTAGAGAGTCGTGTAAGCAGAGCACGCCTTTCCCTGACTCTCTGTCGAGAGCTTGTGTGATTCCAGCTGCTCTCTGCCTCAGACACGGTGCCCTCTGCGTGTGCAGTCATGTAAACAGTGCAGGGTCTGGAACCGTGGAGAATCTAAGGCAGTCCCGTCATGCTTTGCTTAACAGTGGGGATCAGTTCTGAGGAGTGTGTCACAGTCAGGCAATCTCGAGACTGTGCAAACACCACGGAGTTCCTAATCCTAGATGGCAGAGCCTCCTACACACCTAGGCCACATGGGACTAATCTTATGGGACCCCCGTTGTGGACTGAAACGTCCCGATGTAGGGCATGACTGAACTGCCCAACTCCAAGGGCACGGAAGTGTAGCCTGTGGGGCTTTTTCAAAGAACAGAGACGCTCAAGGCCTCCTCTGGGCCCACTGACTCCGAATCTACTGGGATAGTTCCCGGCTTTAAAGACCAGACGTAGTCCTCCTCTGCAGACCTCTCATCAAGGGTTTTTCACACTGGGTTTTCCCTCCTCTGAGAAAACAGGCCAAGAGATTGTGAGGATCCATAATTAGTGTTTTAATGCACTTGGCAGGACTCAGTGTTTTTCGCGTTCTGTGATACTGGGATCTGCATCTTCACTGTAATGTGTTAAACCTTTAAGTCTTGTCCAAAAGTCACGTCATTACATAGAGAATCCTTCTGTGAATTCCAGGCAGATTGCCATCATTCTGCTTCCGTCTCCTCACCTTTAAAATGGGGAGAGTAGCGGTAACCTAGCTTTGGGATGTGAGGATTAAGTGAGATAGTTGGTGCAAAGCAGTTAGCACAGGATCTGGCACAAAGTGAGGCCTTTGATAAATTATTATTATTATAGTAGTTTTGATTTTCCTCCGGTCGGAATATAATTTAGTTGAAGTTAGTGACTGTGTCACAGCTGTGTCTCAGGCTGGTGTCTGCCGCCCTGAGCTAAGCCGTAAAAATCCCTAGAATAACTTTTCAAAAGCCTGTCAGCCTCTTGAGGCTCCTACACTTCTTTATTGTATTGTATTTTATTGTATTGTATTTTATTTTATTGCAGTAACAGTGGATTCTAACATCATATAGCTTTCAGATGTACGTTGTAATATATTTCGAGTTCTGTGTAGATTACATCGTGTTCACCACCCAAAAACTAATTATAGTCCGTCACCTCCCATGTGAGCCTCATCACCCCTTTTGCTCTCTCCCCTCCCCCCCTCCCCCTATGGTAACCAGCAATCCAATCTCCGTGGCTCTGTGTGTGTTTGTGATTGTTTTTATCTTCTGCTCATGAGTGAGATCACACGGTGTTTGACTTTCTCCCTCTGATTTATTTCACTTCACATAATACCCTCAGGGTCCATCCAGGTTGTCACAAATGGCCGGGTCTCATCATTTCTTATGGCCGAGTAGTATTCCATTGTGTATACGTACCACATCTTCTTTATCCATTCCTCCCTTGATGGGCACCTAGGTTGCTTCCAAGTTTTGGCTGTTGTGAATAATGCTGCAGTGAACCTAGGGGTGCACGTGTCTTTCTGCATTTGTGTCTTCGAGTTCTTTGGATGAATAGCCAGCAGTGGGATAGCCGGATCATAACGGTAGATCTATTCTTAGTTTTCTGAGGATACTCCCTACTGCTTTCCATAGTGGCTGCACCAGTCTGCGCCCCCACCAGCAGTGCAGGAGAGTTCCCGTCTCTCCACATCCTCTCCGACACTTGTCTCTTGTCTTGCTACTTAGAGCCATTCTGACCAGAGTAAGGTGACGTCTCATGGTAGTTTTCATTTGCACTTGTCTGATCGCTAATGATGTTGAGCACCTCTCCATAGGCCTGTTGGCCATCCGGATGTCTTGTTTGGAGAAGTCACTGCTCAGATCTTTTGCCCGTTTTTTTAATTGGGTTGTTGATTTGTTTTGTTGTTGAGGTGTATGAGTTCTTTCTGTATTTTGGGTATTAACCCCTTATCCGACATACGGTTTGCAAGTATCTTCTCCCAGGTGTTAGGTTGCGTTTTGGTTTTGTGGATGGTTTCCTTTGCCGTGCAGAAGATTTTTTTACTTTGATGTAGTCCCGTTTGTTCATTTTGTATTTTGTTTCCATTGCCCAGTCAGACGTGGTACTTGAACATAGGCTGCTAAGACTGATGTCAAAGGGTTTGCTTGTAGACGTTGCGTGGTTTCGGGTCTGACGTTCGAGTAAAACCCGAGGGAGGAGGCTGCAGTTCCCCGAGAGCGAGCTTGGCGGGGACCCTGCGTCCCTGTCAGCGCACCTTCCCGCTCCGCGAAGGTCCGAAGCGTGTGGGCGGGGCCCCAGGAGTTCTCCCAGGAGGGTGTCCCTGTCCCTGTCCGCAGTCCACCGCCGGAGGGGGCGGGGCAACGGCCTGGGAGCGTCTGGGCGGCGGCGCGCGCCCGCGAGGAGAGGAGCGCGCGCGGCTGCCGGGCCACCGTCGCGGGAGGCGTGGGAGGCGTCGGCGAGCCGCGCCTGCCTGGCCAGAGCCGAGCCCCGCGGAGTCCGGCCGCGCTCTGCGGCTCTCTCCCGGGCCGGGCTCGTCCGTGGACGCCGCTCCGTGTCCCCGCTGGGCACAGCAGCCCGGGCCCTCCACAGCCATGGCCGCTGGCCTGAGGTGGCCCTCCTTCAGCTCCCGCTCTTCCTGCTCGCCGGACACGGACGACCAGGGCGCCTGCGAAGATGATGCCGTCTGGGAGAGGTACCTGGGGGCGTGGGCCTGGGGGCTGGTGGGAGGCGAGCGTGTTTCTGAGGAATAGGCTTGTGCGCCGAGAGGTGCCCGTCAGGTCGCGGGACAGCTGTGCGGCGCGCGGAGCGGGGGGGGGCGGGGTGGGGGGTCTCTTCGTGCGCGTCACTCGTTCATGGAACGGGCGGTGTGTGCCGGGCACGGGGCCAGCCTGGGGACGCGGTGCCCGGGAGTCGGGCGCTGAAGCGGCCCCCGGGGTCTTGGCTTCTTGGAGGGACAGACGCGAAGTCGATAAGGACACTGGTCTCGATGCGTTCTGAGGAGTGCAGGTCTCCCTCCTTTAGAGGCTACGTTCCGTTGGGGTTTTCATGAAGCCTGTTGTGCCCCTGAAGCTCAGGCCGGTTCAGGGGAAGTGGCCTGTCGAGGGCCACGTAACGTTTGTGTGCAGAGCCAGTGCTTTCCAAAGCCCTTGACTGTGCGGAAGTCTAGCTGTTAGGGGTGCGGTGGGGGCTGTCCGGGGAGCATTGTGAGCACAGGTATGTGTCCCACACTTGAAAGTCTGGCAGAGAAAGCGTGAGGCTCGAGGGTGCTCCGTTCGTTCCCTCCTTGCACAGAAAGTCTGGAGAGCTGACCTTGGGACAAGTCCTTCCTTTCCTCTGGTCGGTGCGTTGTTCAGTGGTCTGGACACTTGGTGAGCAAGACTGACAGGGTGTTTGACGTACTGGGCCTCACAGCCTAGTTGGAAAGGACAGATAGGCAGCGACTAGTTACCTAGGAGATACGTAAAAACTATTTCGTGTTGGGTGCTGAGAAATACGGCATTTACTGATAGACTTTGTGGCTTAGGCAGTGATGTTGAAGCTGAGAGCAGATGCCTACAAGAAAAGGAGGACTTGTGCGGGAGAGCGTTGGGACGGGGCAAGGGAGGAGTATGGCCTGTCAGAGGAGCTGAAAGAGTGCCCTGGAGCCTGGGGCCGCGTAGGGACTGTAGGGTGGGGAAAACAAAACTTTTCGGTTAAGGCTGGCGCTTTCTATAGGTTTTTGGAGACTAAGCGTGGTGATTCGGAGCGTGGACTCTGGAGCCAGACTCTGTCAAACGGGTCCTAGCTCTGCCACCTACGGGCTGTGTGAACTTGGGCAAGTTACCGTACCATTCTGTGTGTCAGTTTCCTGATCTGTCAAACGGGGATGATTATCATACACACTCCATAGGTGAGTGTAAAGGTGAGAGGATATTTCATAGCCGTAAAGTACTTAGAGCAGCGTCTGGCCTGTAGTAGGCGTTAGTAGTGGTTGATTAAATAAATGGATAAATGCATACATAAGTATTAAAGGCTCGGAGGCTGTCCCTGGTGAAACGTGTGAACTTGAATGGATTACACCCAACTTTGTTTCCTTTCCAGCTTGCAGTTGCTACTGACCGCATCTGTAGCACCGTGGAATTCGAAATAATCTCCCTCGACTTGGCTGCTCTTGGGAAAACAATCTAATGCTGTCAAAATTATCCCAGGGAAATAAACGCCTTTTCAGTAGCATAGTAGGGTTAGGCTTATTTAATATGTATTGTTTATATTGGTTTGTTTAGTATTTGTTGGTAACCTTTTTTTTTTTTTCTTTTCTGCAAAGCTGTTCGGTTAAAAAGAGCAGATTAGCTATGAAATGGTTCAGACACAGAGAAAAGTAGAGAGTCGTGTAAGCAGAGCACGCCTTTCCCTGACTCTCTGTCGAGAGCTTGTGTGATTCCAGCTGCTCTCTGCCTCAGACACGGTGCCCTCTGCGTGTGCAGTCATGTAAACAGTGCAGGGTCTGGAACCGTGGAGAATCTAAGGCAGTCCCGTCATGCTTTGCTTAACAGTGGGGATCAGTTCTGAGGAGTGTGTCACAGTCAGGCAATCTCGAGACTGTGCAAACACCACGGAGTTCCTAATCCTAGATGGCAGAGCCTCCTACACACCTAGGCCACATGGGACTAATCTTATGGGACCCCCGTTGTGGACTGAAACGTCCCGATGTAGGGCATGACTGAACTGCCCAACTCCAAGGGCACGGAAGTGTAGCCTGTGGGGCTTTTTCAAAGAACAGAGACGCTCAAGGCCTCCTCTGGGCCCACTGACTCCGAATCTACTGGGATAGTTCCCGGCTTTAAAGACCAGACGTAGTCCTCCTCTGCAGACCTCTCATCAAGGGTTTTTCACACTGGGTTTTCCCTCCTCTGAGAAAACAGGCCAAGAGATTGTGAGGATCCATAATTAGTGTTTTAATGCACTTGGCAGGACTCAGTGTTTTTCGCGTTCTGTGATACTGGGATCTGCATCTTCACTGTAATGTGTTAAACCTTTAAGTCTTGTCCAAAAGTCACGTCATTACATAGAGAATCCTTCTGTGAATTCCAGGCAGGTTGCCATCTTTCTGCTTCCGTCTCCTCACCTTTAAAATGGGGAGAGTAGCGGTAACCTAGCTTTGGGATGTGAGGATTAAGTGAGATAGTTGGTGCAAAGCAGTGAGCACAGGATCTGGCACAAAGTGAGGCCTTTGATAAATTATTATTATTATAGTAGTTTTGATTTTCCTCCGGTCGGAATATAATTTAGTTGAAGTTAGTGACTGTGTCACAGCTGTGTCTCAGGCTGGTGTCTGCCGCCCTGAGCTAAGCCGTAAAAATCCCTAGAATAACTTTTCAAAAGCCTGTCAGCCTCTTGAGGCTCCTACACTTCTTTATTGTATTGTATTTTATTGTATTGTATTTTATTTTATTGCAGTAACAGTGGATTCTAACATCATATAGCTTTCAGATGTACGTTGTAATATATTTCGAGTTCTGTGTAGATTACATCGTGTTCACCACCCAAAAACTAATTATAGTCCGTCACCTCCCATGTGAGCCTCATCACCCCTTTTGCTCTCTCCCCTCCCCCCCTCCCCCTATGGTAACCAGCAATCCAATCTCCGTGGCTCTGTGTGTGTTTGTGATTGTTTTTATCTTCTGCTCATGAGTGAGATCACACGGTGTTTGACTTTCTCCCTCTGATTTATTTCACTTCACATAATACCCTCAGGGTCCATCCAGGTTGTCACAAATGGCCGGGTCTCATCATTTCTTATGGCCGAGTAGTATTCCATTGTGTATACGTACCACATCTTCTTTATCCATTCCTCCCTTGATGGGCACCTAGGTTGCTTCCAAGTTTTGGCTGTTGTGAATAATGCTGCAGTGAACCTAGGGGTGCACGTGTCTTTCTGCATTTGTGTCTTCGAGTTCTTTGGATGAATAGCCAGCAGTGGGATAGCCGGATCATAACGGTAGATCTATTCTTAGTTTTCTGAGGATACTCCCTACTGCTTTCCATAGTGGCTGCACCAGTCTGCGCCCCCACCAGCAGTGCAGGAGAGTTCCCGTCTCTCCACATCCTCTCCGACACTTGTCTCTTGTCTTGCTACTTAGAGCCATTCTGACCAGAGTAAGGTGACGTCTCATGGTAGTTTTCATTTGCACTTGTCTGATCGCTAATGATGTTGAGCACCTCTCCATAGGCCTGTTGGCCATCCGGATGTCTTGTTTGGAGAAGTCACTGCTCAGATCTTTTGCCCGTTTTTTTAATTGGGTTGTTGATTTGTTTTGTTGTTGAGGTGTATGAGTTCTTTCTGTATTTTGGGTATTAACCCCTTATCCGACATACGGTTTGCAAGTATCTTCTCCCAGGTGTTAGGTTGCGTTTTGGTTTTGTGGATGGTTTCCTTTGCCGTGCAGAAGATTTTTTTACTTTGATGTAGTCCCGTTTGTTCATTTTGTATTTTGTTTCCATTGCCCAGTCAGACGTGGTACTTGAACATAGGCTGCTAAGACTGATGTCAAAGGGTTTGCTTGTAGACGTTGCGTGGTTTCGGGTCTGACGTTCGAGTAAAACCCGAGGGAGGAGGCTGCAGTTCCCCGAGAGCGAGCTTGGCGGGGACCCTGCGTCCCTGTCAGCGCACCTTCCCGCTCCGCGAAGGTCCGAAGCGTGTGGGCGGGGCCCCAGGAGTTCTCCCAGGAGGGTGTCCCTGTCCCTGTCCGCAGTCCACCGCCGGAGGGGGCGGGGCAACGGCCTGGGAGCGTCTGGGCGGCGGCGCGCGCCCGCGAGGAGAGGAGCGCGCGCGGCTGCCGGGCCACCGTCGCGGGAGGCGTGGGAGGCGTCGGCGAGCCGCGCCTGCCTGGCCAGAGCCGAGCCCCGCGGAGTCCGGCCGCGCTCTGCGGCTCTCTCCCGGGCCGGGCTCGTCCGTGGACGCCGCTCCGTGTCCCCGCTGGGCACAGCAGCCCGGGCCCTCCACAGCCATGGCCGCTGGCCTGAGGTGGCCCTCCTTCAGCTCCCGCTCTTCCTGCTCGCCGGACACGGACGACCAGGGCGCCTGCGAAGATGATGCCGTCTGGGAGAGGTACCTGGGGGCGTGGGCCTGGGGGCTGGTGGGAGGCGAGCGTGTTTCTGAGGAATAGGCTTGTGCGCCGAGAGGTGCCCGTCAGGTCGCGGGACAGCTGTGCGGCGCGCGGAGCGGGGGGGGGGCGGGGGGGGGGGGTCTCTTCGTGCGCGTCACTCGTTCATGGAACGGGCGGTGTGTGCCGGGCACGGGGCCAGCCTGGGGACGCGGTGCCCGGGAGTCGGGCGCTGAAGCGGCCCCCGGGGTCTTGGCTTCTTGGAGGGACAGACGCGAAGTCGATAAGGACACTGGTCTCGATGCGTTCTGAGGAGTGCAGGTCTCCCTCCTTTAGAGGCTACGTTCCGTTGGGGTTTTCATGAAGCCTGTTGTGCCCCTGAAGCTCAGGCCGGTTCAGGGGAAGTGGCCTGTCGAGGGCCACGTAACGTTTGTGTGCAGAGCCAGTGCTTTCCAAAGCCCTTGACTGTGCGGAAGTCTAGCTGTTAGGGGTGCGGTGGGGGCTGTCCGGGGAGCATTGTGAGCACAGGTATGTGTCCCACACTTGAAAGTCTGGCAGAGAAAGCGTGAGGCTCGAGGGTGCTCCGTTCGTTCCCTCCTTGCACAGAAAGTCTGGAGAGCTGACCTTGGGACAAGTCCTTCCTTTCCTCTGGTCGGTGCGTTGTTCAGTGGTCTGGACACTTGGTGAGCAAGACTGACAGGGTGTTTGACGTACTGGGCCTCACAGCCTAGTTGGAAAGGACAGATAGGCAGCGACTAGTTACCTAGGAGATACGTAAAAACTATTTCGTGTTGGGTGCTGAGAAATACGGCATTTACTGATAGACTTTGTGGCTTAGGCAGTGATGTTGAAGCTGAGAGCAGATGCCTACAAGAAAAGGAGGACTTGTGCGGGAGAGCGTTGGGACGGGGCAAGGGAGGAGTATGGCCTGTCAGAGGAGCTGAAAGAGTGCCCTGGAGCCTGGGGCCGCGTAGGGACTGTAGGGTGGGGAAAACAAAACTTTTCGGTTAAGGCTGGCGCTTTCTATAGGTTTTTGGAGACTAAGCGTGGTGATTCGGAGCGTGGACTCTGGAGCCAGACTCTGTCAAACGGGTCCTAGCTCTGCCACCTACGGGCTGTGTGAACTTGGGCAAGTTACCGTACCATTCTGTGTGTCAGTTTCCTGATCTGTCAAACGGGGATGATTATCATACACACTCCATAGGTGAGTGTAAAGGTGAGAGGATATTTCATAGCCGTAAAGTACTTAGAGCAGCGTCTGGCCTGTAGTAGGCGTTAGTAGTGGTTGATTAAATAAATGGATAAATGCATACATAAGTATTAAAGGCTCGGAGGCTGTCCCTGGTGAAACGTGTGAACTTGAATGGATTACACCCAACTTTGTTTCCTTTCCAGCTTGCAGTTGCTACTGACCGCATCTGTAGCACCGTGGAATTCGAAATAATCTCCCTCGACTTGGCTGCTCTTGGGAAAACAATCTAATGCTGTCAAAATTATCCCAGGGAAATAAACGCCTTTTCAGTAGCATAGTAGGGTTAGGCTTATTTAATATGTATTGTTTATATTGGTTTGTTTAGTATTTGTTGGTAACCTTTTTTTTTTTTTTCTTTTCTGCAAAGCTGTTCGGTTAAAAAGAGCAGATTAGCTATGAAATGGTTCAGACACAGAGAAAAGTAGAGAGTCGTGTAAGCAGAGCACGCCTTTCCCTGACTCTCTGTCGAGAGCTTGTGTGATTCCAGCTGCTCTCTGCCTCAGACACGGTGCCCTCTGCGTGTGCAGTCATGTAAACAGTGCAGGGTCTGGAACCGTGGAGAATCTAAGGCAGTCCCGTCATGCTTTGCTTAACAGTGGGGATCAGTTCTGAGGAGTGTGTCGCAGTCAGGCAATCTCGAGACTGTGCAAACACCACGGAGTTCCTAATCCTAGATGGCAGAGCCTCCTACACACCTAGGCCACATGGGACTAATCTTATGGGACCCCCGTTGTGGACTGAAACGTCCCGATGTAGGGCATGACTGAACTGCCCAACTCCAAGGGCACGGAAGTGTAGCCTGTGGGGCTTTTTCAAAGAACAGAGACGCTCAAGGCCTCCTCTGGGCCCACTGACTCCGAATCTACTGGGATAGTTCCCGGCTTTAAAGACCAGACGTAGTCCTCCTCTGCAGACCTCTCATCAAGGGTTTTTCACACTGGGTTTTCCCTCCTCTGAGAAAACAGGCCAAGAGATTGTGAGGATCCATAATTAGTGTTTTAATGCACTTGGCAGGACTCAGTGTTTTTCGCGTTCTGTGATACTGGGATCTGCATCTTCACTGTAATGTGTTAAACCTTTAAGTCTTGTCCAAAAGTCACGTCATTACATAGAGAATCCTTCTGTGAATTCCAGGCAGATTGCCATCATTCTGCTTCCGTCTCCTCACCTTTAAAATGGGGAGAGTAGCGGTAACCTAGCTTTGGGATGTGAGGATTAAGTGAGATAGTTGGTGCAAAGCAGTTAGCACAGGATCTGGCACAAAGTGAGGCCTTTGATAAATTATTATTATTATAGTAGTTTTGATTTTCCTCCGGTCGGAATATAATTTAGTTGAAGTTAGTGACTGTGTCACAGCTGTGTCTCAGGCTGGTGTCTGCCGCCCTGAGCTAAGCCGTAAAAATCCCTAGAATAACTTTTCAAAAGCCTGTCAGCCTCTTGAGGCTCCTACACTTCTTTATTGTATTGTATTTTATTGTATTGTATTTTATTTTATTGCAGTAACAGTGGATTCTAACATCATATAGCTTTCAGATGTACGTTGTAATATATTTCGAGTTCTGTGTAGATTACATCGTGTTCACCACCCAAAAACTAATTATAGTCCGTCACCTCCCATGTGAGCCTCATCACCCCTTTTGCTCTCTCCCCTCCCCCCCTCCCCCTATGGTAACCAGCAATCCAATCTCCGTGGCTCTGTGTGTGTTTGTGATTGTTTTTATCTTCTGCTCATGAGTGAGATCACACGGTGTTTGACTTTCTCCCTCTGATTTATTTCACTTCACATAATACCCTCAGGGTCCATCCAGGTTGTCACAAATGGCCGGGTCTCATCATTTCTTATGGCCGAGTAGTATTCCATTGTGTATACGTACCACATCTTCTTTATCCATTCCTCCCTTGATGGGCACCTAGGTTGCTTCCAAGTTTTGGCTGTTGTGAATAATGCTGCAGTGAACCTAGGGGTGCACGTGTCTTTCTGCATTTGTGTCTTCGAGTTCTTTGGATGAATAGCCAGCAGTGGGATAGCCGGATCATAACGGTAGATCTATTCTTAGTTTTCTGAGGATACTCCCTACTGCTTTCCATAGTGGCTGCACCAGTCTGCGCCCCCACCAGCAGTGCAGGAGAGTTCCCGTCTCTCCACATCCTCTCCGACACTTGTCTCTTGTCTTGCTACTTAGAGCCATTCTGACCAGAGTAAGGTGACGTCTCATGGTAGTTTTCATTTGCACTTGTCTGATCGCTAATGATGTTGAGCACCTCTCCATAGGCCTGTTGGCCATCCGGATGTCTTGTTTGGAGAAGTCACTGCTCAGATCTTTTGCCCGTTTTTTTAATTGGGTTGTTGATTTGTTTTGTTGTTGAGGTGTATGAGTTCTTTCTGTATTTTGGGTATTAACCCCTTATCCGACATACGGTTTGCAAGTATCTTCTCCCAGGTGTTAGGTTGCGTTTTGGTTTTGTGGATGGTTTCCTTTGCCGTGCAGAAGATTTTTTTACTTTGATGTAGTCCCGTTTGTTCATTTTGTATTTTGTTTCCATTGCCCAGTCAGACGTGGTACTTGAACATAGGCTGCTAAGACTGATGTCAAAGGGTTTGCTTGTAGACGTTGCGTGGTTTCGGGTCTGACGTTCGAGTAAAACCCGAGGGAGGAGGCTGCAGTTCCCCGAGAGCGAGCTTGGCGGGGACCCTGCGTCCCTGTCAGCGCACCTTCCCGCTCCGCGAAGGTCCGAAGCGTGTGGGCGGGGCCCCAGGAGTTCTCCCAGGAGGGTGTCCCTGTCCCTGTCCGCAGTCCACCGCCGGAGGGGGCGGGGCAACGGCCTGGGAGCGTCTGGGCGGCGGCGCGCGCCCGCGAGGAGAGGAGCGCGCGCGGCTGCCGGGCCACCGTCGCGGGAGGCGTGGGAGGCGTCGGCGAGCCGCGCCTGCCTGGCCAGAGCCGAGCCCCGCGGAGTCCGGCCGCGCTCTGCGGCTCTCTCCCGGGCCGGGCTCGTCCGTGGACGCCGCTCCGTGTCCCCGCTGGGCACAGCAGCCCGGGCCCTCCACAGCCACGGCCGCTGGCCTGAGGTGGCCCTCCTTCAGCTCCCGCTCTTCCTGCTCGCCGGACACGGACGACCAGGGCGCCTGCGAAGATGATGCCGTCTGGGAGAGGTACCTGGGGGCGTGGGCCTGGGGGCTGGTGGGAGGCGAGCGTGTTTCTGAGGAATAGGCTTGTGCGCCGAGAGGTGCCCGTCAGGTCGCGGGACAGCTGTGCGGCGCGCGGAGCGGGGGGGGGGCGGGGGGGCGGGGGTCTCTTCGTGCGCGTCACTCGTTCATGGAACGGGCGGTGTGTGCCGGGCACGGGGCCAGCCTGGGGACGCGGTGCCCGGGAGTCGGGCGCTGAAGCGGCCCCCGGGGTCTTGGCTTCTTGGAGGGACAGACGCGAAGTCGATAAGGACACTGGTCTCGATGCGTTCTGAGGAGTGCAGGTCTCCCTCCTTTAGAGGCTACGTTCCGTTGGGGTTTTCATGAAGCCTGTTGTGCCCCTGAAGCTCAGGCCGGTTCAGGGGAAGTGGCCTGTCGAGGGCCACGTAACGTTTGTGTGCAGAGCCAGTGCTTTCCAAAGCCCTTGACTGTGCGGAAGTCTAGCTGTTAGGGGTGCGGTGGGGGCTGTCCGGGGAGCATTGTGAGCACAGGTATGTGTCCCACACTTGAAAGTCTGGCAGAGAAAGCGTGAGGCTCGAGGGTGCTCCGTTCGTTCCCTCCTTGCACAGAAAGTCTGGAGAGCTGACCTTGGGACAAGTCCTTCCTTTCCTCTGGTCGGTGCGTTGTTCAGTGGTCTGGACACTTGGTGAGCAAGACTGACAGGGTGTTTGACGTACTGGGCCTCACAGCCTAGTTGGAAAGGACAGATAGGCAGCGACTAGTTACCTAGGAGATACGTAAAAACTATTTCGTGTTGGGTGCTGAGAAATACGGCATTTACTGATAGACTTTGTGGCTTAGGCAGTGATGTTGAAGCTGAGAGCAGATGCCTACAAGAAAAGGAGGACTTGTGCGGGAGAGCGTTGGGACGGGGCAAGGGAGGAGTATGGCCTGTCAGAGGAGCTGAAAGAGTGCCCTGGAGCCTGGGGCCGCGTAGGGACTGTAGGGTGGGGAAAACAAAACTTTTCGGTTAAGGCTGGCGCTTTCTATAGGTTTTTGGAGACTAAGCGTGGTGATTCGGAGCGTGGACTCTGGAGCCAGACTCTGTCAAACGGGTCCTAGCTCTGCCACCTACGGGCTGTGTGAACTTGGGCAAGTTACCGTACCATTGTGTGTGTCAGTTTCCTGATCTGTCAAACGGGGATGATTATCATACACACTCCATAGGTGAGTGTAAAGGTGAGAGGATATTTCATAGCCGTAAAGTACTTAGAGCAGCGTCTGGCCTGTAGTAGGCGTTAGTAGTGGTTGATTAAATAAATGGATAAATGCATACATAAGTATTAAAGGCTCGGAGGCTGTCCCTGGTGAAACGTGTGAACTTGAATGGATTACACCCAACTTTGTTTCCTTTCCAGCTTGCAGTTGCTACTGACCGCATCTGTAGCACCGTGGAATTCGAAATAATCTCCCTCGACTTGGCTGCTCTTGGGAAAACAATCTAATGCTGTCAAAATTATCCCAGGGAAATAAACGCCTTTTCAGTAGCATAGTAGGGTTAGGCTTATTTAATATGTATTGTTTATATTGGTTTGTTTAGTATTTGTTGGTAACCTTTTTTTTTTTTTTCTTTTCTGCAAAGCTGTTCGGTTAAAAAGAGCAGATTAGCTATGAAATGGTTCAGACACAGAGAAAAGTAGAGAGTCGTGTAAGCAGAGCACGCCTTTCCCTGACTCTCTGTCGAGAGCTTGTGTGATTCCAGCTGCTCTCTGCCTCAGACACGGTGCCCTCTGCGTGTGCAGTCATGTAAACAGTGCAGGGTCTGGAACCGTGGAGAATCTAAGGCAGTCCCGTCATGCTTTGCTTAACAGTGGGGATCAGTTCTGAGGAGTGTGTCGCAGTCAGGCAATCTCGAGACTGTGCAAACACCACGGAGTTCCTAATCCTAGATGGCAGAGCCTCCTACACACCTAGGCCACATGGGACTAATCTTATGGGACCCCCGTTGTGGACTGAAACGTCCCGATGTAGGGCATGACTGAACTGCCCAACTCCAAGGGCACGGAAGTGTAGCCTGTGGGGCTTTTTCAAAGAACAGAGACGCTCAAGGCCTCCTCTGGGCCCACTGACTCCGAATCTACTGGGATAGTTCCCGGCTTTAAAGACCAGACGTAGTCCTCCTCTGCAGACCTCTCATCAAGGGTTTTTCACACTGGGTTTTCCCTCCTCTGAGAAAACAGGCCAAGAGATTGTGAGGATCCATAATTAGTGTTTTAATGCACTTGGCAGGACTCAGTGTTTTTCGCGTTCTGTGATACTGGGATCTGCATCTTCACTGTAATGTGTTAAACCTTTAAGTCTTGTCCAAAAGTCACGTCATTACATAGAGAATCCTTCTGTGAATTCCAGGCAGATTGCCATCATTCTGCTTCCGTCTCCTCACCTTTAAAATGGGGAGAGTAGCGGTAACCTAGCTTTGGGATGTGAGGATTAAGTGAGATAGTTGGTGCAAAGCAGTTAGCACAGGATCTGGCACAAAGTGAGGCCTTTGATAAATTATTATTATTATAGTAGTTTTGATTTTCCTCCGGTCGGAATATAATTTAGTTGAAGTTAGTGACTGTGTCACAGCTGTGTCTCAGGCTGGTGTCTGCCGCCCTGAGCTAAGCCGTAAAAATCCCTAGAATAACTTTTCAAAAGCCTGTCAGCCTCTTGAGGCTCCTACACTTCTTTATTGTATTGTATTTTATTGTATTGTATTTTATTTTATTGCAGTAACAGTGGATTCTAACATCATATAGCTTTCAGATGTACGTTGTAATATATTTCGAGTTCTGTGTAGATTACATCGTGTTCACCACCCAAAAACTAATTATAGTCCGTCACCTCCCATGTGAGCCTCATCACCCCTTTTGCTCTCTCCCCTCCCCCCCTCCCCCTATGGTAACCAGCAATCCAATCTCCGTGGCTCTGTGTGTGTTTGTGATTGTTTTTATCTTCTGCTCATGAGTGAGATCACACGGTGTTTGACTTTCTCCCTCTGATTTATTTCACTTCACATAATACCCTCAGGGTCCATCCAGGTTGTCACAAATGGCCGGGTCTCATCATTTCTTATGGCCGAGTAGTATTCCATTGTGTATACGTACCACATCTTCTTTATCCATTCCTCCCTTGATGGGCACCTAGGTTGCTTCCAAGTTTTGGCTGTTGTGAATAATGCTGCAGTGAACCTAGGGGTGCACGTGTCTTTCTGCATTTGTGTCTTCGAGTTCTTTGGATGAATAGCCAGCAGTGGGATAGCCGGATCATAACGGTAGATCTATTCTTAGTTTTCTGAGGATACTCCCTACTGCTTTCCATAGTGGCTGCACCAGTCTGCGCCCCCACCAGCAGTGCAGGAGAGTTCCCGTCTCTCCACATCCTCTCCGACACTTGTCTCTTGTCTTGCTACTTAGAGCCATTCTGACCAGAGTAAGGTGACGTCTCATGGTAGTTTTCATTTGCACTTGTCTGATCGCTAATGATGTTGAGCACCTCTCCATAGGCCTGTTGGCCATCCGGATGTCTTGTTTGGAGAAGTCACTGCTCAGATCTTTTGCCCGTTTTTTTAATTGGGTTGTTGATTTGTTTTGTTGTTGAGGTGTATGAGTTCTTTCTGTATTTTGGGTATTAACCCCTTATCCGACATACGGTTTGCAAGTATCTTCTCCCAGGTGTTAGGTTGCGTTTTGGTTTTGTGGATGGTTTCCTTTGCCGTGCAGAAGATTTTTTTACTTTGATGTAGTCCCGTTTGTTCATTTTGTATTTTGTTTCCATTGCCCAGTCAGACGTGGTACTTGAACATAGGCTGCTAAGACTGATGTCAAAGGGTTTGCTTGTAGACGTTGCGTGGTTTCGGGTCTGACGTTCGAGTAAAACCCGAGGGAGGAGGCTGCAGTTCCCCGAGAGCGAGCTTGGCGGGGACCCTGCGTCCCTGTCAGCGCACCTTCCCGCTCCGCGAAGGTCCGAAGCGTGTGGGCGGGGCCCCAGGAGTTCTCCCAGGAGGGTGTCCCTGTCCCTGTCCGCAGTCCACCGCCGGAGGGGGCGGGGCAACGGCCTGGGAGCGTCTGGGCGGCGGCGCGCGCCCGCGAGGAGAGGAGCGCGCGCGGCTGCCGGGCCACCGTCGCGGGAGGCGTGGGAGGCGTCGGCGAGCCGCGCCTGCCTGGCCAGAGCCGAGCCCCGCGGAGTCCGGCCGCGCTCTGCGGCTCTCTCCCGGGCCGGGCTCGTCCGTGGACGCCGCTCCGTGTCCCCGCTGGGCACAGCAGCCCGGGCCCTCCACAGCCATGGCCGCTGGCCTGAGGTGGCCCTCCTTCAGCTCCCGCTCTTCCTGCTCGCCGGACACGGACGACCAGGGCGCCTGCGAAGATGATGCCGTCTGGGAGAGGTACCTGGGGGCGTGGGCCTGGGGGCTGGTGGGAGGCGAGCGTGTTTCTGAGGAATAGGCTTGTGCGCCGAGAGGTGCCCGTCAGGTCGCGGGACAGCTGTGCGGCGCGCGGAGCGGGGGGGGGGCGGGGGGGGGGGGGGTCTCTTCGTGCGCGTCACTCGTTCATGGAACGGGCGGTGTGTGCCGGGCACGGGGCCAGCCTGGGGACGCGGTGCCCGGGAGTCGGGCGCTGAAGCGGCCCCCGGGGTCTTGGCTTCTTGGAGGGACAGACGCGAAGTCGATAAGGACACTGGTCTCGATGCGTTCTGAGGAGTGCAGGTCTCCCTCCTTTAGAGGCTACGTTCCGTTGGGGTTTTCATGAAGCCTGTTGTGCCCCTGAAGCTCAGGCCGGTTCAGGGGAAGTGGCCTGTCGAGGGCCACGTAACGTTTGTGTGCAGAGCCAGTGCTTTCCAAAGCCCTTGACTGTGCGGAAGTCTAGCTGTTAGGGGTGCGGTGGGGGCTGTCCGGGGAGCATTGTGAGCACAGGTATGTGTCCCACACTTGAAAGTCTGGCAGAGAAAGCGTGAGGCTCGAGGGTGCTCCGTTCGTTCCCTCCTTGCACAGAAAGTCTGGAGAGCTGACCTTGGGACAAGTCCTTCCTTTCCTCTGGTCGGTGCGTTGTTCAGTGGTCTGGACACTTGGTGAGCAAGACTGACAGGGTGTTTGACGTACTGGGCCTCACAGCCTAGTTGGAAAGGACAGATAGGCAGCGACTAGTTACCTAGGAGATACGTAAAAACTATTTCGTGTTGGGTGCTGAGAAATACGGCATTTACTGATAGACTTTGTGGCTTAGGCAGTGATGTTGAAGCTGAGAGCAGATGCCTACAAGAAAAGGAGGACTTGTGCGGGAGAGCGTTGGGACGGGGCAAGGGAGGAGTATGGCCTGTCAGAGGAGCTGAAAGAGTGCCCTGGAGCCTGGGGCCGCGTAGGGACTGTAGGGTGGGGAAAACAAAACTTTTCGGTTAAGGCTGGCGCTTTCTATAGGTTTTTGGAGACTAAGCGTGGTGATTCGGAGCGTGGACTCTGGAGCCAGACTCTGTCAAACGGGTCCTAGCTCTGCCACCTACGGGCTGTGTGAACTTGGGCAAGTTACCGTACCATTCTGTGTGTCAGTTTCCTGATCTGTCAAACGGGGATGATTATCATACACACTCCATAGGTGAGTGTAAAGGTGAGAGGATATTTCATAGCCGTAAAGTACTTAGAGCAGCGTCTGGCCTGTAGTAGGCGTTAGTAGTGGTTGATTAAATAAATGGATAAATGCATACATAAGTATTAAAGGCTCGGAGGCTGTCCCTGGTGAAACGTGTGAACTTGAATGGATTACACCCAACTTTGTTTCCTTTCCAGCTTGCAGTTGCTACTGACCGCATCTGTAGCACCGTGGAATTCGAAATAATCTCCCTCGACTTGGCTGCTCTTGGGAAAACAATCTAATGCTGTCAAAATTATCCCAGGGAAATAAACGCCTTTTCAGTAGCATAGTAGGGTTAGGCTTATTTAATATGTATTGTTTATATTGGTTTGTTTAGTATTTGTTGGTAACCTTTTTTTTTTTCTTCTTTTCTGCAAAGCTGTTCGGTTAAAAAGAGCAGATTAGCTATGAAATGGTTCAGACACAGAGAAAAGTAGAGAGTCGTGTAAGCAGAGCACGCCTTTCCCTGACTCTCTGTCGAGAGCTTGTGTGATTCCAGCTGCTCTCTGCCTCAGACACGGTGCCCTCTGCGTGTGCAGTCATGTAAACAGTGCAGGGTCTGGAACCGTGGAGAATCTAAGGCAGTCCCGTCATGCTTTGCTTAACAGTGGGGATCAGTTCTGAGGAGTGTGTCGCAGTCAGGCAATCTCGAGACTGTGCAAACACCACGGAGTTCCTAATCCTAGATGGCAGAGCCTCCTACACACCTAGGCCACATGGGACTAATCTTATGGGACCCCCGTTGTGGACTGAAACGTCCCGATGTAGGGCATGACTGAACTGCCCAACTCCAAGGGCACGGAAGTGTAGCCTGTGGGGCTTTTTCAAAGAACAGAGACGCTCAAGGCCTCCTCTGGGCCCACTGACTCCGAATCTACTGGGATAGTTCCCGGCTTTAAAGACCAGACGTAGTCCTCCTCTGCAGACCTCTCATCAAGGGTTTTTCACACTGGGTTTTCCCTCCTCTGAGAAAACAGGCCAAGAGATTGTGAGGATCCATAATTAGTGTTTTAATGCACTTGGCAGGACTCAGTGTTTTTCGCGTTCTGTGATACTGGGATCTGCATCTTCACTGTAATGTGTTAAACCTTTAAGTCTTGTCCAAAAGTCACGTCATTACATAGAGAATCCTTCTGTGAATTCCAGGCAGATTGCCATCATTCTGCTTCCGTCTCCTCACCTTTAAAATGGGGAGAGTAGCGGTAACCTAGCTTTGGGATGTGAGGATTAAGTGAGATAGTTGGTGCAAAGCAGTTAGCACAGGATCTGGCACAAAGTGAGGCCTTTGATAAATTATTATTATTATAGTAGTTTTGATTTTCCTCCGGTCGGAATATAATTTAGTTGAAGTTAGTGACTGTGTCACAGCTGTGTCTCAGGCTGGTGTCTGCCGCCCTGAGCTAAGCCGTAAAAATCCCTAGAATAACTTTTCAAAAGCCTGTCAGCCTCTTGAGGCTCCTACACTTCTTTATTGTATTGTATTTTATTGTATTGTATTTTATTTTATTGCAGTAACAGTGGATTCTAACATCATATAGCTTTCAGATGTACGTTGTAATATATTTCGAGTTCTGTGTAGATTACATCGTGTTCACCACCCAAAAACTAATTATAGTCCGTCACCTCCCATGTGAGCCTCATCACCCCTTTTGCTCTCTCCCCTCCCCCCCTCCCCCTATGGTAACCAGCAATCCAATCTCCGTGGCTCTGTGTGTGTTTGTGATTGTTTTTATCTTCTGCTCATGAGTGAGATCACACGGTGTTTGACTTTCTCCCTCTGATTTATTTCACTTCACATAATACCCTCAGGGTCCATCCAGGTTGTCACAAATGGCCGGGTCTCATCATTTCTTATGGCCGAGTAGTATTCCATTGTGTATACGTACCACATCTTCTTTATCCATTCCTCCCTTGATGGGCACCTAGGTTGCTTCCAAGTTTTGGCTGTTGTGAATAATGCTGCAGTGAACCTAGGGGTGCACGTGTCTTTCTGCATTTGTGTCTTCGAGTTCTTTGGATGAATAGCCAGCAGTGGGATAGCCGGATCATAACGGTAGATCTATTCTTAGTTTTCTGAGGATACTCCCTACTGCTTTCCATAGTGGCTGCACCAGTCTGCGCCCCCACCAGCAGTGCAGGAGAGTTCCCGTCTCTCCACATCCTCTCCGACACTTGTCTCTTGTCTTGCTACTTAGAGCCATTCTGACCAGAGTAAGGTGACGTCTCATGGTAGTTTTCATTTGCACTTGTCTGATCGCTAATGATGTTGAGCACCTCTCCATAGGCCTGTTGGCCATCCGGATGTCTTGTTTGGAGAAGTCACTGCTCAGATCTTTTGCCCGTTTTTTTAATTGGGTTGTTGATTTGTTTTGTTGTTGAGGTGTATGAGTTCTTTCTGTATTTTGGGTATTAACCCCTTATCCGACATACGGTTTGCAAGTATCTTCTCCCAGGTGTTAGGTTGCGTTTTGGTTTTGTGGATGGTTTCCTTTGCCGTGCAGAAGATTTTTTTACTTTGATGTAGTCCCGTTTGTTCATTTTGTATTTTGTTTCCATTGCCCAGTCAGACGTGGTACTTGAACATAGGCTGCTAAGACTGATGTCAAAGGGTTTGCTTGTAGACGTTGCGTGGTTTCGGGTCTGACGTTCGAGTAAAACCCGAGGGAGGAGGCTGCAGTTCCCCGAGAGCGAGCTTGGCGGGGACCCTGCGTCCCTGTCAGCGCACCTTCCCGCTCCGCGAAGGTCCGAAGCGTGTGGGCGGGGCCCCAGGAGTTCTCCCAGGAGGGTGTCCCTGTCCCTGTCCGCAGTCCACCGCCGGAGGGGGCGGGGCAACGGCCTGGGAGCGTCTGGGCGGCGGCGCGCGCCCGCGAGGAGAGGAGCGCGCGCGGCTGCCGGGCCACCGTCGCGGGAGGCGTGGGAGGCGTCGGCGAGCCGCGCCTGCCTGGCCAGAGCCGAGCCCCGCGGAGTCCGGCCGCGCTCTGCGGCTCTCTCCCGGGCCGGGCTCGTCCGTGGACGCCGCTCCGTGTCCCCGCTGGGCACAGCAGCCCGGGCCCTCCACAGCCACGGCCGCTGGCCTGAGGTGGCCCTCCTTCAGCTCCCGCTCTTCCTGCTCGCCGGACACGGACGACCAGGGCGCCTGCGAAGATGATGCCGTCTGGGAGAGGTACCTGGGGGCGTGGGCCTGGGGGCTGGTGGGAGGCGAGCGTGTTTCTGAGGAATAGGCTTGTGCGCCGAGAGGTGCCCGTCAGGTCGCGGGACAGCTGTGCGGCGCGCGGAGCGGGGGGGGGGGGGCGGGGGGGGGGTCTCTTCGTGCGCGTCACTCGTTCATGGAACGGGCGGTGTGTGCCGGGCACGGGGCCAGCCTGGGGACGCGGTGCCCGGGAGTCGGGCGCTGAAGCGGCCCCCGGGGTCTTGGCTTCTTGGAGGGACAGACGCGAAGTCGATAAGGACACTGGTCTCGATGCGTTCTGAGGAGTGCAGGTCTCCCTCCTTTAGAGGCTACGTTCCGTTGGGGTTTTCATGAAGCCTGTTGTGCCCCTGAAGCTCAGGCCGGTTCAGGGGAAGTGGCCTGTCGAGGGCCACGTAACGTTTGTGTGCAGAGCCAGTGCTTTCCAAAGCCCTTGACTGTGCGGAAGTCTAGCTGTTAGGGGTGCGGTGGGGGCTGTCCGGGGAGCATTGTGAGCACAGGTATGTGTCCCACACTTGAAAGTCTGGCAGAGAAAGCGTGAGGCTCGAGGGTGCTCCGTTCGTTCCCTCCTTGCACAGAAAGTCTGGAGAGCTGACCTTGGGACAAGTCCTTCCTTTCCTCTGGTCGGTGCGTTGTTCAGTGGTCTGGACACTTGGTGAGCAAGACTGACAGGGTGTTTGACGTACTGGGCCTCACAGCCTAGTTGGAAAGGACAGATAGGCAGCGACTAGTTACCTAGGAGATACGTAAAAACTATTTCGTGTTGGGTGCTGAGAAATACGGCATTTACTGATAGACTTTGTGGCTTAGGCAGTGATGTTGAAGCTGAGAGCAGATGCCTACAAGAAAAGGAGGACTTGTGCGGGAGAGCGTTGGGACGGGGCAAGGGAGGAGTATGGCCTGTCAGAGGAGCTGAAAGAGTGCCCTGGAGCCTGGGGCCGCGTAGGGACTGTAGGGTGGGGAAAACAAAACTTTTCGGTTAAGGCTGGCGCTTTCTATAGGTTTTTGGAGACTAAGCGTGGTGATTCGGAGCGTGGACTCTGGAGCCAGACTCTGTCAAACGGGTCCTAGCTCTGCCACCTACGGGCTGTGTGAACTTGGGCAAGTTACCGTACCATTCTGTGTGTCAGTTTCCTGATCTGTCAAACGGGGATGATTATCATACACACTCCATAGGTGAGTGTAAAGGTGAGAGGATATTTCATAGCCGTAAAGTACTTAGAGCAGCGTCTGGCCTGTAGTAGGCGTTAGTAGTGGTTGATTAAATAAATGGATAAATGCATACATAAGTATTAAAGGCTCGGAGGCTGTCCCTGGTGAAACGTGTGAACTTGAATGGATTACACCCAACTTTGTTTCCTTTCCAGCTTGCAGTTGCTACTGACCGCATCTGTAGCACCGTGGAATTCGAAATAATCTCCCTCGACTTGGCTGCTCTTGGGAAAACAATCTAATGCTGTCAAAATTATCCCAGGGAAATAAACGCCTTTTCAGTAGCATAGTAGGGTTAGGCTTATTTAATATGTATTGTTTATATTGGTTTGTTTAGTATTTGTTGGTAACCTTTTTTTTTTTTTTTCTTTTCTGCAAAGCTGTTCGGTTAAAAAGAGCAGATTAGCTATGAAATGGTTCAGACACAGAGAAAAGTAGAGAGTCGTGTAAGCAGAGCACGCCTTTCCCTGACTCTCTGTCGAGAGCTTGTGTGATTCCAGCTGCTCTCTGCCTCAGACACGGTGCCCTCTGCGTGTGCAGTCATGTAAACAGTGCAGGGTCTGGAACCGTGGAGAATCTAAGGCAGTCCCGTCATGCTTTGCTTAACAGTGGGGATCAGTTCTGAGGAGTGTGTCACAGTCAGGCAATCTCGAGACTGTGCAAACACCACGGAGTTCCTAATCCTAGATGGCAGAGCCTCCTACACACCTAGGCCACATGGGACTAATCTTATGGGACCCCCGTTGTGGACTGAAACGTCCCGATGTAGGGCATGACTGAACTGCCCAACTCCAAGGGCACGGAAGTGTAGCCTGTGGGGCTTTTTCAAAGAACAGAGACGCTCAAGGCCTCCTCTGGGCCCACTGACTCCGAATCTACTGGGATAGTTCCCGGCTTTAAAGACCAGACGTAGTCCTCCTCTGCAGACCTCTCATCAAGGGTTTTTCACACTGGGTTTTCCCTCCTCTGAGAAAACAGGCCAAGAGATTGTGAGGATCCATAATTAGTGTTTTAATGCACTTGGCAGGACTCAGTGTTTTTCGCGTTCTGTGATACTGGGATCTGCATCTTCACTGTAATGTGTTAAACCTTTAAGTCTTGTCCAAAAGTCACGTCATTACATAGAGAATCCTTCTGTGAATTCCAGGCAGATTGCCATCATTCTGCTTCCGTCTCCTCACCTTTAAAATGGGGAGAGTAGCGGTAACCTAGCTTTGGGATGTGAGGATTAAGTGAGATAGTTGGTGCAAAGCAGTTAGCACAGGATCTGGCACAAAGTGAGGCCTTTGATAAATTATTATTATTATAGTAGTTTTGATTTTCCTCCGGTCGGAATATAATTTAGTTGAAGTTAGTGACTGTGTCACAGCTGTGTCTCAGGCTGGTGTCTGCCGCCCTGAGCTAAGCCGTAAAAATCCCTAGAATAACTTTTCAAAAGCCTGTCAGCCTCTTGAGGCTCCTACACTTCTTTATTGTATTGTATTTTATTGTATTGTATTTTATTTTATTGCAGTAACAGTGGATTCTAACATCATATAGCTTTCAGATGTACGTTGTAATATATTTCGAGTTCTGTGTAGATTACATCGTGTTCACCACCCAAAAACTAATTATAGTCCGTCACCTCCCATGTGAGCCTCATCACCCCTTTTGCTCTCTCCCCTCCCCCCCTCCCCCTATGGTAACCAGCAATCCAATCTCCGTGGCTCTGTGTGTGTTTGTGATTGTTTTTATCTTCTGCTCATGAGTGAGATCACACGGTGTTTGACTTTCTCCCTCTGATTTATTTCACTTCACATAATACCCTCAGGGTCCATCCAGGTTGTCACAAATGGCCGGGTCTCATCATTTCTTATGGCCGAGTAGTATTCCATTGTGTATACGTACCACATCTTCTTTATCCATTCCTCCCTTGATGGGCACCTAGGTTGCTTCCAAGTTTTGGCTGTTGTGAATAATGCTGCAGTGAACCTAGGGGTGCACGTGTCTTTCTGCATTTGTGTCTTCGAGTTCTTTGGATGAATAGCCAGCAGTGGGATAGCCGGATCATAACGGTAGATCTATTCTTAGTTTTCTGAGGATACTCCCTACTGCTTTCCATAGTGGCTGCACCAGTCTGCGCCCCCACCAGCAGTGCAGGAGAGTTCCCGTCTCTCCACATCCTCTCCGACACTTGTCTCTTGTCTTGCTACTTAGAGCCATTCTGACCAGAGTAAGGTGACGTCTCATGGTAGTTTTCATTTGCACTTGTCTGATCGCTAATGATGTTGAGCACCTCTCCATAGGCCTGTTGGCCATCCGGATGTCTTGTTTGGAGAAGTCACTGCTCAGATCTTTTGCCCGTTTTTTTAATTGGGTTGTTGATTTGTTTTGTTGTTGAGGTGTATGAGTTCTTTCTGTATTTTGGGTATTAACCCCTTATCCGACATACGGTTTGCAAGTATCTTCTCCCAGGTGTTAGGTTGCGTTTTGGTTTTGTGGATGGTTTCCTTTGCCGTGCAGAAGATTTTTTTACTTTGATGTAGTCCCGTTTGTTCATTTTGTATTTTGTTTCCATTGCCCAGTCAGACGTGGTACTTGAACATAGGCTGCTAAGACTGATGTCAAAGGGTTTGCTTGTAGACGTTGCGTGGTTTCGGGTCTGACGTTCGAGTAAAACCCGAGGGAGGAGGCTGCAGTTCCCCGAGAGCGAGCTTGGCGGGGACCCTGCGTCCCTGTCAGCGCACCTTCCCGCTCCGCGAAGGTCCGAAGCGTGTGGGCGGGGCCCCAGGAGTTCTCCCAGGAGGGTGTCCCTGTCCCTGTCCGCAGTCCACCGCCGGAGGGGGCGGGGCAACGGCCTGGGAGCGTCTGGGCGGCGGCGCGCGCCCGCGAGGAGAGGAGCGCGCGCGGCTGCCGGGCCACCGTCGCGGGAGGCGTGGGAGGCGTCGGCGAGCCGCGCCTGCCTGGCCAGAGCCGAGCCCCGCGGAGTCCGGCCGCGCTCTGCGGCTCTCTCCCGGGCCGGGCTCGTCCGTGGACGCCGCTCCGTGTCCCCGCTGGGCACAGCAGCCCGGGCCCTCCACAGCCACGGCCGCTGGCCTGAGGTGGCCCTCCTTCAGCTCCCGCTCTTCCTGCTCGCCGGACACGGACGACCAGGGCGCCTGCGAAGATGATGCCGTCTGGGAGAGGTACCTGGGGGCGTGGGCCTGGGGGCTGGTGGGAGGCGAGCGTGTTTCTGAGGAATAGGCTTGTGCGCCGAGAGGTGCCCGTCAGGTCGCGGGACAGCTGTGCGGCGCGCGGAGCGGGGGGGGGGGGGCGGGGGGGGGTCTCTTCGTGCGCGTCACTCGTTCATGGAACGGGCGGTGTGTGCCGGGCACGGGGCCAGCCTGGGGACGCGGTGCCCGGGAGTCGGGCGCTGAAGCGGCCCCCGGGGTCTTGGCTTCTTGGAGGGACAGACGCGAAGTCGATAAGGACACTGGTCTCGATGCGTTCTGAGGAGTGCAGGTCTCCCTCCTTTAGAGGCTACGTTCCGTTGGGGTTTTCATGAAGCCTGTTGTGCCCCTGAAGCTCAGGCCGGTTCAGGGGAAGTGGCCTGTCGAGGGCCACGTAACGTTTGTGTGCAGAGCCAGTGCTTTCCAAAGCCCTTGACTGTGCGGAAGTCTAGCTGTTAGGGGTGCGGTGGGGGCTGTCCGGGGAGCATTGTGAGCACAGGTATGTGTCCCACACTTGAAAGTCTGGCAGAGAAAGCGTGAGGCTCGAGGGTGCTCCGTTCGTTCCCTCCTTGCACAGAAAGTCTGGAGAGCTGACCTTGGGACAAGTCCTTCCTTTCCTCTGGTCGGTGCGTTGTTCAGTGGTCTGGACACTTGGTGAGCAAGACTGACAGGGTGTTTGACGTACTGGGCCTCACAGCCTAGTTGGAAAGGACAGATAGGCAGCGACTAGTTACCTAGGAGATACGTAAAAACTATTTCGTGTTGGGTGCTGAGAAATACGGCATTTACTGATAGACTTTGTGGCTTAGGCAGTGATGTTGAAGCTGAGAGCAGATGCCTACAAGAAAAGGAGGACTTGTGCGGGAGAGCGTTGGGACGGGGCAAGGGAGGAGTATGGCCTGTCAGAGGAGCTGAAAGAGTGCCCTGGAGCCTGGGGCCGCGTAGGGACTGTAGGGTGGGGAAAACAAAACTTTTCGGTTAAGGCTGGCGCTTTCTATAGGTTTTTGGAGACTAAGCGTGGTGATTCGGAGCGTGGACTCTGGAGCCAGACTCTGTCAAACGGGTCCTAGCTCTGCCACCTACGGGCTGTGTGAACTTGGGCAAGTTACCGTACCATTCTGTGTGTCAGTTTCCTGATCTGTCAAACGGGGATGATTATCATACACACTCCATAGGTGAGTGTAAAGGTGAGAGGATATTTCATAGCCGTAAAGTACTTAGAGCAGCGTCTGGCCTGTAGTAGGCGTTAGTAGTGGTTGATTAAATAAATGGATAAATGCATACATAAGTATTAAAGGCTCGGAGGCTGTCCCTGGTGAAACGTGTGAACTTGAATGGATTACACCCAACTTTGTTTCCTTTCCAGCTTGCAGTTGCTACTGACCGCATCTGTAGCACCGTGGAATTCGAAATAATCTCCCTCGACTTGGCTGCTCTTGGGAAAACAATCTAATGCTGTCAAAATTATCCCAGGGAAATAAACGCCTTTTCAGTAGCATAGTAGGGTTAGGCTTATTTAATATGTATTGTTTATATTGGTTTGTTTAGTATTTGTTGGTAACCTTTTTTTTTTTTTTTCTTTTCTGCAAAGCTGTTCGGTTAAAAAGAGCAGATTAGCTATGAAATGGTTCAGACACAGAGAAAAGTAGAGAGTCGTGTAAGCAGAGCACGCCTTTCCCTGACTCTCTGTCGAGAGCTTGTGTGATTCCAGCTGCTCTCTGCCTCAGACACGGTGCCCTCTGCGTGTGCAGTCATGTAAACAGTGCAGGGTCTGGAACCGTGGAGAATCTAAGGCAGTCCCGTCATGCTTTGCTTAACAGTGGGGATCAGTTCTGAGGAGTGTGTCGCAGTCAGGCAATCTCGAGACTGTGCAAACACCACGGAGTTCCTAATCCTAGATGGCAGAGCCTCCTACACACCTAGGCCACATGGGACTAATCTTATGGGACCCCCGTTGTGGACTGAAACGTCCCGATGTAGGGCATGACTGAACTGCCCAACTCCAAGGGCACGGAAGTGTAGCCTGTGGGGCTTTTTCAAAGAACAGAGACGCTCAAGGCCTCCTCTGGGCCCACTGACTCCGAATCTACTGGGATAGTTCCCGGCTTTAAAGACCAGACGTAGTCCTCCTCTGCAGACCTCTCATCAAGGGTTTTTCACACTGGGTTTTCCCTCCTCTGAGAAAACAGGCCAAGAGATTGTGAGGATCCATAATTAGTGTTTTAATGCACTTGGCAGGACTCAGTGTTTTTCGCGTTCTGTGATACTGGGATCTGCATCTTCACTGTAATGTGTTAAACCTTTAAGTCTTGTCCAAAAGTCACGTCATTACATAGAGAATCCTTCTGTGAATTCCAGGCAGATTGCCATCATTCTGCTTCCGTCTCCTCACCTTTAAAATGGGGAGAGTAGCGGTAACCTAGCTTTGGGATGTGAGGATTAAGTGAGATAGTTGGTGCAAAGCAGTTAGCACAGGATCTGGCACAAAGTGAGGCCTTTGATAAATTATTATTATTATAGTAGTTTTGATTTTCCTCCGGTCGGAATATAATTTAGTTGAAGTTAGTGACTGTGTCACAGCTGTGTCTCAGGCTGGTGTCTGCCGCCCTGAGCTAAGCCGTAAAAATCCCTAGAATAACTTTTCAAAAGCCTGTCAGCCTCTTGAGGCTCCTACACTTCTTTATTGTATTGTATTTTATTGTATTGTATTTTATTTTATTGCAGTAACAGTGGATTCTAACATCATATAGCTTTCAGATGTACGTTGTAATATATTTCGAGTTCTGTGTAGATTACATCGTGTTCACCACCCAAAAACTAATTATAGTCCGTCACCTCCCATGTGAGCCTCATCACCCCTTTTGCTCTCTCCCCTCCCCCCCTCCCCCTATGGTAACCAGCAATCCAATCTCCGTGGCTCTGTGTGTGTTTGTGATTGTTTTTATCTTCTGCTCATGAGTGAGATCACACGGTGTTTGACTTTCTCCCTCTGATTTATTTCACTTCACATAATACCCTCAGGGTCCATCCAGGTTGTCACAAATGGCCGGGTCTCATCATTTCTTATGGCCGAGTAGTATTCCATTGTGTATACGTACCACATCTTCTTTATCCATTCCTCCCTTGATGGGCACCTAGGTTGCTTCCAAGTTTTGGCTGTTGTGAATAATGCTGCAGTGAACCTAGGGGTGCACGTGTCTTTCTGCATTTGTGTCTTCGAGTTCTTTGGATGAATAGCCAGCAGTGGGATAGCCGGATCATAACGGTAGATCTATTCTTAGTTTTCTGAGGATACTCCCTACTGCTTTCCATAGTGGCTGCACCAGTCTGCGCCCCCACCAGCAGTGCAGGAGAGTTCCCGTCTCTCCACATCCTCTCCGACACTTGTCTCTTGTCTTGCTACTTAGAGCCATTCTGACCAGAGTAAGGTGACGTCTCATGGTAGTTTTCATTTGCACTTGTCTGATCGCTAATGATGTTGAGCACCTCTCCATAGGCCTGTTGGCCATCCGGATGTCTTGTTTGGAGAAGTCACTGCTCAGATCTTTTGCCCGTTTTTTTAATTGGGTTGTTGATTTGTTTTGTTGTTGAGGTGTATGAGTTCTTTCTGTATTTTGGGTATTAACCCCTTATCCGACATACGGTTTGCAAGTATCTTCTCCCAGGTGTTAGGTTGCGTTTTGGTTTTGTGGATGGTTTCCTTTGCCGTGCAGAAGATTTTTTTACTTTGATGTAGTCCCGTTTGTTCATTTTGTATTTTGTTTCCATTGCCCAGTCAGACGTGGTACTTGAACATAGGCTGCTAAGACTGATGTCAAAGGGTTTGCTTGTAGACGTTGCGTGGTTTCGGGTCTGACGTTCGAGTAAAACCCGAGGGAGGAGGCTGCAGTTCCCCGAGAGCGAGCTTGGCGGGGACCCTGCGTCCCTGTCAGCGCACCTTCCCGCTCCGCGAAGGTCCGAAGCGTGTGGGCGGGGCCCCAGGAGTTCTCCCAGGAGGGTGTCCCTGTCCCTGTCCGCAGTCCACCGCCGGAGGGGGCGGGGCAACGGCCTGGGAGCGTCTGGGCGGCGGCGCGCGCCCGCGAGGAGAGGAGCGCGCGCGGCTGCCGGGCCACCGTCGCGGGAGGCGTGGGAGGCGTCGGCGAGCCGCGCCTGCCTGGCCAGAGCCGAGCCCCGCGGAGTCCGGCCGCGCTCTGCGGCTCTCTCCCGGGCCGGGCTCGTCCGTGGACGCCGCTCCGTGTCCCCGCTGGGCACAGCAGCCCGGGCCCTCCACAGCCACGGCCGCTGGCCTGAGGTGGCCCTCCTTCAGCTCCCGCTCTTCCTGCTCGCCGGACACGGACGACCAGGGCGCCTGCGAAGATGATGCCGTCTGGGAGAGGTACCTGGGGGCGTGGGCCTGGGGGCTGGTGGGAGGCGAGCGTGTTTCTGAGGAATAGGCTTGTGCGCCGAGAGGTGCCCGTCAGGTCGCGGGACAGCTGTGCGGCGCGCGGAGCGGGGGGGGGGGGGCGGGGGGGGGGGTCTCTTCGTGCGCGTCACTCGTTCATGGAACGGGCGGTGTGTGCCGGGCACGGGGCCAGCCTGGGGACGCGGTGCCCGGGAGTCGGGCGCTGAAGCGGCCCCCGGGGTCTTGGCTTCTTGGAGGGACAGACGCGAAGTCGATAAGGACACTGGTCTCGATGCGTTCTGAGGAGTGCAGGTCTCCCTCCTTTAGAGGCTACGTTCCGTTGGGGTTTTCATGAAGCCTGTTGTGCCCCTGAAGCTCAGGCCGGTTCAGGGGAAGTGGCCTGTCGAGGGCCACGTAACGTTTGTGTGCAGAGCCAGTGCTTTCCAAAGCCCTTGACTGTGCGGAAGTCTAGCTGTTAGGGGTGCGGTGGGGGCTGTCCGGGGAGCATTGTGAGCACAGGTATGTGTCCCACACTTGAAAGTCTGGCAGAGAAAGCGTGAGGCTCGAGGGTGCTCCGTTCGTTCCCTCCTTGCACAGAAAGTCTGGAGAGCTGACCTTGGGACAAGTCCTTCCTTTCCTCTGGTCGGTGCGTTGTTCAGTGGTCTGGACACTTGGTGAGCAAGACTGACAGGGTGTTTGACGTACTGGGCCTCACAGCCTAGTTGGAAAGGACAGATAGGCAGCGACTAGTTACCTAGGAGATACGTAAAAACTATTTCGTGTTGGGTGCTGAGAAATACGGCATTTACTGATAGACTTTGTGGCTTAGGCAGTGATGTTGAAGCTGAGAGCAGATGCCTACAAGAAAAGGAGGACTTGTGCGGGAGAGCGTTGGGACGGGGCAAGGGAGGAGTATGGCCTGTCAGAGGAGCTGAAAGAGTGCCCTGGAGCCTGGGGCCGCGTAGGGACTGTAGGGTGGGGAAAACAAAACTTTTCGGTTAAGGCTGGCGCTTTCTATAGGTTTTTGGAGACTAAGCGTGGTGATTCGGAGCGTGGACTCTGGAGCCAGACTCTGTCAAACGGGTCCTAGCTCTGCCACCTACGGGCTGTGTGAACTTGGGCAAGTTACCGTACCATTCTGTGTGTCAGTTTCCTGATCTGTCAAACGGGGATGATTATCATACACACTCCATAGGTGAGTGTAAAGGTGAGAGGATATTTCATAGCCGTAAAGTACTTAGAGCAGCGTCTGGCCTGTAGTAGGCGTTAGTAGTGGTTGATTAAATAAATGGATAAATGCATACATAAGTATTAAAGGCTCGGAGGCTGTCCCTGGTGAAACGTGTGAACTTGAATGGATTACACCCAACTTTGTTTCCTTTCCAGCTTGCAGTTGCTACTGACCGCATCTGTAGCACCGTGGAATTCGAAATAATCTCCCTCGACTTGGCTGCTCTTGGGAAAACAATCTAATGCTGTCAAAATTATCCCAGGGAAATAAACGCCTTTTCAGTAGCATAGTAGGGTTAGGCTTATTTAATATGTATTGTTTATATTGGTTTGTTTAGTATTTGTTGGTAACCTTTTTTTTTTTTTTTCTTTTCTGCAAAGCTGTTCGGTTAAAAAGAGCAGATTAGCTATGAAATGGTTCAGACACAGAGAAAAGTAGAGAGTCGTGTAAGCAGAGCACGCCTTTCCCTGACTCTCTGTCGAGAGCTTGTGTGATTCCAGCTGCTCTCTGCCTCAGACACGGTGCCCTCTGCGTGTGCAGTCATGTAAACAGTGCAGGGTCTGGAACCGTGGAGAATCTAAGGCAGTCCCGTCATGCTTTGCTTAACAGTGGGGATCAGTTCTGAGGAGTGTGTCGCAGTCAGGCAATCTCGAGACTGTGCAAACACCACGGAGTTCCTAATCCTAGATGGCAGAGCCTCCTACACACCTAGGCCACATGGGACTAATCTTATGGGACCCCCGTTGTGGACTGAAACGTCCCGATGTAGGGCATGACTGAACTGCCCAACTCCAAGGGCACGGAAGTGTAGCCTGTGGGGCTTTTTCAAAGAACAGAGACGCTCAAGGCCTCCTCTGGGCCCACTGACTCCGAATCTACTGGGATAGTTCCCGGCTTTAAAGACCAGACGTAGTCCTCCTCTGCAGACCTCTCATCAAGGGTTTTTCACACTGGGTTTTCCCTCCTCTGAGAAAACAGGCCAAGAGATTGTGAGGATCCATAATTAGTGTTTTAATGCACTTGGCAGGACTCAGTGTTTTTCGCGTTCTGTGATACTGGGATCTGCATCTTCACTGTAATGTGTTAAACCTTTAAGTCTTGTCCAAAAGTCACGTCATTACATAGAGAATCCTTCTGTGAATTCCAGGCAGATTGCCATCATTCTGCTTCCGTCTCCTCACCTTTAAAATGGGGAGAGTAGCGGTAACCTAGCTTTGGGATGTGAGGATTAAGTGAGATAGTTGGTGCAAAGCAGTTAGCACAGGATCTGGCACAAAGTGAGGCCTTTGATAAATTATTATTATTATAGTAGTTTTGATTTTCCTCCGGTCGGAATATAATTTAGTTGAAGTTAGTGACTGTGTCACAGCTGTGTCTCAGGCTGGTGTCTGCCGCCCTGAGCTAAGCCGTAAAAATCCCTAGAATAACTTTTCAAAAGCCTGTCAGCCTCTTGAGGCTCCTACACTTCTTTATTGTATTGTATTTTATTGTATTGTATTTTATTTTATTGCAGTAACAGTGGATTCTAACATCATATAGCTTTCAGATGTACGTTGTAATATATTTCGAGTTCTGTGTAGATTACATCGTGTTCACCACCCAAAAACTAATTATAGTCCGTCACCTCCCATGTGAGCCTCATCACCCCTTTTGCTCTCTCCCCTCCCCCCCTCCCCCTATGGTAACCAGCAATCCAATCTCCGTGGCTCTGTGTGTGTTTGTGATTGTTTTTATCTTCTGCTCATGAGTGAGATCACACGGTGTTTGACTTTTCTCCCTCTGATTTGTTTCACTTCACATAATACCCTCAGGGTCCATCCAGATTGTCACAAATGGCCGGGTCTCATCATTTCTTATGGCCGAGTAGTATTCCATTGTGTATACGTACCACATCTTCTTTATCCATTCCTCCCTTGATGGGCACCTAGGTTGCTTCCAAGTTTTGGCTGTTGTGAATAATGCTGCAGTGAACCTAGGGGTGCACGTGTCTTTCTGCATTTGTGTCTTCGAGTTCTTTGGATGAATAGCCAGCAGTGGGATAGCCGGATCATAACGGTAGATCTATTCTTAGTTTTCTGAGGATACTCCCTACTGCTTTCCATAGTGGCTGCACCAGTCTGCGCCCCCACCAGCAGTGCAGGAGAGTTCCCGTCTCTCCACATCCTCTCCGACACTTGTCTCTTGTCTTGCTACTTAGAGCCATTCTGACCAGAGTAAGGTGACGTCTCATGGTAGTTTTCATTTGCACTTGTCTGATCGCTAATGATGTTGAGCACCTCTCCATAGGCCTGTTGGCCATCCGGATGTCTTGTTTGGAGAAGTCACTGCTCAGATCTTTTGCCCGTTTTTTTAATTGGGTTGTTGATTTGTTTTGTTGTTGAGGTGTATGAGTTCTTTCTGTATTTTGGGTATTAACCCCTTATCCGACATACGGTTTGCAAGTATCTTCTCCCAGGTGTTAGGTTGCGTTTTGGTTTTGTGGATGGTTTCCTTTGCCGTGCAGAAGATTTTTTTACTTTGATGTAGTCCCGTTTGTTCATTTTGTATTTTGTTTCCATTGCCCAGTCAGACGTGGTACTTGAACATAGGCTGCTAAGACTGATGTCAAAGGGTTTGCTTGTAGACGTTGCGTGGTTTCGGGTCTGACGTTCGAGTAAAACCCGAGGGAGGAGGCTGCAGTTCCCCGAGAGCGAGCTTGGCGGGGACCCTGCGTCCCTGTCAGCGCACCTTCCCGCTCCGCGAAGGTCCGAAGCGTGTGGGCGGGGCCCCAGGAGTTCTCCCAGGAGGGTGTCCCTGTCCCTGTCCGCAGTCCACCGCCGGAGGGGGCGGGGCAACGGCCTGGGAGCGTCTGGGCGGCGGCGCGCGCCCGCGAGGAGAGGAGCGCGCGCGGCTGCCGGGCCACCGTCGCGGGAGGCGTGGGAGGCGTCGGCGAGCCGCGCCTGCCTGGCCAGAGCCGAGCCCCGCGGAGTCCGGCCGCGCTCTGCGGCTCTCTCCCGGGCCGGGCTCGTCCGTGGACGCCGCTCCGTGTCCCCGCTGGGCACAGCAGCCCGGGCCCTCCACAGCCACGGCCGCTGGCCTGAGGTGGCCCTCCTTCAGCTCCCGCTCTTCCTGCTCGCCGGACACGGACGACCAGGGCGCCTGCGAAGATGATGCCGTCTGGGAGAGGTACCTGGGGGCGTGGGCCTGGGGGCTGGTGGGAGGCGAGCGTGTTTCTGAGGAATAGGCTTGTGCGCCGAGAGGTGCCCGTCAGGTCGCGGGACAGCTGTGCGGCGCGCGGAGCGGGGGGGGGGGCGGGGGGGGGGTCTCTTCGTGCGCGTCACTCGTTCATGGAACGGGCGGTGTGTGCCGGGCACGGGGCCAGCCTGGGGACGCGGTGCCCGGGAGTCGGGCGCTGAAGCGGCCCCCGGGGTCTTGGCTTCTTGGAGGGACAGACGCGAAGTCGATAAGGACACTGGTCTCGATGCGTTCTGAGGAGTGCAGGTCTCCCTCCTTTAGAGGCTACGTTCCGTTGGGGTTTTCATGAAGCCTGTTGTGCCCCTGAAGCTCAGGCCGGTTCAGGGGAAGTGGCCTGTCGAGGGCCACGTAACGTTTGTGTGCAGAGCCAGTGCTTTCCAAAGCCCTTGACTGTGCGGAAGTCTAGCTGTTAGGGGTGCGGTGGGGGCTGTCCGGGGAGCATTGTGAGCACAGGTATGTGTCCCACACTTGAAAGTCTGGCAGAGAAAGCGTGAGGCTCGAGGGTGCTCCGTTCGTTCCCTCCTTGCACAGAAAGTCTGGAGAGCTGACCTTGGGACAAGTCCTTCCTTTCCTCTGGTCGGTGCGTTGTTCAGTGGTCTGGACACTTGGTGAGCAAGACTGACAGGGTGTTTGACGTACTGGGCCTCACAGCCTAGTTGGAAAGGACAGATAGGCAGCGACTAGTTACCTAGGAGATACGTAAAAACTATTTCGTGTTGGGTGCTGAGAAATACGGCATTTACTGATAGACTTTGTGGCTTAGGCAGTGATGTTGAAGCTGAGAGCAGATGCCTACAAGAAAAGGAGGACTTGTGCGGGAGAGCGTTGGGACGGGGCAAGGGAGGAGTATGGCCTGTCAGAGGAGCTGAAAGAGTGCCCTGGAGCCTGGGGCCGCGTAGGGACTGTAGGGTGGGGAAAACAAAACTTTTCGGTTAAGGCTGGCGCTTTCTATAGGTTTTTGGAGACTAAGCGTGGTGATTCGGAGCGTGGACTCTGGAGCCAGACTCTGTCAAACGGGTCCTAGCTCTGCCACCTACGGGCTGTGTGAACTTGGGCAAGTTACCGTACCATTCTGTGTGTCAGTTTCCTGATCTGTCAAACGGGGATGATTATCATACACACTCCATAGGTGAGTGTAAAGGTGAGAGGATATTTCATAGCCGTAAAGTACTTAGAGCAGCGTCTGGCCTGTAGTAGGCGTTAGTAGTGGTTGATTAAATAAATGGATAAATGCATACATAAGTATTAAAGGCTCGGAGGCTGTCCCTGGTGAAACGTGTGAACTTGAATGGATTACACCCAACTTTGTTTCCTTTCCAGCTTGCAGTTGCTACTGACCGCATCTGTAGCACCGTGGAATTCGAAATAATCTCCCTCGACTTGGCTGCTCTTGGGAAAACAATCTAATGCTGTCAAAATTATCCCAGGGAAATAAACGCCTTTTCAGTAGCATAGTAGGGTTAGGCTTATTTAATATGTATTGTTTATATTGGTTTGTTTAGTATTTGTTGGTAACCTTTTTTTTTTTTTTTCTTTTCTGCAAAGCTGTTCGGTTAAAAAGAGCAGATTAGCTATGAAATGGTTCAGACACAGAGAAAAGTAGAGAGTCGTGTAAGCAGAGCACGCCTTTCCCTGACTCTCTGTCGAGAGCTTGTGTGATTCCAGCTGCTCTCTGCCTCAGACACGGTGCCCTCTGCGTGTGCAGTCATGTAAACAGTGCAGGGTCTGGAACCGTGGAGAATCTAAGGCAGTCCCGTCATGCTTTGCTTAACAGTGGGGATCAGTTCTGAGGAGTGTGTCGCAGTCAGGCAATCTCGAGACTGTGCAAACACCACGGAGTTCCTAATCCTAGATGGCAGAGCCTCCTACACACCTAGGCCACATGGGACTAATCTTATGGGACCCCCGTTGTGGACTGAAACGTCCCGATGTAGGGCATGACTGAACTGCCCAACTCCAAGGGCACGGAAGTGTAGCCTGTGGGGCTTTTTCAAAGAACAGAGACGCTCAAGGCCTCCTCTGGGCCCACTGACTCCGAATCTACTGGGATAGTTCCCGGCTTTAAAGACCAGACGTAGTCCTCCTCTGCAGACCTCTCATCAAGGGTTTTTCACACTGGGTTTTCCCTCCTCTGAGAAAACAGGCCAAGAGATTGTGAGGATCCATAATTAGTGTTTTAATGCACTTGGCAGGACTCAGTGTTTTTCGCGTTCTGTGATACTGGGATCTGCATCTTCACTGTAATGTGTTAAACCTTTAAGTCTTGTCCAAAAGTCACGTCATTACATAGAGAATCCTTCTGTGAATTCCAGGCAGATTGCCATCATTCTGCTTCCGTCTCCTCACCTTTAAAATGGGGAGAGTAGCGGTAACCTAGCTTTGGGATGTGAGGATTAAGTGAGATAGTTGGTGCAAAGCAGTTAGCACAGGATCTGGCACAAAGTGAGGCCTTTGATAAATTATTATTATTATAGTAGTTTTGATTTTCCTCCGGTCGGAATATAATTTAGTTGAAGTTAGTGACTGTGTCACAGCTGTGTCTCAGGCTGGTGTCTGCCGCCCTGAGCTAAGCCGTAAAAATCCCTAGAATAACTTTTCAAAAGCCTGTCAGCCTCTTGAGGCTCCTACACTTCTTTATTGTATTGTATTTTATTGTATTGTATTTTATTTTATTGCAGTAACAGTGGATTCTAACATCATATAGCTTTCAGATGTACGTTGTAATATATTTCGAGTTCTGTGTAGATTACATCGTGTTCACCACCCAAAAACTAATTATAGTCCGTCACCTCCCATGTGAGCCTCATCACCCCTTTTGCTCTCTCCCCTCCCCCCCTCCCCCTATGGTAACCAGCAATCCAATCTCCGTGGCTCTGTGTGTGTTTGTGATTGTTTTTATCTTCTGCTCATGAGTGAGATCACACGGTGTTTGACTTTCTCCCTCTGATTTATTTCACTTCACATAATACCCTCAGGGTCCATCCAGGTTGTCACAAATGGCCGGGTCTCATCATTTCTTATGGCCGAGTAGTATTCCATTGTGTATACGTACCACATCTTCTTTATCCATTCCTCCCTTGATGGGCACCTAGGTTGCTTCCAAGTTTTGGCTGTTGTGAATAATGCTGCAGTGAACCTAGGGGTGCACGTGTCTTTCTGCATTTGTGTCTTCGAGTTCTTTGGATGAATAGCCAGCAGTGGGATAGCCGGATCATAACGGTAGATCTATTCTTAGTTTTCTGAGGATACTCCCTACTGCTTTCCATAGTGGCTGCACCAGTCTGCGCCCCCACCAGCAGTGCAGGAGAGTTCCCGTCTCTCCACATCCTCTCCGACACTTGTCTCTTGTCTTGCTACTTAGAGCCATTCTGACCAGAGTAAGGTGACGTCTCATGGTAGTTTTCATTTGCACTTGTCTGATCGCTAATGATGTTGAGCACCTCTCCATAGGCCTGTTGGCCATCCGGATGTCTTGTTTGGAGAAGTCACTGCTCAGATCTTTTGCCCGTTTTTTTAATTGGGTTGTTGATTTGTTTTGTTGTTGAGGTGTATGAGTTCTTTCTGTATTTTGGGTATTAACCCCTTATCCGACATACGGTTTGCAAGTATCTTCTCCCAGGTGTTAGGTTGCGTTTTGGTTTTGTGGATGGTTTCCTTTGCCGTGCAGAAGATTTTTTTACTTTGATGTAGTCCCGTTTGTTCATTTTGTATTTTGTTTCCATTGCCCAGTCAGACGTGGTACTTGAACATAGGCTGCTAAGACTGATGTCAAAGGGTTTGCTTGTAGACGTTGCGTGGTTTCGGGTCTGACGTTCGAGTAAAACCCGAGGGAGGAGGCTGCAGTTCCCCGAGAGCGAGCTTGGCGGGGACCCTGCGTCCCTGTCAGCGCACCTTCCCGCTCCGCGAAGGTCCGAAGCGTGTGGGCGGGGCCCCAGGAGTTCTCCCAGGAGGGTGTCCCTGTCCCTGTCCGCAGTCCACCGCCGGAGGGGGCGGGGCAACGGCCTGGGAGCGTCTGGGCGGCGGCGCGCGCCCGCGAGGAGAGGAGCGCGCGCGGCTGCCGGGCCACCGTCGCGGGAGGCGTGGGAGGCGTCGGCGAGCCGCGCCTGCCTGGCCAGAGCCGAGCCCCGCGGAGTCCGGCCGCGCTCTGCGGCTCTCTCCCGGGCCGGGCTCGTCCGTGGACGCCGCTCCGTGTCCCCGCTGGGCACAGCAGCCCGGGCCCTCCACAGCCATGGCCGCTGGCCTGAGGTGGCCCTCCTTCAGCTCCCGCTCTTCCTGCTCGCCGGACACGGACGACCAGGGCGCCTGCGAAGATGATGCCGTCTGGGAGAGGTACCTGGGGGCGTGGGCCTGGGGGCTGGTGGGAGGCGAGCGTGTTTCTGAGGAATAGGCTTGTGCGCCGAGAGGTGCCCGTCAGGTCGCGGGACAGCTGTGCGGCGCGCGGAGCGGGGGGGGGGGGGCGGGGGGGGGGTCTCTTCGTGCGCGTCACTCGTTCATGGAACGGGCGGTGTGTGCCGGGCACGGGGCCAGCCTGGGGACGCGGTGCCCGGGAGTCGGGCGCTGAAGCGGCCCCCGGGGTCTTGGCTTCTTGGAGGGACAGACGCGAAGTCGATAAGGACACTGGTCTCGATGCGTTCTGAGGAGTGCAGGTCTCCCTCCTTTAGAGGCTACGTTCCGTTGGGGTTTTCATGAAGCCTGTTGTGCCCCTGAAGCTCAGGCCGGTTCAGGGGAAGTGGCCTGTCGAGGGCCACGTAACGTTTGTGTGCAGAGCCAGTGCTTTCCAAAGCCCTTGACTGTGCGGAAGTCTAGCTGTTAGGGGTGCGGTGGGGGCTGTCCGGGGAGCATTGTGAGCACAGGTATGTGTCCCACACTTGAAAGTCTGGCAGAGAAAGCGTGAGGCTCGAGGGTGCTCCGTTCGTTCCCTCCTTGCACAGAAAGTCTGGAGAGCTGACCTTGGGACAAGTCCTTCCTTTCCTCTGGTCGGTGCGTTGTTCAGTGGTCTGGACACTTGGTGAGCAAGACTGACAGGGTGTTTGACGTACTGGGCCTCACAGCCTAGTTGGAAAGGACAGATAGGCAGCGACTAGTTACCTAGGAGATACGTAAAAACTATTTCGTGTTGGGTGCTGAGAAATACGGCATTTACTGATAGACTTTGTGGCTTAGGCAGTGATGTTGAAGCTGAGAGCAGATGCCTACAAGAAAAGGAGGACTTGTGCGGGAGAGCGTTGGGACGGGGCAAGGGAGGAGTATGGCCTGTCAGAGGAGCTGAAAGAGTGCCCTGGAGCCTGGGGCCGCGTAGGGACTGTAGGGTGGGGAAAACAAAACTTTTCGGTTAAGGCTGGCGCTTTCTATAGGTTTTTGGAGACTAAGCGTGGTGATTCGGAGCGTGGACTCTGGAGCCAGACTCTGTCAAACGGGTCCTAGCTCTGCCACCTACGGGCTGTGTGAACTTGGGCAAGTTACCGTACCATTCTGTGTGTCAGTTTCCTGATCTGTCAAACGGGGATGATTATCATACACACTCCATAGGTGAGTGTAAAGGTGAGAGGATATTTCATAGCCGTAAAGTACTTAGAGCAGCGTCTGGCCTGTAGTAGGCGTTAGTAGTGGTTGATTAAATAAATGGATAAATGCATACATAAGTATTAAAGGCTCGGAGGCTGTCCCTGGTGAAACGTGTGAACTTGAATGGATTACACCCAACTTTGTTTCCTTTCCAGCTTGCAGTTGCTACTGACCGCATCTGTAGCACCGTGGAATTCGAAATAATCTCCCTCGACTTGGCTGCTCTTGGGAAAACAATCTAATGCTGTCAAAATTATCCCAGGGAAATAAAAGCCTTTTCAGTAGCCTAGATCACTTGATTCTTACACCCAAAGTCCTGGACATTATTGTCTCCAGTTTATATGAGGACACTGAGACTTAGATGGATGAAAGGCCTTTGCCAAGGTCACCCACGTAGTAAAGTGTAGAATCAGTATTAGAACCTGACTTTATATCCCCATCTCTGTGCATAGTGCCATAGGTGCTAAACAGGTTATTTCAATTAACGTGATCAGGCACAAAGTACCCTGAACTCTGGTATAAGTTCTTGGTCCCTTAGAAAAGGAATCTGCTGCTGTCCTTAAGGAGCCTGTAAGATTTCTGGGGTTATAGAATACATTGTTTGTAATAGAAAATTATGAAAGGGTGAGTCTGCAGGGCTAAAATGTTGAAGAGTGTGTGTGCATTAAGAGTCTTTTAGTTGCAAGTGGTAGAAACTCAACTCAAAATGGCTTCAGGAGACAAGAATACATGTATTGGAACACTTAACTGATTCAGATATGGCTGGATCAATGAGTTCAAATAATGCCATTGGGCATATGTCTCCTTTTGTTTTATTCTTGATTCTTAACCAGTCTCTCCTCAGTAAGGGAAAAGATGGGCACAGGCATCTCCAGGGTCTACACCCTACCAGCTTGTCCTCCCCAGAATAAAAATTGTGTCTATTTCCCAACATAGGTTTAACAAACATCCTGAGGTCCGGTAGTTGGCCCAGGTTTGGTGGTATCTCATTCTTGGAGCCTGGGGTTGGAGTTGAGCTTCAGGTAAATCACCTGGACTGATAATTTGGATGTGCTGGCTCCCTCAAAAGAAGATTGGAGGTTACTTCCAGAAGGAGTGATTAATGACATAGGCAGGCAATAAAAGAGAAAACATACTTTCACTACAGATAGAATATTTGGAGTTTCAGATTAACCCGTTTGTCCCGGTGTGATCCCTGTTGGCTTCCTGGAGGAGGCAGATCTTCCCTTTGGCCTTGATAAACATGGAGGGTATTGTGGTGAGGAGAGAAACAGGAAAGGTATTTCAGGCAGGGAGCCCCTTCTTCGCAAAGACTTAGATGTGGGAAGATGTGTGCAGGGGCACTGAGGAGAGGGTTTGCCCTCACAGAAAGGTTAGGGCTAGTGTCTCTTGATTAGGTCCCTGCTGTGTGCCCACAAGTGATCGAGCTCCTCGAAGGGCTATGGATAGTCGAGAGTCATCGCACAGTCTCTGGAGGCGGATGCTTGAGTTTCATCGTCATTTTCAAGCTGTGTGATGTTGGGCAAAATCTTCACGTTCCAGGGCTCAGTCTCCTGTTCTGAAAAATGGGAATAATAGTACCACCTCGCTGTAAGAATTAAAGCCAGTGGGGGCCAGCCCGGTGGCACGGCGGTTAAGTGCGCACCTTCTGCTTCTCGGTGGCCGGGGCTTTGCCAGTTCGGATGCCGGGTGCAGACATCGCACAGCTTGGCAAGCCATGCTGTGGTAGGCGTCCCATGTATAAAGTAGAGGAAGCTGGGCAAAGATATTAGCTCAGGGCCAGGCTTCCTCAGCAAAAAAGAGGAGGATTGGAAGCAGTTAGCTCAGGGCTAATCTTCCTCAAAAAAAAACAAAAAAGAAAGAAAAAAAAAAGAATTAAAGCCAGTGATGCCCAGAGAGTGCTTAGCATTGTGTCTGTCACATTAATATTCGATAAACGTATTATTTTTATTTCCCTCAGTGACATGAGGTTACTTTGACTCCCCCCTTTCAGATGAAGGTAAGTAACACGTGTAATGTGCTCTGAATCCGGAGACATGGCCCTCCTTTTATCAGAAAGCTCTTTGTTGGGGGGAAAGACAATTAGATAGCTAAGGCAGGGCTGAATCGTGTGGAGTCTTACCTCGTCCTAACAGAGCTGTGCTCCCACCATCCCAAATCCATGTCAATGTGGGGTTTTGAGTCAGAAACACCTGCCTTTAGGTCCCACTTCTACCCTGTACTGGTTTTGTGACTCATGAGCTACTCTCACGGTGCACATTTTAGGATACGTGACATCTTTCAATATCACACAGTTAAGAAGATTCAAAGCCCAGATTTGAATGTTGGTCTTCTGATTCCAGACAGGGGAAATCACAATCTAGGAAGTTCAACTCTAGGAATCTCTAGAAATTCAAGGGCTAAAATGACACGGTAGCATCCTCCTCCATCCATAAAAGCCCTTAGGAATTCAGGTAGCTCTTGGGGAAACCAAGGCCCCTCCTTGTCTCTCCACACCCCTTGGCCTCGTTCAGTCTCTGGGCCAACAGCTGAGCGCCCACCACATGTGGACACTGTAGGAGGTAGGAGGCCGCCTGTTGTTCAACACATGACCCAGGACCCTCTGGCCTTCCTGGGGTCAAACGCAGCTTTTCCTGCCCATGGCATCCATCTTAGGGTCACTCTTGATTGCAGGATGGGGTGTCAGAAGTCTACTCAGTCATTCACACACATTAACCCACTCATCTGGATTATATAGCTCTGCCGTTTTGAAAGCTCTCTCATATATGTATTTTCATACCATTCTCCTGGGAACAGCAATACCTACCATCTATTGGATATTTACTGTGTGAGTCTGGCTCTCTGCTCAAGTCCTGATGCATGTAGACCCACCAGGTTGTTTAAATGTCACCTTCTCAGTATGACCTTCTTGACCACTCTATTTAAAATTGCCTGCATCCTCCACCGCCCATTAGCATCCCCAGTCTCCTTCTTTCAGTTAATTTTTCTCAGTAACAGTTACCTCTCCCTAACGTAGCATCCAACGTAATTATTCATTTCCTAGTGTCTGTCTTCTCCCACTGGGATGTAAGTTCCACACAAGCAGTTGTTTCTGTTTTGATTACTTCCGTGTGCCCAGAACCAAGCCTGGAAACTGGCATTATGGATGAATGAATAAATGAGCTTAATATTCACAATATCTCTGGGAGGTCAGTTGTATTATTACCCCACTTTACAGACGATGAGGCTGAAGGTTAGGGGGAGTGCTTTGTTTTCATTTTCGTTTTTAGTTAATTTGCCCCCAATGTCACAAAACAGGAGAGACCAGAAGCGAGACCCGTGGCCAGGGTCTCTGGTTCCCAGTCCTCTGCTTTCTGAGCAGCCACGCGGAGGGAAACAAGTCAGTTCAGTGGCAGTACTGTTTCAGTCAGCACTGCTGTTTATGCTTGCAGCGTCCATAAAAATGTTATTTTAGTCCTGACACTGATGCTTATGAATAAAATTTAGTCCTCATTCAAAAGCACATTAGCTGAAGCCATTTGGCATCCTGTTACAGCGTTAATTTTTATGGAGAAGAATACACTGGCGAGGAGTACCTCTTCCACCTTCAAACAGAACAAGCGCCTCGAAGGCCAGGCCTGGTGACGCTCCCTCTGATCATAAGGCATTCCAGCATGTTGCTGCCGCTTTACTTATGGGACCAGGGATATAATTTTCAGATGGTGGTTTGTTTTGCTGCCGTGTTACATCTCGGGCTTGGCAATTACATTTCATTAACAGGGAAACATAAGTGATAAATCATTGATCAGAAACAGGTTGTTAATCGGTCTAGTTAAAGCGGCTGCCGGCTGGTAGGGCGCGGACTATAAATTGATGGATGCCTGGGCTCAGAACTTGCCCAGGTAGCCCATTAAAGCAATACTGCTAATAATTTTCACTACTATTTATTGAGTTAGATTCCTATGTGCCTGTAAGTGCTTTATCCTCACAGCAACCCTAAAAGGACTATTCCCATATTACAGATGAGGAAATTGAATTCCAAAATGCTTAAATGATTGGCGGCACTTCACACACCTTGCACGTGGCAGGGTTTGGACTCTGAAGCTGGTGCTCTTAGTACATTCCTCCTTCCTGAACTTCACCATTGGAGGGGGAAAGGGGACCACATTTGAGGCCACCGGCCAAATGTCTGACTTGCACACTGCTCCCCGTGGCGGCGCCTTTCTGGGGAACAGACCTAAGGCAACCGCGAGGAGGTTTTGGGAGAAACGTAGAATTTGCAAGACTGAATTTTAATCTGTGCCTCCAAGCAGCTGAAGTTGACCAGCACGGCCAGGCTGCAGGGTAATTCATCTGACTTCATCGCCACGCCTGTCGTCCGCGAGCAGAGTGGTGGCAGCTGGGCCCGTTCACATCCTATCAACCTTGTCTGTTGGAATGACACCTGGCTGTGCTGAAGCCTTGATTCCTGTAATTAGGAATGTAAACAACTCCAGCTTCCTCCCATCAGCGCTGGCTCTGTGCCTGCTTCCAGGTCTCCCAGCCCCAGGCTGTGCCTCCTGAAACAGGTGCCCTCCCCAAGCTGAGGCCCCATGGAACTGTGGGTGCCTTTTATTTTGGGTCTACCAGTGACCTATTGGTCCCCTTACCCTTTCTAAGGCATGACCTCAGTTAAACTCATAGTGACCTCACCTGGGTTATTTATTCCCATTTTATGGATAAGAACATGACTTTGGGAGAGATTGAATGCATGAGCTAAGGTGACACAGCTACTTTATCTCTGGGACAGGTTTTTTGTTTAGTCATCAAAAGTCCAGAGTATACATTAGTGTTCACTCTTGGTGTCGTACATTCTGTGTACAACATAAATTTGTTTGGACACATTTCTCAAGACATATACCCACCATCGTAGTATCATACAGAATATTTTCACTGCTCTAAAAAATCTCTGTGCTCTGCCTGTTTCTCTCCCGGCCCCCCAACCCTGTGAAACACGCATCTTATTACTGTTTCCGTAGTGTTCCCTTTTCCAGAATGTCATATAGTTGGAATTATACAGTATGTAGCCTTTTCAGATTGGCTCCTTTCACTTAGTAATATGCATTTAAGCTTCCTCCGTGTCTTTTCATGACTTAATAGCTCATTTCTTTTCAGCACAGAATAATATTCCATTGTCTGGATGTCCCACAGCTTATTTATCCATTCACCTGTGGAACGACATCTTGATTGCTTGCAGGTTTCGGCAGTTATGAATAAAGCCGCTGTAAACATCCACGTGCAGGTTTTTGTGTGGACATAAGTTTTCAGCTCCTTTGCGTAAATACCAAGGAGCACAACTGCTGGGTCCTTGGTAAGAGTATGCTTAGTTTTGTGAGCAGCCGCCAAACTGTCTTCCACAGTGGCTGGACCATTTTGCATTCCCACCAGCAATGAACAAGAGTTCCTGCTGCTCCTCATCCTCACTCGCATTTGGTGGTGTCAGTGGTCTGGATTTTGGCCAGTCTAAAAAACTTTTGAACCCAGATGTTTTGGCTCTAAATCCAGTGACCCTTCTAGTGGGATAATAATGCGTATCTAATAGGACCAGTGTGAAGGTGAAATGACATCACACATGTATTAGGAAAAGGAGAATATCTAAGCTTTGGCACGTGCCTGGCGCTGTGCTAAGTGACAGGTGGACTTCATCCTCACAATAACCTCGGGACTCAGGTGCTGTTACTATCTCCATTTTGCAGATAAAGACAGCAGCTCAGCGAGATTAACTGCTGTGCCCAAGGATGTGTAGGGAGTGGCAGAGCCAGATTGAAACCCAAAGCTGCCTGACTCTGGGGTCAGTGCCTTTAACCACTGGGCTCTGCCTTGCCTTGTATATTAGATAGATGTTCAATAACAGTGTTGTTCTCCCTCAGGCACACAGCAGGATCAGTTTCCATTCATTGGAGCAAAGGATCTACTGTGATGCCAGGGTCTCCATCAGGTGGCCTGTGGTTGTCCTCCTTGCAGCTTTTGTTATAAGACCCTGCGGTCAGCTCGCCAGCACACCCCGGCAGAGCCCCGAGTCCGTGCGTGCGGAGAATACGGAAGCCCAGAGCATCACCCTCCTCACAGCCTCAGCACGCGCTCTGAATCCTCATATCATCAATAACATTGATACCAACTAATTTAAACCCACTGAACCAGTGAACTGGGGCTGCAGATGTGTTTATGAGCAGGATACTAAGTCGCTATTTTAACTAAGTGGAACATTTCTTGCTTCAATTAATGAAAAGGTAGCAACTCTGAGGAAATATTAGGGGCATTAAGTTTTATATTGGCGCCATTTATTATATATGATTTTTAACACTTTTAATCACTTTATTCCGTGTTGACAGCTACTGAGAGAAAAAGAGCTTTCCACGGTGAGTGTGACCCAGGAATTACTGTCAAGCTGAGACAGATGATCATTGACCCCTGAGTTGCCTTGGTCTTTTGAGGAAATAGTGAGGATTTTATTAGTTTTATTAATGGCACTCAGGGAGATCAAGTTATTGATTAGCAAAGAATGAGTCCTTAACACGCACATTTCTTGGAAAGGGTAAACGAAGTAGAAGGGAATTAACATTTATTCAGCACCTACTGTGTGCCAGGTGTGTGCTGGGCTATCTACATACTGAATTAAATCTCCAAGCAGTCCTGTGAGGCTGGCTACAGTGATGTCCGTTACACAGAGGAGGAAATGGAAAGACTGAGATACTTGCTCATTCAGTAAAACTTTTGCGCCCTGCTAGTTCACGACGGGGCTTAGATCGTGAATACTATAGTACACTCCCTGCCCTCAGGAAGCTTCTATTCTGGTGGGGGAACTAGATATTTATGATTATTTTTGATGATTATAATAGTGAAACAAGTGCTGGGACAAGCAGAGAATGGAGGTTCTCTGGGAACCTGGAAAAGGCAAACTTCATTTAGACCTTAGGGTGAGAAGTTAAGGAGGGCTTCCTGGAGGAAGTGATGTCTAAGCTGAGATCTGGATGATGACCAGGGCTCAGCCAGGCAAACAGGGGAGGTGGAAGAGGGGTGGAAGCGTGTGCCAGGTAGAGGGAATATTATGTACCAAGGCACAGTGGTAGGGCAGAACCACTAACTTCCCAAGGCTCGTGTCTCTAGTATGTGACAAAGCTAATGTCTGAATCCAGGTTTATCTGACGCTTTCTATTGAAACCCAACACAAGAGGGAACCCGTGCTCTTCTTAGCCACATAATTAAAATATCTAGTCCTCAAAGCAAGCATCCAAGTAGTCTGAGATATGCCTACGGCTCCTAGTTCGTGCCTTGGTGGTCTGACAGTGACGTCCGTGGTCCCAGAGAGTCAGCATCTTAGGGCTTTGAAGCTAGGCGTGAGAATTGTTCTTGGCTTCCTTCATGGTTTCTCACACAGCGATGTAAGGCTTCAAGGGGATGTCTCTGTAAATGTTAGGTTGTGAGGAAGGAATCCCCGGGCTCGCCAGCTCAAGCGCTTGTAAGGTGCGGGGAGCATTTTGCCTTCGCGTTGGCGTGACTGAGGGTAAAGCAGTGCCAGCAGAATGGTGGTTCTTTCTCCACTGCCTGGCTCCGTCTTGCACCCTATGTGGCCCATTCCCAGGCAGGTGCTCCCCCTTGTGGGGTGGATGGCTCTCGCCGTTGTGATTCTTCATATTGTCGGTTGAAGTCCCGACCATATACGCAGGATGGGGTGGGATGCGAGCGACAACCTAAGCTCAAATGGAAGCCCTGCCATCTGAGACCCCTGGCTCTGATTGGCCTGCTTCAGCCGACTGCTCTCCCTGGAACACTTGCTGTTGTGAAGGGAATGCGATAAGCTGATTGGCTGAGGCCGGGCTTGGGCGCTCCACGCCAGCTGGGCAGGGGCTGCGCGTGTCCAAGACACGGTTCCGGTGGGGGGAAATGGGGCTGTAACTGAAAGGATGGGGGGTGGATCCCGGGCTCTTGCGAGACTACCTCATGCCCTAAGGATATCAGTCCTCTCTTGAAATCCCAGTGACACCCACGACAAACACCAGCCTTGGGGAAACGCTGAGGGGGAGCCCCAGCTGTTTCAGGGGTCGCGTGGAAGGAAGCCAGTCTGCTCTAGAAACCCCAACACCGGCGTTCCCGTCGAAGCTGCACTTCCACGCGCTGTGACACCTCAGGCACATCTTTTAGTCACTCCGGGCCTCAGCTTCCCTCTTTGTGAAATAGGAATGTTGATCCTGGGTTTGCAGTGCTATTGGTAGGATAGATGGGATACGGGACATAAAACCCCCCGTACCTGTCACACACCGTCCACGCGGTAACCGCCAGCAGATCCAGTGAGCTGCCTGGCTTTGAATCCTTCTGCTCCTCTTAGTATGTTATTCAACTCCGTTAGCTGTATGATATCTTCCTTTTTCCTATTATTACCTTATCATATTTTTCTTTTTGTTCTATGTAGTCTTGTTTGGTATTTTTAATGTTTTAGATTTATTTTTTCAATCTTATTATAACTTATTCTCTCTATTTACCCATTTTATTTTATGTTATCTACATAGCTTACCATTTCGTACGATATTGTAAAGAGAACATGATATACAGTGTTTATTTTCTAGTCACCATTTTTATCTTTCTAAGACTGCCTTTGAGCGAATTTCTTCTATTAGTAAATGCAATTAAGTTGATCCTACTTATTTATTTTTTAACCAATATTCGTTTCTTTAAATATGTTATTTGTTTTTAATGCTGGGTCTAAATACTCGGTGATTATCTGTTGTAATAATGGCACTGGAACTCTAAGCTGTACCCAGATACCCCAGCAACATTTAGCAATATTACATTAGAGCCCTTTGCAATTAAAAAAATAAATAAAAGTACTTTAATAGCCAAGATCTTATTTTTGTCTCGCAAAAGCTCTGCCAGGAGGAAGAGAAAAAATTAAAGTTCAGAAAAGTGCACCCTCTTGACTCAAATCGCATAGCTGAATGGTGGAAGCAGAATTCTCTTTCTTTTCTTTTGACTCAGAGCCCATTGTTCTTTCCATGTTAACATGTTCTTTTGCTTCAGGACCATGCACCTGTTGAATAAAGCCAAATCCTTGGGAACTGGACTTCACTGTTTTTTTTCAGGACAATTGAAATCTCATTTCCATCAAATTTCCCAGAATGTTCTTCACTAATCAAAGACAGTGTAGAGTTCACAGCAGGCTGAGGACGTGTCAGGTATCACAGCAGATTCTTGAGTGAATTATACTATTTTCCTCCAGCTAAGAGTGTTTTACCAGGAAACAGGGCCTTGTAGAAAGATCATGACCTTTGGAGTCAAGAAGAAAGACGTTTATATCTTGGCTTTATCATTTCTTGGCTCTGTGGTGACTCGGTTAATCAAGACATTTTCCATACCAGGGACAGCAGCCCAATGTAAAGTGATTTAAGTAAATAGAGGAATTTATCAGTCTATGTATATGCAGAGTTCAAAGGTAGCATTTGCTAGGTCTCGTGCCTATCTCTGAACCAATCTCTGTGTCCAGGGAGGGAAACACAGTGATTGGCTCTGCCTCAGCCATGTGCGCATCCCTGGATGCACAAGGACTCAGAATGGGGGTGGATAGTTTCTCAAAGAGAAATCAAGAGTCCTGAAAGGAGAGAACAGTCAGGAAGCTTCATCAAGAAAGTTATCACAATGACCTTGAGCAAATTATTTCACCTTGCTGAGCCTTGTTCTCCTTATTTATGAGACAGGAAGAATGACATACTTACTCTGCTTGTGGTTTGGATGAGATGTCAAAAATATTTTGCATGTAGTGGGTGAACAATAAGTGTGAGTTTTCTTACTCTCTTCTGATGCTTCCACCTCCATTTTTCCCAGACTCTCCCAGGAGTATGTATTGGAACAGCAATGGTGTGTCACCTTAGTAAGAAGCGTAGTTGCTTTAGTTGATTTGTTCTTCCTCCTTATAAAAAATGGTATATTTGTAGATAAGATGGAGCAGGAGATAATCAGTAAAAATAATGATACAGGAAATTCTTTCCTTGCTGAGAACCAAAACAGAAATGTGATCCGAGACCAGATAAGATTTGGGATGAAAATGCTTTCTAATTGTTGTTTATAGCAATTCTCTGCAGACATTGGTGGTGGTAACATTCTATCCTGATACCTTCCTAGGTTCTCAGGAGAATCCTTAATTTGTTGTATGACTGATTGCTTTATACCCGTCCTGTTCTACCAGAGGGCTGGGATAAGACTGAGGACAAGAGAAAGTGCTAGGAGAGAATTTTAGAGCTGTTTTGTGTGGTTTAAATATCTAGAGAGATGCATATCATTTAAAATTATAAGATAGGATTTAACCATATTATTTTTTCTTTACATTTAGATTTTTAATCTATCTAAAATTTAATATACAGTATAAAGTAACGGATTTCATTTTTTTCCCAGATAAAAGGCAGTTGTGCCAACACTATTTGTTAAATAAAAGTATGCTTTGGTTACTGGCATTTTTCATTATTTACAATTGTCATCTATAATGCAATTTATCTCAAGGTTCACCCCCCCATCTATTTATTTATTTATGTTAATACCGCATTGTTTTTATTATGATAATTTCATTATATGTTGTAATACCTTGCAAGGCATGTCATTCCTCAGTATTCTTCTTTATTGTATTTTTGGTTATTTGGGGAAATTAATTCTCCAAATGAAAATTACCATCATTTTATAAAATTGACAAAAGTTTGGTATCCAAATTGAAATTATATTGAATTAATATGATAATTTTCAAATAGTTGATATTTTAATACATTGTCATGCCATCCATGGACATTTATCTTCCCACTTACTGTATCTACATTCATATTCTTAAATACAATTTTATAGATTTCTTCATTTAATTCCCATATCTTTGCGTTTAATGCATTTCTAAATATTTCCTAGCTTTTATCATGTTTATGAATATGTTTTTCCCATTTTTATTTCTGAGTGCTCAATTTAGAAATGTATTGATTTTTGTGTATTTATATTACATACAGCCACTTTATCAAATTAAAATGTTTTGTTTTTTTTTTGAGGAAGATTAGCCCTGAGCTAACTGCTGCTAAAATGGTTTTTGTGTGTAGACTCTTAGACTTTCTATATTTATAATCGTGTCAGCAAAGATAAAAAAATTTTCTCTTCTTTTCCAGTAGTTCAGCAATCATTCATTTTTCTTGTCTTATTGTATTTTATAAAACCTCCCCCAAAATGAAAATTAATGCTCGTGTGCAGAGCATCTTTACCTTGTTCTTGATGTCAATGAAATGGTTTTTGAGAGTTTAAGGAGAGCAGTCCTGATGTCCATGTGCCATTTCAATTTCAAAATTAACAGTTCCTTTACTCATATCTCATAAGACATGTTTTAAGGTTGAATTAGGTAGAAATCTTATGGCGGCAAATGGCAGAAACTGAACTTAAACTTGGTAAAGAACATTTGTAAATTCAAATAACTGTAAAGTTCATGTTGGCTTCAGGAACGATTGGACCAAGGTTCTCATTAATGACATCAGGAACCTGTCTCTCTCCATCTGTGATATTCTCTCCACTGGCTTCATGGCCACACTGTCCTCTAGTAACCCCAGACTTACGTCCCCTCAATGCAGCAAGCCAAACAGAAAGTGCACATTTTCCTAATAGTTCCAACTGAAATCCTGATCTGATTTGGTGACCATGAGCCTCAAAACTAATCAGTCGCTTTTGCCCAGAGGATAAAACTGTGACGGGACATGCCTGGATTATATGCCTATTGCTCTGGCTGATTTTAAGGCCCAGCGTGGGCTAAGAATGGGGATGGGAGAGATGATTCCCTAAGGAAAAATGAAGTGTTGTTCCCTAAAGAATGAGAATCAGCAAAACGACACGTTCCACCGAGTGACTTCTCATTATCCTAGTCTTCCTCTGGATATGTTCTCTCTCTTTTTAAGAAATTAATATTCCTTTAAAACTGAGTACTATATTAAAGTGTACTGACCAGAACACTGTGGAGGGAGACTATTATCTTCTTCTTTCTAGACAGTATACTTTTGCAGTATAACCTAAGATTCTTCACGTTTTTGCTAACCACATCATATTTCTGAGTCCTTTTGAGTTAGTGTTGAATAACTGACATCACAGATGTGACTACTTTCCCGGTCTTATCTACCAAAGTTTAGTACCATATTTGGTATTTTTAGAATCAGCTCCATCACTCCAGATTATTGGACTATTTTCCATTCCTAGTCCTGACATTTAGTCCTTTTTTCATTCTTTTCAGGCTTGTGTCATTTGATGAATATTTATTTCCTCCATGTATTCATCCCTCCGAGCCTTTGCCCTCCAGATTCCCATTGCCTGGGATGAACGTCCCTCTCCCATCCATTTGATGAATCCATAGTCTAATTTTGAGAACTAGCAAAATGCTCCTGCTGAAGTGCCCTGATAAGTTTTTAATGTTTCTCTGTGAGCATTTATCACCTTATGCTTTAAAAGAATGTTCTATAACAGATTAAATGACATAAGACTTTTCTATTTCTTGAAGATTTGACAGAATTCACTTCTGAAGCTTTCTAGGCATGTATTTTTTCTTGCAAAGTTGGATTGCCTCTGTGTCTGAGACCCTTTCTCCATTCTTCAATATTGAGAATTTGAATTTTATTCTTCTTCTCTTTATTAAGTGAACAGATTTTTTTTTTTTCCCCAGAAAACCATGTTTGGAGTTGTATTCATCATTTCAACTTTTTTTTTTTCTATTTCATAATCTGGTAATTTCTGCTTTTATCTTTGGAAAGTGCTGCCATCTGTTTTCCTTGAGTTAAGTATAATTTATTTTCATTTGTATAATTTAAAATTCATAACATTTAGAACTATGAATTTTCCTCTGAGACCTCCTTTGATACATCCTAGGGGTTCTCAGGAATTCATATTGAACTTTCTGTTTAAAGTATAATTTTAAATAATTATGTACTTACGTCTTCTACCTGACTACTCATGAGCAAAGCTGAACAGTGTTTACAGAAATATGTGAACGCAGAATCTAAGAAATGTTGATCTGTTCTGTAGATAAATGTGCACAACGTTGAAGAGTAAGTGTGTGTATTATCACCTGAGTCTGTTACCATGCTTGGACTTCAGCAACACAGGCCAGTATGAAAAAAGAGCATCAAGTCAGATTCTTGCAGTTGACAAGTTAGCTTAATCCACACAGGAATTTACCCACTCATGCAACTGAAAAGTCCTGGGTAATGAAGGATACAGGCATGATGCAATCAGCTGCTTAAATGATGTCATCACATATCTCGTCCTCTCTTTTTCTCTTTCACACACACTTCAAGTTGTAGCTATGTTTTCCCTTATTATCCTCTCTCTCTGTATTGTAATAAGCTGCCCTTCCTCTACAGATCCACACATGCACTCCTTATAATTCACAAGGCTTGAGGAAAAGAGGTACGTCCTGTGAAGTCCGGAGAAAGCCCAGGACAGCTCAACTTGGGATATGTGCCCATCCTTGCATTTCTGTGGCTCAGGAGAGGAAGGACCTTGATTGGCCATTCCTGGTCCCTGATGATATCTCTAGAACCACAGAAGTGGGATCTACCCCATGGAAAAAATGAAGATTGAGCAGCATTAGTAAGGAATTCAGGGTTGGGGGGGGCGTTCCCCAAAGGAATGGATATTGGACAGGCAAACAGATTCCACAATGGCTGATCCCTAGGTGTTCAGTCAGACAGGGTTCATGGGTAATATCAAAAGGAGGAATGTGTGGACTCTAGGAAGAGTCAAAATTTAGAGACCTTGAATGCCACATTGAAAATATTTGGGCTTCCTAGACATGTCACCCTAAGGAGGACAGGGTTTTACTTATGTGGCATCCAGTCGGGGAATGGTTGATTTAAATCTCATCATGAGGAAACATCAGACAAACCCAAATGAGGAAAGTTCCATTTAAAAGAAAAAAATGGACTCTACAAAAAAAAGTCAATGTCATAAAAGATAAAGAAAGGTTGTGGGAATGTTCCAGATTAAAGGAAACGAAAGAGACACAGCAAGTAAATGCAATCTGTGATCTACTACGTCCTGTACTAGAAGGAAGAAAACTGCAGTAAGGGACTTTATTGGGTCACTTGGCGATATTGGAATTCAGACGTTAGATTAGATAAAAGTATTGAATCAGTGTTAAATTTAGTGAAGAGGATAACTGGACAGTGGTGACGTAAAAACACCTCTTATTCTCAGAAATACACACTGAACTATTAAAGGTAAAAGGCCGTGATATGTATGACATACTCTAAAGTGGTTCTGGAAAATAATTGTGTGGTGTGTCTGAATATTTACATAGAGCAAATGATAAAGTAAAATGTTAGCAATAGGTAAATCTGAGTAAAGCGTATACAGGTATTCTTCGTAATATTTTTATTCTTTCAACTTTTCTGTAAGTTTTAAATTATTTCCAAATGTAACGTTTAAAAATATATTGGGATTTGTCTTTCTTTAGGCAATAGCAAAGTAATTGAAGTTTTTCAACAAGCTTGTGATATACGATACATTTTTAAATCTATTTCAAAAGACACTGCAATTAATGTCAACTCAGCCCTGATTCAGAACGCGATTGATTTCATCTTGTTGGCAGAGATCTCACACCATGCTCTTATTGGTTGTTTGAGGGCATTTTCAAGGGAATTCAGGAAAGGGTTTCCTCACTGCTTATATCTGCTGTGCCCTTTTCTCTAAAAATCGGAAACACCTTTTAAAGAGAGATTGTGCTGTTTACGATGGCCAGGGCACATTAGAATGGAGATGACCTGGAGGTGGGAGGGTATTTAGTGGGCTCTTGGCAATAGTTCTGCCGAGAAACAATGAGGGGAAGAGAAGAGAGAATGTCTCTGGGAGATATTTAAGGGAGTATTATCAGGACTTAGTAACTAATTGAACATGGAAGCCGGGGCAAGGATGATGAAAAAGCCAAGTTGTCTGCTGTCGAATCCTGATGAACGATAATGCCGTTAGCGGAACTGAAATAGAGGTAGAGAAGTGGGTGGATGGAGCTTCTGGAGCAACGTGGAAGAGAATGAGGTTGTTTTGGCGTTGTTGCCTCTAAGGGATTTCCAGTTGCACGTATTGAGTAGGAGATTGGAATGAGAGGTATGGTGTTGAGAAGAAGAGTCAAGACGCCCTGTGAAGTTTGCGGGTCCTCAGGGCATAGGTGGTCATAAAGCCTTGGGGACGGCTGGACTTCCTCAGGAAAAGTGGAGGCATGAAAAAGGAGAGGACTCTGGGATCATTGCTTTTTATGGATCACTCCAGAGCTCCTGGGACAATAAAAATTCACCACGCTTGAAATATATCTCATGAAGCCAAGTGGGACAAGTTGGGCAAAGTCCTAGTTTGTTTATTACCGAGGAAATAACTCAGAAATGGTGGAAGAGGTTAAGACTTAAATTCCTTGCTGACCAGAAATCTGAGTAGCTGGCAAATCCAGGCGAATGGTGGAAAGGTGGGCCTAGGTGTTGGGGGCTATCCAGAAATAAGAGCTGTTGAACATATGCCTTTAGACAGAACACAAGAATTGGATCATTCCATGTTTCCAGAGAAAGGACTTTAGCTGCCCAAACGCATCGCTAGAGTTCCTTACTTGAAAACGAGTCACAGAAGTGTTTATTAAGGCATTTTACACAAATAGTCTTTCTCTGCTTGTCAGGTTCCCATCAGTAAAGATTTCCGGGTAGACGAGATAGTTGACTGGTTAAGTCTCTCTCCGACAGAAGGGACAGAAATCCACCTCCAACTGACTTAAACGAGTGTGTTGACTCACGGAACTCACCACCAGGGATTATGCAGTATAATGTTTAAACTTTTAGGCTCTGGAACCTGACACCCTGAGTTAGAATCTCTGCTTCACTACTTACTTATCCAAACAGTTTTCTCATCAGGAAAACAGAGACAATTATAGTACCTACGTCATAAGGCTGCATGAGGGTTAATTGATTTAATATCAGTAAATCTTTTAGAACAGGGTCTGACAGAGTAACTGCTAGTAAGCGTTGGCTAATTTTATCCCGCAGTAACTGGTGTTCCAACAATGCCCTGCATGAATCTGCCTCTGCCAGTTTTTGGACTGGCTCTCCTGTTGACATTGATCTCAGGCAAGCTCTCCCCTGTGCAAAGACAACCACCAGAAGCTGCAGGCTCGATGCTACCAGGTTAGCAATCCCGGCAGAAGGAATGTGTCTTTTGCTTAATATTTCCAGCAAAAGTTCCGAGGGGCCGGCACTGTGGCTGAGTGGTTAAGTTCGCGCGCTCTGCTGCGGCGGCCCAGGGTTCGGATCCTGGGCGCGGACATGGCACCGCTCGTCAGGCTACGTTGAGGCAGCATCCCACATCCCACAACTGGAAGGACCTGCAACTAAGATATACAACTGTGTACAGGGGCGGTTTGGGGAGATAAAGCAGGAAAAAAAAAAAAAGATTGGCATCGGTTGTTAGCCCAGGTGCCAATCCTTAAAAAAAATTAAAAAAAAAAAAAAGATTGGCAACAGTTGTTAGCCCAGGTGCCAATCTTTAAAAGAAAAAAAAAAAAGGTTCCGAGGGTGACTTTCACTGGAACTAGGTAAAATGGCCATCACTGAACTGGTCACTAAGGGCAGTGGAATGAACTAGACTAATGTTCCCTCTGGAGCCAAACACTGTGTTTGCTTCTCTTTCATACTGAAGGTATTTTCATCGTGACACTTGAGAGGGTAGGTTGGAAGCGGGTGAAGGGATGGCCTGGCAGTGCAGGACGAGAAAAGTAGACTTTGAACCAATCCTGCTGTATTTAGCTTTATGCCACGCACTCACCTCTTGCAAGTGCCTGGTACCCCCAAGTCCCAGGCCTTCCACGTTCCTTTGGAACAAATTTGCTTGCTCCTTTTTCGTGTCTGCCAGTGTGGGTGCTTAATTCCAGCTTTTTCCATGCTGCCAAGTCAGTTTTGTCACCCACTCTTGTCCCCTCTCAAGTTCACTTTATCCGTGTATATTTACGCTACTTAACGTGTATTTACAGTCATGTTAGTGGACTTTCTGGAGAGAAAGGAGAAGAATGCACATGTTCATTCCACCTTGTAATCTTGATGCCCTACAGAAAGTTTTCTTAAGGCGGTGATTCCTGCCGTGCTGACAAATACTGTTCTCGAGTATAACGGTTTCCCTCAATAAGATGTGTTGGATAAATAGGAGAGACTATGGATTCTGCCTGCTTCCCTGAGCAGTGAGGACGCTTCTTTCTCTACCATTGATGGGAGGCACAGCAGACTATGCTTTAAGAGCAGCTGGTGAAGAAACTGGTTAGTAAGTACCCTTAAAGATGCTGTGGTAAGGACAGCATTTGGTAGAGAGATGTACAATGGTTAAGATCATGTGTCCAGTCTTATTAATCATAAATAAAGGTAAAAGAGCCCTTAAATGAGATCTGTGGGGAAACTCAACACAAGAAGCAGATGCTTAACTTCTGTGGGCACTTCTGGAAGCATCCATTTCATGAGACATCTCATGGCCAATGTCTCTGCGTTACATATGCAACAGTGTTTCTAGGTGCCAGCACCTTGGGCCAGCATGTGGGATATGAAGGTGAATAAAACAGAGCATCCACTGGGGCTTTGTTTCCCATTAGAAGGACTAAAATATTTTGGTAAAATGTGATGGCTGCCAAAATAGTAAAAGGCCCACTGTGGGATGTGACATATAGCATGTTATACAGAATAAATTAAAATACCTGGTCAAAGTGATTTCCTGATTACGTTTTTTCAGACTCTTCAGTTAGTGGTTTCCACCTGAACTGGGAAGATATTTCTGTTTTTTTGTCCATAAGCATCAGCTCAGTGCCTGTGGTTAATGTTCAGAGTTAACCCATTTTTATTATAATGCCTGTGGTTTTTGTATTTGTTGTTGTTACTTAATATCCGAGCTCATCTTCCCATTTAATGTCTTTTCTTTCAAGCATAAAATTTCCCCGCCTATGCTGAAATAGCATTTTAAAGAAAAAGGGTTCCCATATGAGTGTGTATTTTTAGGGCTAAAAGCAAAGATCCTGTTAAGGTGAATACAAAAACTCCACTATCTAAGTTAGCCTTGGGGCTGGTTAAGACCCAGAAGGTGGCAGGTAGAAGGAAGTGCTCAGGCCGGTTTGGGAAATCAATGGGAAAGTGTAAAAGTGGAATTTCTTAATAATACCCCATCCTGAAAACTAAGGTGACTTTGTTTTTACTCAATAATATAATGAGTTTTATTTTGAGTGATGCTGGATTTAATGGCTAAATCAATATGTGTATTTAGCCTTGGGCTTTATTTCCACAGTAAGTGATGGGAGATAAGCAGCCTTAGAGTGTGTTAATTGGTTTGTGTTTAGCATTTAGGCTAATCAGCAGTAGCAGAGGTGCCCCGGGCCACTTCGGGCCTGGTAATGGGCTTTATCTCAACCAGGCTTTGTTTACGTTATTGACTGGAGTTGAATTGCTCCTGTTTCTTATACACTTGAACGTTAAGCTGGATTTGCAAGTGTAACTCAAGAATTAGCCCAGGTCTGGAACAAGGCAAACCAAATGAAAAGCAAGTATCATGCCATCCCTGGCATAGGACAGCTGTGAGGGTTAATAAGAGGCGGAGAAGACTTAGCTGGATGAAGAAAACTTTAAACCAGGCATCAGAGCTCGAGGGACCACATGTGAAACCAGGGTTTCTCAAATTCAGCACTATTGCCGCTTGGGGCTGGATAGTTCTTTGGTGGGGGTTATCCTGTGCATGGCGGGGATGTTTAGAAGCATCCCTGGCCTCCTTCCAGCAGAGGAGAGTAGCACTCCTGCCCCAAGTTTTGACAAACAAGTGTCTCCAGACATTGCCGACTATCTCCTGGGAGCCAGCATCACACCGGATTGAGAACCACTGGGTTAAATGAGGCTCAAATATAGCTTTGGTCCCTGCAGAGGTAGGCATGTATGTATGTGTGTGTGTCGTTGTATTAGATGCTAGCATTTTAATAGTTTGGAGATTTCACGTAATTATCTGCATTTTGGGGTTCTCCTGAAATATGGGGAGATCTGTCCTCAGTGCCACATGGTAATTACCAACAGGAGGTGGTTAGTAGCTGTCCCTTTTCAAAAAGACACATGCTGTCCAGGCCCCCCTCTGCTGTGTCTCTCCCAGGCTGCTTGTCTCATTTGCCTGCACTGGCTCCTGGAGGCATTTGCTTTTCTAACTCCTGCTTTAACTTTTGCACTGTCAGAAGCGTATCCCTTCACGCCAGGAGGATTTGGGCTCAGATGGAACTGAACTTGGGTCTTGGCTTGACCATTACCGCTTTTGAGACTTCTCTGTGTCTCAGTTTCCTTATCTGTTGTATGGTTTAGCCTCAGGAGCATCTGCAAAATGGGAATGTTAACATATACAATTTAGAGAAGTTAGAGACTTAAAAGGGACCATATCTGAAAGCCCTAGAACTTAATAAATGTTGCTCCTCTGTCTCATTTTTTCAAATGCCCCTGGGCTTCTGTTCCGAAGGTGCGCAGACTCATAAGATTAGGCCATTTCCTCTCTTTCTCATTTGCATCTTTTCAGGCCTTGGAGACCGGAGCCTCTATCCATCAGCTGACAATGGCCGTCAGGGCCGCCACGCTTTGTTTTCATGAACTATGAGGGGAAATGGGGGGTTATGAGGCAATATCAAGGGAAGCTGCTTCAACACTACTTTTCTCTCTTTCCCCTCAAGGACAAACTTCTGGGGACCAAGGCAGTTAGATACAGTGCCCCCGTTACACACACACACACACACACACACACACACACACACACACACACACAAATCAAGCAGGAAGTCAGGCATTCAGGACATGCAGCACGGATTCAGACTCAGCTGGCGTCTGTGGATTAGCTCCTAGGACCTTGAGGTCCTGAGTAATTTCTCCTGTACTGTCTCACTTGGCAGCTTCCGTCCTGCCGGTGGTCAGAGAAAGTGGGACGTTCTGAGTTAGTTTCGCTGGTGCTTCACTGGCCTTTACGCAGCTCCTTAAACGGTGGGGTCTTGTCCTGGAGTCTTTGCACATGCTGTTTCCTCTGTCTCATGTGTGCCTCTCCTCTCCCCCAAACCCTTTATCTAGTTACTTGTTCCCTTCCTTCAGCTCTCTGCTCAATTGTGAATTCCTCAGGGAAATGTCTTCTGATCACCTGATTCTGTTAGTTTGTTTCATGACCTCATGCTCCTCCTCTCAAAGCGTCTGTCATTGTTACCCTGTAGTCTCTTTAATAAGTATTTGTCTTCCCCGATAGACTTGCACTTGTCTCAGGTCAAAGGCCATATCTGATTTTGCACACCTTTATATCCTTAGCTCCCAGCATAGTGCCTAGAACATATTAGGTGCTCAATAAATATTTTCAAGTGACTGAGAGAATAGGTTTTCCTGGAGTAGCAATCTCCAGATTCCAGTGGCTTAACAGAGCAAAGGGGTCTTTCCCCTTCAGGCACGCTTCTTGTCGACAGCAGTAGGCTCCAGCCTCTGCCGCATGTCATCCTTTCGCAGATCTGTAGGCAGAGGCAGCCTCTGCCATCTGGACTGTTGCATGGTCAGTGTGGCCAAATGTGCACCAGCTCTTAAATAGCCTTCCACCCAGAAGTGACATATTTCACTTCTACTCACATTGTATGGGCTAAAGCAGGTCACATGTTGTTGCCTAACCTCAGTGGGGTGGGAAGTGCAATGCTCCTGTGTAAAAACCAGTTTAACCGTCTTGGCTATAAGACCTGTGTGAACTACAGCCACTGACCTTGGGGAATCAACTCTGCCAAGTCAGCCTTCCATTTTAGCTTAATTTATCCTGGCAGCGTGGGCCACATCTCCCTTGCTCTTAGGAAGCCCACATTAGCATCCATTCTTCCATTCCTTCAACTAACATTTTCAGAAACTGCATTCTGGGCCAGGCCCAAGGTGAGCAATGAGGCCAAAGATGAGTAGGGTGTGGTCCCTGCCTTCAAGAGGTCTATAGACTAGTATGGGTGGGAGTTTTTAATGTGTTTATAGTCTAAGTGGCTTTACAGTGTGGAAAGTGTAATTTTTAAATATAGTTTTGTTTGTTAAGGTAGGGCTTTTAAATTGAGGTTCAAGGAAACCTGGCAATCTCTGGATATATTCTTGGATGTCTGTCACTGTCAAGTCTGAGAAGTATTCGTCTAGGGGGATATTTACATGGAATCAAATAAATGCAACAAAGTCTGATGACTTCACAAAGACACGTTATGTATAGTGCTGAGGGAATCCTCAAGAGGGAATGACTAATTCTGCCTGTGGGAAGTGAAAGAAGCCTTCACAGAGGAGAGATTGTCTGAACTGGGTATTGAAGAAGAAGGCAGAATGACTAGATAACTTGTTAGAAGAGAGAGTATGTTTTGGAGCTGATAGCTGATTCCTAGTCTGGGATTTGCCATTGATCAGCTACATGATATTAAACAGTTCTCTTAATCTCTCTAAGCCCGGGTTTCTCTTCTGTAAGAATGGACATGACAACACTCCCTGTTGCGAGAACGGTTAGCACACATACCACATTCGCAGTTATCATTACCAGCTTGAGAAGGAAAAAAGAGTCCAAGTATGGAGGTACGTGTGCAGTGGCAGAAAGCTAAGACACAGCTTGGCATGGTTAGGAAAGTGGAAGTAGTTCAATGTGACTAGAGCTATGGATTGCTAACTCAAATTCCTCCAGGGGCCAGGCAGGTAAGATCAGCAAGTGAAACCAGAGAATAAAGATGGGTGGAGACTATGGCAAACTGGAGAGCCCACCTGTTGCCTGAAAACATTGAAATTTAACTGTTTAAAACGCACGAGCAGGTACAATAAATCATGACTTCAGGCTGGGTTTGGCTGGTGGACTGCCAATAACAGCCTGATAACAGGTATGTGTGTGGTCATGAGTGTGTGTGCTTGTGTGCGTGTGCATGCAGAAAACGGGCTTGGAATGGAGACAATGTGAGGGATTATGATAGAAAGGGAGGCAAAATTACAAGGGCTATATGAGGTTGAGATCTGAGTTACAGAAGTGAGGATATGAAATCTATAGATTCCAGGCTTCCCTTCCCATGTGTTATTCAAACCAAAATTAATGAAAGCCGGGCCAGGGTCAAAGAGCCTTTGGAGTTTCTGGAAGAGATTGAGAGGGCTGTAAAGTTGGAGAAGAGAGTAGATTCTACACCTGAATAATCAGTTAATGCCTTTTTAATGATTGTGAAGGAGATATGTACAAGTTCCAAGTCAATCTCAAGGATTAATTAACCAAGGCAACAGGGCCTGTGTCTCAGCAGATAAGCCAGCAGAGAGTGGCTTGCAGACAAGCCCATTTTACCGTCAAACAGGAAGACACAGATTCACGTCTTACCTCCTCTCACGTGGCATCTGCGGAAAGGACTCAGCATTTTCCTGTCAAAGTGTATGAGTTTGAGGAGCAGGGAGAGGAGAAATGATATGCAAGAACACTGAAAAGAAAGGAAGGTTTGTTCCTCATCCAATGAGCCAAATCTAATAAAGAAAGCTCCAGGGAGAAGAAAATCAAGATTCAGGCAGCTGAGAAAACCTGGTTAGCGGAATCTTTTCTAAGCGCTATTGAAGATTTCCTGAAATTTGTAGTTCCACTACCACAGTTTTTTGTTTCTCAGAAGCCACTAATATTTTTTCCATTGTTTATGAAAATGTCCAGGTACCCTAGCAATAAATTTTGTACATCACAGCCTCGGCTGACATGTCCCTGTTGGGAAGACAAGCTGAAGAGCATGAGACAGTTAAATGGCATTTCGAGGCTTGAAATAGTATATTATAATTTTGCCCTTGTCTCTACCCCTGCGCTCCAGGAGGTATAGAGGCCGGGCCACATTCTTTATATTCCCCGTGCCTGTTCAAGGGCCAGGAACCTGGCAGGTGTTTGATCAATGCTTGTTGAATAAATAAATTTATTAAATAAGAAATTCACGGTAAAAGCCCAAGTGTGTTTGGAGAGGTCGCAACAAAGAGACCAGATCTTAGATTGGAGCTATTGTTAAAACGTGCAGTTCAGCAGAGTGGTCGGGGGCAAGGTCATCGAGAGCCAACTGCCCAGTTCCTATTCCTAGTTTTACCACTTAAAAGCTGTGTGAATTTGGGCAATTCACTTAAGACACTTGCCTCAGTTTCCTCATCTATCAAAATGGTGAAGAGAACGTTATCTCCCTCAGGAGGTTGTTGTGAGCATCACATACATTAGTTGATATTAAATCTATGGGAAGCACACAATAGAATCCAATCAGTATTATTCCTGGGGTGTTTTCTGGTAACATTCGACACACATTTATGCAGATTCACCTAAAAGATCCTTGAATTTTCATTTAAGTGCCAGGTATTGAGTTCATTAATTTTGTAGGCTTAATTTTCTTTAATCCTTGATGACTGTGTTTTTCTGTACTTCAAATATGCCAAACTTGTTCCTACCTCAGGACCTTTGCACAAATGATTCTCCTCAGGTGTTCTCGAAGGGCTCTGTTGAAAAGAACACCCACTCCTATTGTCACTTTCTCTTCCCTTACCTGCTTCATTTCCTTGGTGGCGCTTTTCATCATCTGAAGTTGTTCATTTGTGGTCCATCTCTCCTACTGGAATGTGAACTCCCTGAGGGCAGGGACCTCGTGTTGTTCGCTGCTGTACCCTGGGGGCCAGTTCAGTGCCTGGCACATGGTGGGCACTCCCTGAATACTTAGTGAATGGACGAATGAAAGTTCTGTCATCACCATTTTACACATGAGGACAGCATGTCTCAAAAAGGTGAAGTCACTTGCCCACTATATATAAGCAAAGGGACAGAATTAGGATTTATAGTCATGATTCCGAGGTCCAGGCTATTTCCACCACACCTATGTGACTTAATGTGTTGGAAACTACTCCTGGCTGTTACAGTGAGCTAAAGCTCTTGAACACAGCCCTTCCCCCAAAGGAGCTATGCTGAGCCACCAGAGAAAAGATTTTTAAGACAAAATTAATAAAATTGATGGTTAAAAATAGATGACCCTATTACACCTGTACTTGGAGTTAGCCAAACGGGAGGTTAAGGATATAGTCTTCTAGATGCCCAGTCTGCCCAAGATTTCTGACTCCAGCCACAAGTTCAGGGATCCTCAGGGCCACTCTCACTTCAGACCAGCTGGTTACAAATTTTGGGGTTCCCACAACTACCCTCGGGTGCAATATTTCAGTAGAATGACTCTCAGAGCTCAGGAAAGTGCTATACTTATGATTGTGCTTTATTAAAGCAAAAAGATACACATCAGAACCAGCCAAAGGAAGAGGCGTATAGGGCAGAATCAGGCAGGCAGTTCCAAATGCAGAGCTTCTGTCTTCCTCAGAGATGCCTCATCCTCCGGACATCAAGTGTGGCCATTCGCATGTGGTATTGCCAAGGCAGGACGTTCCTCCAAGCTTTGTTGTCCAGAGTTTTCATTGAGGCTCCATGACTTCGGCATGACTGATTGAGTGATTGCCCATGTGGTTGAGCTCCATCTCCAGCCCTCCTCCCCTCCACCCACGTCAGGCTGCTGCTGTGAAGCTCAAAGCCTCTGAGCACAGGGTTGGTCTTTGTGGTCCGGGCAGGGCCAGCCCCCTCTCAGGCAGTTGGGTAACAGTTTATAAACTATCTCTGGGCCCCCTTTGAGGAACTTCATTAGCATAAACTATTCGGGTGCGGCCCCTCATGAATAACAGAGACATTCCAGTCACTCAGGAAATTCTCCCAAGAGCGAGGACAAAGGTCAGACCTCTCTCTAGAGGCCAAATTCCTTACTCCTCAAGCTGCCTCTCCAATTTTTTGGATTTAAGTTCAACCAACATTTCTCAGCTAAGAGTTCTTGGAATCCCACCCAGGGACATTGCCAGGTAGGAGAGACATTTTTGGTTGTCACAACTGTGGTGGGAGGTGGTGCGACTGTTACCAAAATATGAGCAGACCGATTTTGCCCTCTCACATGCTGTCTTGCTCCTGCAAACACAGCAACTCTGATGAGGCTGTCCTTATAGGTAAGGATATAGGAATCTGCCTACAAATGTGGCGGTCAGACCAGGCCCCAAATATCTGATTCTGTTCACCCAGACATGCTTTAGGTCAGAGTAGCTCACAGGTGTGAGTACGGCTGGTATATACTACATCATTCTAGAAGCTACGTGGACAGGGCGTTAAATAACACCGAGTCACATAATTAGGACGTTACTCACATTTTACTTCTCTTTCTGTCTGATTTTGCCAAGGAGAGTGTCTGAGTTTGGGGCTAGTGTATCTTTAACACCTCTCTATCGTTAGCTTCCCTCCTTGTTTTTTATAAAGAAAGAGTGGTTTTCGACTTGGACCCTTTATCGACAATATCTACGTAAAATTGTAAAGTGTACTTCGTTTCTGTTTCTGATATATTTGTGCTTACCATCTATTTTTGGCAAATGATACCAGTTATGTTAAGTTTCCTTATACATATAATTTCTCTCAAGAAGTACAAGTTCTAATTTAAATGAGAGCTTTTTATGTAAAAGTCATTCAATTGAAAGACAATATTAAGTAAATGTGGTAGAAACTTGTGGTGCTCACTCATATCTGGTCCTCCCTTTGGGCATCCAAGGGGACTCTGTCCCGTTTTCCTGCAGGTAGACAGGGCCAGGACATTAGTCCTGGCTCAGAGGCAGGCTGAGGCAGGGAGTAGCCCGCATGATCTCCCCACTGTCACTCAGCCACCATCCACCCAGAAGCCATGTGCTGAGAGGACCGTAAGCACTTTCTGGTGGAGCCTCCCTGAGGTGGGGGCAGAGCACATCTCCTGCCAGCCAACACTGGGCACGTGGCATGAGCAAGAAGTAGGCATTGTCTGCATTAGACAATTGACACCTCAGGATTCGTTTGTTATTACAACATAGCCTAGCTCTGTTTGCAACACAGAAATTAGTACCAGGAGTGGGGTGATTTTATAACAACAACTGAAAATATGCAGCATTAGCTTAGCAGTTGGAAGATGAGGCGCCTGGAAACTGCTGTCAGAGGCCACTAGCATGGTTCTCCCTAGTGGGCAGCAGCAAACATTTGGTCACACTGTCCCTTGTGATAACTTGGGAGGCAGACCATGTATGTGATTGACTGATGGCTCTAAGAAAGAATTGGAAAATAAGATACTAGGAGTGTGTGTTGGCTGCATGTGGCAGTATATTGTGTGAAAGCAATGAGCTGGGAAAAAATTGGTCAGTTTGTAGTCAGAAATAAAAAATAAATGAATAAAGAGATTCCAGCAATTGTTTGCATAATCATAGTCATAGAACAGGAGATATGTAGTTCTGGCAAAAACGGAAACCCTTTATGGCAGCGCTGTCCGAAGCTGACTCTTTCTGTTGAGGAGTTACTGTTTAAATGAAGTCCCCTGTGTCAGGAGGGCACGTCTCCAGGATCAGTCATCAGCAGAATCATGGAGTTCATGTGAAATCAGAACTAGGGTTCTTCAAGTTGGAAAGAGTCTTCAAGGAACTCCCTTGATGAATAAGGCTAAGATATAGGTTTAGGATATTTAATGCTGAAGGGCTGAGGGGGGCAAGAGCCTTGAGAAGAAAACACAATTTGGAAGGAAAGGCAGGCTCCATGGATGGTACCCGAGGGAGATTGGGACAGCCAGGATTATGCTGAGAAGAACTGTCAGGAGGGAGCAGAGAGGGACTTCTGACATGAATTTTCAGAAGTCAGGGAGCAGCACCAGGATTCTCGAATGTGTTTTCTAAGGTAGGATTATGGGTGAGTTAGACAGCTGAGTCAAAAAGATATGCCAAAATGGCTCCTTGCACACATCTCCACTAGAGAGTTGATCACATGGCATTCCTCTTCCAGGCTCACCTATTATTCGATCTCTCTAGTTTGGGTGCTGCTTGAGAGCAGAGCTAAGGTCGTTGTCTCTATGCCCAGTGCCCAGCACGGGACCTAACCTAGGAGAGTGGGACTACGTTAAGATTTCATAGATGAATGACTAAATGAGTGAAAGTGGATAAAGGGAAATATAAATTGAGCAAGCAGCAGAGTTGGGGACCAGGGTTTATGTCTTGGTCAACAGGACGAGGAGTTGCAGAGAGAAGACTGGTCAGAACTGACAGTAAGGAACCAGAAGACTGGATGTTAGGACCCTCACTCATTCTTTCATTTATTCAGTCATTCAACAAACATTTTCTGTGCACTAGCTATGCTCCCGGCATGTTGCTGTGCTCTGGGGGGATCATGGTGAGCAAAAGAGACATAATAATTGCCCTCAAAGTGCTTACAGCCTAGAAGACTCTATTTTACAAATGAGGAAACTGAGTCCTAGAGAGGGAAGGGTAATACAGCCAGCTGTTGACAAGGTCAGGAAAGGACACAATATCCTGACCTCTGCTTTTAAGTATTAGAAACTACACCAAAGACCACAACTAGTGCATCAGGAGCCATATCTGGTCCTCAAAAACATTGTATTTGGCTCACATAGTGTTTGGAAAATTGGGAAATTCAGACAAACATCAAGTTTTCAAGTTTCTCTTGAAAATCAGAAGATCTGGCAACGCTGGGCCCATGCTTCCTCGTGGCAAAAAACTGACAGGAGCTGAATAGCAAGCAGGTGTTTACTTTCAACACAGTCACCCCATCTCCATTCCCTTTGTGGCACCACCTGTCTCCCGTAGTCATGTGACTTTGCAACCCCTAGCAAAGGATGGCAAACATCACATTCTTATCCTGCAAGTGGAAGCTGCCAGCTACTCAACTTTTCTTTCTCATCCGATCTCCCCTCCATCTTGCCTCTCAAGCCTGACTTCTACTCGAGCATAGGAGCAAAACGGCAGGGTGAGCTGACCCGGGATTCTCTCCCCTCCAAAATACAACAAAAGATCGGAAGAACTGAATTTCAGAGAATAAACATAATGCCAGCTTGTTAGAGACCTACAATACCAAGAAGGCGGAGATCATAACCTTGCTTACACCTTCGGAGGCGCTGGAACGGTAGAGAGAACATCGCTCCCTCCCCTAGAGTCTGCGATCGCTGCGGCGCGGGTCGGGAAGAAGCAGGGGAGGGGTTGCGCGACCGGGGGACCATCCAGGACTCCTGCCGCTGATTCAGTGGAGACCCGCTGACGGGGGGAAAGCTTCCGTCCACGGGGACCCCATAAATCAAGGGCATTGGGAGACCAGAGAACAGAACTGATCTGAACCCAGACTGGTGCGTGTGAGTAACAGCACCCCCCCCCCCCCCGCCCCGGCAAAACCACTGGGCGCAGCCATCTTGTCCCAAGGTGGAGAGCTCATAACACGCGGCTCTTGACCCCCATCTAGTGGCGACAGGCTGTAACTGCAACTGAATTCTACTACCATGCGAAAAAAACGCTGCTCTACCATCCAGCAATTTATAAAAGCCCCAGACCAGAAGGAAAACAATAAAAACACAGAATTAAGTCCTGAGGACTTGGAATTAGGTAAACTAAGTGATAATGAATTCAGAGCAGCTATAATCAAAAAACTCAATGAGGTAGAGAGAAAGATAGAGAAACAAGCTGAGTTCTGGAGTTACTTTACAAAAGAGAATGAAATCATAAAGAAGAAGCAAACAGAATTACTTGAGATGAAAAACACAAGGGACCAGATAAAACAGAATACGGATGCCCTGAATTCCTGTGTAGGCAACATAGAGGAGCAAATTAGCATAATCGAGGACAGACAGGCTGAATGGCGCCAGACAGAGGAAGAAAGAGAGCTAAGAACTATAAAAATGAGGAAAATATCCGAGAAATAATGGATTCAATGAGGAGTAAGAACATAAGGATCATAGGAATTCCCGAGAATATGGAAAAGGAAAATGGAACAGAAAGTGTGCTTAACGAAATTATTAAAGAGAACTTCCCAAATCTAGGGATCAATGGAGAAATGTGTGTAGAGGAGGGTTTTAGATCTCCTAGATTTGTCAATGTAAAAAGACCTACTGCAAGGCACATAGTAGTAAAGTTGGCAAATAGGAAAGATAAGGAGAGAATACTCAGGGAAGTAAGGGAAAAAAAGAGAATAACCTATAAAGGAGCCCCTATCAGACTGTCAGCAGATTTCTCTACAGAAACCCTACAAGCTAGGAGAGAATGGAGTGATATATTCAAAGCTTTAAAGGATAAAAATCTTCAGCCAAGAATACTCTATCCAGCAAGAATTTCCTTCAGATATGAGGGAGAAATTAAATCTTTTCCAGACAAACAAAAGTTAAGGGAATTTGTAACTAAAAGCCCTCCATTATAAGAAATCCTCAAGAAGGCGCTCATACCTGAAAAAAGAAAAAAGGGAGAAAGGGGACACAATCCACAGACTAGGGAGACCGATGGATAGGACCAGAACAGGATAGCAAATATTCAATTATAGCATTAGGGTAAAGGTAAGGAAACTACCAAAGCAAGGACGATCTTAGCACTCTAACTACAAATTAGTAAGACGAGTTGGAATAAAAAATGAAAATAATTATTTAGGAGGGGAAGAGCAAAGGGTCTAAATCAGTATTGGTCAAGTAAGTAAGAGACCACCAGAGAATAGACTATATTATACACGAGATTCTAAATACAAACTTCAAGGTAGACACTAAAATAAAGGACAGGACAGAGTCAAAATCATAAATAAGGAAAAATCTAAGAAACCCAGCATAAGAAATTGCAGTATTAAATGGGTAGTCTAAAGCAAACAGGAAAAGAAACACAGGAAAACAAGATAATGAGCGACAGATTAACAGCATTAAGTTCACATGCATCAATAATCACTCTCAATGTAAACGGATTGAACTCTCCAATAAAAAGACACAGAGTGGCAAAATGGATTAAAGAACACGATCCAACAATTTGTTGCCTCCAGGAAACACACCTCAGCCCCAAGGACAAACACAGACTCAGGGTGAAGGGGTGGAGGACGATACTTCAAGCAAATAGCAAGGAAAAAAAGGCAGGTGTTGCAATTCTCATATCAGACCAAGTGGATTTCAAAATAAGACAGGTAAAGAGAGACACAGAGGGACAATATATAATGATCAAAGGGACACTTCATCAAGAAGAAATAATGCTTATAAATATCTATGCACCCAAGACAGGAGCACCAAGATTCATAAAGCAACTATTAACAGACCTAAAGGAAGATGTTAAAAGCAACGCAATAATAGTAGGGGACCTCAACACCCCACTCACATCAATGGACAGATCATCCAGACAGAAAATCAACAAGGAAATAGTGGAGCTAAATGAAAAACTAAAACAATTGGACTTAATAGACATATATAGATCACTCCACCCTGAAAGAGCTGAATACACATTCTTCTCAAGTGCACATGGAACATTCTCTAGGATAGACCATACGTTGGGAAACAAGGCAAGCCTCTACAAATTTAAAAAAATTGAAATAATAACAAGCATCTTCTCAGATCATAGTGCTATAAGGCTAGAAATTAATTACAAGAAGAAAGCTGAGAAAGGCACAAAGATTTGGAGACTAAACAACACACTACTGAACAAGCAATGGATCATTGAAGAAAAATTAAAGAAGAAATAAAAAAATACCTGGAAACAAGTGAAAATGATAGCATGCCATACCAACTCATATGGGATACAGGAAAAGCTGTGTTAAGAGGAAAATTCATCACAATACAGGCACATCTTAACAAACAAGAAAAATCCCAAATAAGCAACCTTAAAGCACACCTAAGTGAACTAGAGAAAAAAGAACAAATGAAGCCCAAAGTCAGCAGAAGGAGAGAAATAATAAAAATCAGAACAGAAATAAACACTATTGAAACGACAAAGGCAGTAGGAAGGATCAATGAGACAAAGAGCTGGTTTTTTGAGAAGATAAATAAAATTGACAAACCACTAGCCAGACTTACAAAGAAAAAAAGGGAGAAAGCTCAAATAAACAAAATCAGAAATGAGTGAGGAGAAATAACAACAGACTCTGCAGAAATACAACAGATTATAAGAGAATACTACAAAAAACTCTATGCCAACAGAATGGATAACCTAGAGGAAATGGATAAATTCTTGGACTCCTACAATCTCCCAAAGCTCACTCAAGAAGAGGCAGACAATTTGAACAGACCAATCACAAGGAAAGAGATTGAAACAGCAATCAAAAACATCCCAAAGAATAAAACCCCAGGACCAGATGGCTTTCCTGGGGAATTCTACCAAACTTTCAGAGAGGATTTAATACCTATCCTTTTCAAGCTATTCCAAAAAATTAGGGAAGATGGAACACTTCCTAACACATTCTATGAGGCCAACATCACGCTGATACCAAAACCTGACAAGGACGCCACGACAAAAGAGAACTACAGGCCAATATCACTGATGAACATAGATGCAAAAATTCTAAACAAAATTTTGGCAACCAGAATTCAGCAATTCATCAAAAGGATCATACATCAGGATCAGGTGGGATTCATACCAGGGACACAGGGATGGTTCAACATCCGCAAATCAATCAACGTGATAAACCACACCAACAAACTGAGGAATAAAAACCACATGATCATCTCAATAGATGCAGACAAGGCATTTGACAAGATCCAACAGCCATTTATGATAAAAACTCTGAACAAAATGGGCATAGAAGGAAACTACCTCAACATAATAAAGGCCATATATGACAAACCCATAGCCAACATCATACTCAATGGGCAAAAACTGAACCCCATCCCTCTGAAAACAGGAACAAGACAAGGATGCCCTCTATCACCACTCTTATTTAACATAGTACTGGAGGTCCTGGCCAGAGCAGTCAGGCAAGAAAAAGGAATAAAAGGAATCCAAATAGGGAGCGAAGAAGTGAAACTCTCGCTGTTTGCAGACGACATGATCTTATATATAGAAAATCCCAAAGAATCCATTGGAAAACTGTTAGAAGTAATCAACAACTACAGCAAAGTTGCAGGGTATAAAATCAATTTGCATAAATCAGTAGCATTTCTATACTCCAGTAATGAACCAACAGAAAAAGAACTCAAGAATACAATACCATTCACAATCGCAACAAAAAGAATAAAAATAGATTGGGGTAAATTTAACTACGGAAGTGAAGGACCTATATAATGAAAATTACAAGGCCTTTCCAGGACCAATTCTTTGATTTCAAAAGCCGCTATATTAGAGCTTCATCAGAAAGCGTGCTTTTAGCCACACGTAACAAAGAGCTTTGATTCTTTCAGGTTACACAATAAGAATAGTTCGTTACTGCACATAAGGAGAAGTTTGGAAGGTAGGGTGGCGCCAAGGTTGGATAATTCAGCAGCTCAATGATGTCACTGGTGATCTGGTTATTCTTGGCTTTCTCCTCTCCTGTTGTGATAGGTCAGTTTTCTGTACAAGCTAGCTTTTCTTCATGGTCGTGAAGTAGATTCAGCAATATTAGGCATCACACCCAGAATCAACACCATCCAAAAGAACAAGAACGTGAAAAACAAGATATGACACCACATTTCTGGTGCGGTTTTTTTTTTTTTTTTTATCAGAGAGGAAACCTTTCTCGGAAGCCGCCCAGCTGATTTCTGCTCAAGTCTGTTCTCCAGAATTGGGTCACATAGCTCCCCTGCATGAATCACTGGCAAGAGAAATGGGATCATCATAATTGTTTTGGATTAATCAGATGTGTCCTCTAAGGCAGATGGGGAAATGGACACTGGTGCTCAAGCCATCAAAGAAGGAGCCACGAGAACCTGCTGCCACAGGGCAAAGGGGAGAGTAGATGTCGTTATGGGTCACTTAAATGATAAATGACAAACCTTTTTATGTGCATACATCTGTGGGCTAAGCATTTAGAAAATATCCTGCGACACATGATAGAATCCTTAGTCCTAAGTCATTGTCTTCCCTCCTCGTTCAAAGGGCCCCTGTTCATAAATTTCTACTGCCCGAGTCCCAACTATACACCTTTGGAATATGAAAAAATACTCTTTTTAATTTCAGAAGTAAAATCTGTTTTACCTTTTCAAAAGTGAAAGTCAAACTCTGAGCTGGAGAATATCTGCATGCAGCCATGCCGTCGGGGAACTATAGAGAGGTCCATTCTTAAGAGGTAGTGTGGCTTTCATTGGCCGGTAATTGAAACACTACCTACTGAGTGCTTACTGTTCAGTCTAACAGCCCAGCTTAATATTTCCTCTTCCAAGAAGACTTCCTTAGTTCACCCAGTCTGAGGTCCTGTTTCCAGTTCTCCATGAACATTGTCTTCTCTGTAGTCTAGTTATTTAGGTCCACATTTACCTCCTCCTTGCTGACTAGTCTGTGAGCTCCTCTGGATCTGGGCCTCAATCTCATTCTGTTTCTCCAAACTGTGGTGCAGAGCTGGACATAGGAAGTATGCAGCAATATTTCTATATGTTGATAAATGAATGAATACGTGACTGAACCAGCAGAGGAGTTAGCTGAGAACAACTTAATAACATTACTGCCAATCACGCCGCTACTAATGGTTAACACCCATGAAGCACGTTACCAATGTGCTGGGCGCTTAAGAGTCGCAACCTTATGAACTGGGCATTCCTTTATTACACGATGAAGAAACTGAGGAGAGGTTTGATACTTGCTCAAGTTGACACATCTGGTACCACGAGGGGCTGGGCCTAAACTCAGTTATGCCCGACTCCAGGGTCTTAAGCACTTTGCACATCTCAGGATGTGGTTGGATTATGTTCCATCACACGGGAAAGAAACAACCTGGATAACAGAGTCTTCTTAATTTTGGTCTAAATGGACTAAATAGGGTAAAAGAGTGAGTGGGTGTGAACTTGGGGTTCTGTTTTTAAACCTCCTTAAAATTTGTGATAATTGAATAGAAAACTCTGTTGCCTTGAATGGATGTGTTTGGTTATCAAGGAGAGAAGCTTCTCGATCTGCTTGTTGAGTGCAGCGTGGAGGCCTGGTCCCTGGGATAGCCCAGGGATGAGGTGGCCTCGGCAGCAACAACAGTTTGTTAAGAAGTTCAGGCTACCCGGCGTCTCCACTTGGATTTCCTCTCTAGGCTTTGGGAAGATGTTCATGGCACTGGATGGTTGTTGACATGTGTTGATTCCATCTCTTGGCAAAGCCTAACTGGTCCAGGCCCTTTTTGCAATCCAGGCACAAAACTGTCTGAAGTCAGGATTAGACACAGAAGCCCTGAGCTGTGGGCAGGAGGCATAGTAGCAGACTGTGTTAGAACATGGGCTTTGGCGTCAGAGGATTTCAGCTTTGAGCCCCGGGACTCCACAAATGTTATGCATTAGTTGTCATTTCATTATTATTCTGATCTTGACATGGTTACTAATTCCGAGAACTTGATCAAGTCATTCTTGGCCTTACAGATTTAGTTTCCTCAGCTGGAACTTGGGCGTGACAATACTCAGTTCCCAGAATTGTCATGAAGAAAAAATGAGATAAGGGAGGTGACATTGTAGCTCAGGGAGACCAGGGGCAGGCCTGGCTTTGTGGGCATGTGGCCTGTGCAGTTGCACAGGGCCCTGTGCTTAGGAGAGCTCCATGCTTGGTTTAATGATCTACTGTCGCCATCTTGAAATTCTTAATAATTTCTGAACAGGGGTCCTCACGTTTTCATTTTGCACTGGGCCCCACAAAGTCTGTAGCTGCTCTGCCTGGAGATCCCCTGGACATGTTACAGCACCAGTCCCAGGAGGAGAAAGATGCTCCCCGGAAGGAGCTGGCCAGGGAGGGGCTCTTCCTGGTTGGGAGAGCACCGTTTCCACATCTGGTGTCAAAAGGAGTGAGTGATCATCTGGACCATTTTTGGGGGAACCAGGATGTGCTCTTCCTTACCCCTGGACCTTTGCACAGCCTTTCCTCTTGCCAGTAACACTTTTCCCCTGCATGCCTGTCAAGACTGAACTCCTAGTCCTCCACATCTTTTGCTCTTTATGAGAAAAGACCTTTCAAACTTGCGAGCAAGTGGCATGATAGTATAGCCCTGGAGACGTTTGGGAATCTAGGCTTCCTTTAATGCAAGATCAATTTGTATCTCATCTTTGAGGAGTGAGTAGACATAGTGGGGAGGAATTGGACCCGGCACCAGCCAGCCTGGGTTCACATCCCAGCTCTGCCCCTTCCTAGCTCCATGACTTTGGGGGAGTTTCATAAACACTCAATCCTTTAGTCTCCTCATCTGTAAGAAGGAAATAATACTAAAATTACCTACATTCACAGGTCAGCTAGGAGGAGCAGATGAACCCATGCAGACACAGCAGCTGGAGCCATGCCTTTGCAGAGTGGGTACTCTTGTCCATAAGCTAGAATTATGATGCTTTTCCACGCTCTGTGACCTGATTAACTGAAAGACCTTTAGAATCAGTAAGGACCAGTTTGCAACTGCCCCCGGGAACTTGCTAGCTGTGCGAACCCAGGCACAAGCTGTTATATCTTGATCTTAGCCCTTCAATCCTAGGAATTCTGGGAGTAAGACCTGCGATCAGCTGCAAGAGGTAGGATGTAAGGGAAGGAGCATAGGTTCGGGTCTTAGAAGCCAGCGCTTACATTTCATCTCTTCTCTTTACCAGCTGTGTGAAATTCCAAGTTATGAAAACTCCCAGAACCTTATTTTTCTCTTTAAAAATGGGGGTAGCAGTATCATTTAGAGAGGTGCTCCTCCACAAAAGAACATAAGTTCCACAAGGAGAGGGGTTTGCTTGCTTTGGTTCTTTGCTGCATCCCTCGGACAGTGCCTAGCACTCAGGAAGTGCAAAATAAATATTTGAAGGAAGGGATTGTTGAGAGAATTAAATAGCATGATTTATGTAAAGTACCTAGCATGGAGACAGGCCCCTACATAGCAGACGCTCAGGAAAGCAACGGCTGTGGATATTTTCAAGTCAGGTGGGTGGGAACACTGTGGGTCTAGCCAAGGGCTCCATTGGGAGCGGGACTGCCTGTCCCTGCTCCTGCCCAGGCGTGCTGCTGGGATTGAGAAGAGGGATCTGCCACAGCAAGGATGAGCAGAGTTGCTGAAGTGAAAACCAGGTGCGTGGATCTCTCCAGCAGAACGAGGGGAAGGAGATGGCTGTAGGTCACGTGGCAGTTTCCACTTACGCAGCAGCAGGAAGAATGCCCCCCGACTCCCTCAGGCAGAGATGAGGCTCTCATCTCACTCTTTTCTATCAGAGTAAGCTTAGAATCGTGGTAGAGCTTAGCTTACCTGAGGAAGGTGTTTGTATTCCAGCCAGGGAGGGGCTGGGGAAGGCTGGCACCCACTGCAACACGCTGCACAAAAGCAAGCTCTGATTATCACTCCATTTGTTTTGACTAGGCAAGTGTTAGATCCTTATCAAGCAGAGAGGAGCAAATTGGTTCCAAATTTAAAAAATGAAAGAGAAGAATGATCATTTAGAAAGCGTGTCAACAAGGGGCGCTGGCCTGATTCACCGGCAGCATGGCCCAGCGGAGAGTAAGGTGTGGTTTGAGTTCTGATTTCTACTCTAAGCCAGAGTATCCTCATAATACGTTAGGAGAAAGTGGCTCTAGCTCAGGTGTTCTCTTTACACTCACTGGAGAGTGTGTATGAGGTGAGACCCCCTCATCAAGACCTTGAAGAGAGGCTGTGAAGTTGAGTGGAATGAACACAGGCTGTGGAATTGGGCTGGTCTCGATTTGATGCATGCTCCACTGCTTGCAGGCTGGACAATCTCAGCCTCTCTGAGCCTCAGTTCCCTAAGCAAAAGTAATAAGAACGCCAGTGTGCAGTGAGAATTAAGTGGACATTACATATAGTCTTGCTTAATAAATGTTCCCTGGGTCCATACCCCCGCAATCCAGAATCCAAGGTTCCACAATCAGATTTCAGCTCTGGCTGATTCTAGGAAAGCCAATGAGAGCTGCAATAAATGATTGAGAGAGTCTCACCCCTGATCGCCTCTTCTCTAGGACCTTCCTGGAGTCTCTGGCGTCTGACTGAATTCCACAGGTTCTTGGGCGGAGGGTAGGGTGAGGGAGGGACGGCGGGAGGCAGGCCCATGGATATCTTGATATCAGGGGCAAGACTCTGCTGGGTTCTAAGTGCAGATGCCCAACCACCGAGGCAGCACTTAAGGGTAATATATGCCAGGATGTCTGAATGACATCTTCAGCATCCTCAGCCAGTCCTCATCACTGCTCCGTATATTCATCATCTGCAGAGTTATTAACACACATTTATTGAAGCCCGCTTTGTAACAGGCCTGTCCTGGCCCAAGAACACAAGAGGCGTAAGTCATGGATCCTGCCCTTATTCTTGGGACCACATGGAATAAGTCAGATAATATCCCCAAGTTACCTTGCTCCCCATCCTGCATGGCTTCCAGCCTGCTCTCTGTGCTGGACCCTTGTCCACAGGACATAAACTAGTTCATCCATTCCTGTCCTAATGTATAATCTCCCAAACTGGAGATGCTTCATGAAGTATGGAATAGGAGGTCTGGATGCATAGAGTACAGGGTTTCAGATTCCAGATGCCTGGTGTCTCCATTTCAAGAACCAATAAAAGACAAAGTAGAATTAGCCTCATCGTTTGCCCACATCTCTTTTGCCATCTCTGTGCAAGGCATTGCTATGATTCTGCCATGAAAAATATTTAACAAAGTCAAAATACCATCTGCAGAAATTAGCAGGGGGGGGATATTGGGTTTAAGTAGGAACAAGTCATGTGTGCGTGCATTTTGAGAGGTAGAAAAACCAAGAGCATAAATGTAAGATGGAAAGAGAGTGTTGTCGGAGGGAACACAGAGGGGGCAGTTATGAGGTTGGTCTCTGGCTCGCTCTTCTCCTCTCACTGATATAATGCACGTCTTTGGCTTTCTACGTGGACTGGCAAGTTAATATCTCCAACTCAGATACATCCTCAGTGTTCCATATTTGTATATCCAATTGCCTCTTAACACTTTCTCTTAGGTGTTTCAAAATACTCCGAACTGAAGCCATGCTCTTCATGACTCCCTTCCTCAAGTCTGCTTCTCTTTCTGATTTCCCTCTATCGGTGAAGTCACCGTGATCCATTCACTTGCACAAAGCGCAAACTTAGGAATCATTTGTGACATCTCTTTCTCCCTCCATCCCCCATCTCCAATTCATCACCAGCCTGTTGACTTTAATTCCTAAAAGTCACTCGAGTCGATCTACTTCTCTTCCACCTCCTGCCAATATGCTAGTCCAAACTGCCATTTCTTTCCTCAAAACTCCCCACAGTCTTCCAGCTGGTCTTCTTGCATGCAGTTTCTTCCTCACCCTGCACCCAGAGGGATTCTCCCCAGATGCGTCTCTGATCACACCATCCTGCCATTGACTCTGTCCTCATAGGGACATACTAAAACTCTTCAGTGGCGGCTCCTTGCTCATATGATAAAGATATGCTCTAGAGCTGGAGACAAAGTGAGCTCCCCCGAGCTGAGCACGGAAGTGGGAGTGGAGGAAGGATCCTTTATCAAGGCCAGGTACGAAGCTGTTACAGCACAAGGAGAAGTGGATGCTGGTCATGGAGAGACAGCAGACATCCACTACAAGGACAGTCTCTCAAGGGAGAGTTTTGTCAAGGAAGAACTTTGCAAGAGATTAACAGGATTTCAAGACCCTGTACAGGTGGGCTGAGATAATGGTTTCAGCAAGAGACTAAGAGACCTTAGAGGCTTAGGGAAAAGCTGACTGAGTGGAATCAGGGCACGTATATCAAGTTTAGGGCAGCGTTAGTAAGACCACACTAGTGGTGAGGCCAAGGCACCTAATATGCATCTGACTGCTGAAGACTTCCAGTTCATGGAGCTATACAGGAGCAGGCTGGGGCTGACAGGAGTCTGGCATGACTTGGTCATACTGAACCTCCGTTGGCTTCTCCCTGCTCAGAAACCATCTGTTCTATAATGTCTTCTAGAATTGAACTGGGATATGATGTTGTACTACCCGATCTCTAATTCCTGGGAGTCAGCCTTGAATCTTTGTTCTTGCCTGAAAATGAGCTCAATTACTCATCGCCAGTCTCCTGGTGTCTCTCTCACCTACCTACCCTGAAGATTTCTTCTTTCTTTCTTGAAGTTGAACTTATATTTCATAATAGGTGCCTCTGTTTAATCCACCGTTTGAAGTGCTGGAGGAGCAAGGAAGGCCAGATGAGTTTCTTCCCTTTCAGCCCATCTTCTGTGTCTCTCTAGAGACATTAAAAAAAAAAAAAGCCAGCTCTCTGTTTAAAAGCCTCCAATTTTCTGCAGACTAAAGTTCAGCCGCTCTAATGTGGCACATGGAATTCTTTGTAACACAGCCTGCATCTTGTAGGGTTTCTTGGTTACAGGCACAGTAACTATCTCTGAATGGTTTAAGCCTTAGAAAGCTCATGGAATGGAAGGCATAGCTGATCAAAGAAGCCTAAGAAAGGACTGGAACCAGCAGACCTCCAATAATCCAGAGAATAGGACTTAAGCGACAATCTCTTCAAGACGCTGTGGCTGGTACAAACCAGCTCCAAGACATTTCCCTCAGCCCCTCCGTTCATGATTTAAATTCCTAAGAACCACCTCCCACCACCATTGTGTGGCTTCTTAGAGGAAATCCCAACCAAGGTGTCCCACGTCCCTTGGGTAAGGAGCAGTGACCTAAGCTCAGCCGGCTTGATTGCGGAGGGCAGCGCCATTCTTAAGCCCATGCAGAAAACATCCCTGCACTGAGTCATCCGCCCTAGAAGTCTCCACTCTAGTCCTTCTCCCATCACGTCTTCCCAGGGGATAAGGAGGCCACAGGCCAAGGGCACTTGCCCACCTCAACCTGCACCCTCTCTTCTGGACCATTCTCTTGGTCACAGAGACCCTGGACTTCCCTGCCCAAGTTGGCTCTTCCCTGGATCTGTCCTCCCGAGGGCACATGGCACATGAAAGCCAGAGGGGATGTAAAGACTGCTGTCCACCCATTTTCACTGTGCAGGTTATGATGTACTCACACACGTACAAAAAGCCACTACAGTGATGGGCAGAGCTGGGAGTAGGAAGAGAAGTGGGGAACAGGCTGAGGGTAGGGATCCGGGAGCCATAAGCCAGGAGCCAGCTCTCCCCATGCTGCTATATTCTGGCAAGAAAATCTGAGAAGCCAGAGGATTCCAAATTTGAACTTGGCCTTCCAGGTCATTATGAAGATAGGAGGATAGTACATATTTTAAATGACACTTTAATAGATTGCTTTATCACTTTCAAATCCCTGGGCATGTGGTATATGGCCCTTCATTTGTACGCTTCCTCTGGGTCCTGCAAGGGTATAGGCAGGTCGGTCAAAGAGCATCAGGATGCTGCTACCCGAGGAAGAGGCCAGTGATGTCCACGTGCTGTTGAGATCCCGTGTTCCCACCCCTGTGTCTAGTGACCCAGCGCCCCGTGACTCAGCTGCCCAGGCCCTGAGCAGACCCTGCAAATGCCGGAGGCTCCCAACTGTCTCCCTGCCTCCACGTTAGCCCCCTGGAGTCCTCTCAGTCAAGCATCCAGAGGTATCTTTAAACATATAATGAATCAAGCCCCTTCCCAGTTTAAAAGCCTACAGTGACCGCTCCCCACCCCCACCTACCCCGCCCAGAGGAAAAGTCAAAATCCTTTCCACATTTCGCAAAGCTTTGCACGACACCTCCCAGCCTCCATCCACCGTCTCTCTGTCCTCTTGCTGACCCACTCCAGCCATGCTGTCCTTCTGGTGGTCGCTGGGACACGTCAAGCTCAGCCCTGCATGGGGTCCTCTGCACCTGCTGTCCTTGTGGCTGGAACATTCTTCCCTTGGTTGTCCCCATGGCTAGCTCTTTCAGCTCCTTCAGCTCTCTGTTTATGCTACTTCCTAGCACAATCTTCTCTGGTGACCCCAACTAAAATAGGGGGCCCCGTTCCCACCGCAGCATCTCCCACCTCCTTTCCCTGCACTATTCTCCGCACAGCACTCCCCGTCACACTATGCGTCTTGATTGTTTCTTGCATGTTATCTATCTAGACAGACTAGAAGAGAAGCAACGTGCGGGCAGGGACCTTTGTCTGTCTGTTCCCTGCTGTCTCTCCAGCACCTGGAACACTCCTGAGCTCAGAGGTGACACTCCACAAATGTTTGTTGAGTGAATAATGGGATGAATGAATGAAAGCATACATGCCATGCCCCTGAGCCCCTGCATATGGTCCCCTCTCTGTCTGGGATGCCACCATCATCTTCTCCTTCAAGGCCTTGCTCAGCATTACCCTATCTCTGCGGCACCTCCTCCTCTCCATCCCACCCCAGCAGCATTGTTTTTGGTTCCCCCATCATGCTTTACACATACTTCTCTAATAATACTCACTACATTCAATTATTGTCTGGTGTTTTTTTTTCTTTTAAAAGATGTACATAAGCAGTACATGAATACATTCACTTTATTAAATATTCAAACAATATAGTAAGTGAAAGATCTCCTCTAGGCTACTCTCAAAATCTACCTTTCCTTTCCAGAAGTAATCTTGTCTGGGAATTTACATACACATACATGGATAAAAAAGTAAAGTTTTGTTTTGAGTGTGCATGTGTGTGCTTTATTATACCTATGTTCTGGCATTTTCTATGATTTGCATCTTTGACACAGAGTACTTTGTGTGATTGTCTGTTTTGTACCTGTATGCATTTAAATCACTTTAAAAAATAATTTAGCATTGAATTAGATAGAATGAAGGCATGAAGATTTAGTTGGCCATTCCCCATCTTATGGGTATTTAGATGGTTCACATTGCTGCAGCCATGCCACAGTGAAAGTTCCTACACAGGTCTGTTAGAGCATATGTGTTTCTCCAGACTACATACCTAGAAGGGAAATAGAGGATTTGAAAAGTGTGCAGATTTTAACCTGTCAATTCACCCTTTAAAAAGCCTGTAAAAATTATGCTTCTGTGAAGGTGGGATATTTTTAATATTTGCCTATTTGCTGGGAGAAAATGTCTCATTCGAGTTTTGTTTTTCATTTCCCTGATTATTGCTGAAGTTTACATGTTTGTCTATATTTATTAGAATTTAGTTTCTCTTGTGACTCGTTTTTCCGTCTTCTTGGCCCGTTTTTCTTTTCTCTTGCTGTCACTATCTTACGTGCCTGTTTGTTTTACTTGACTGTGAGCTCCTTCAGGTGGTCATCACATCTTATTTATCAAGGTTTCCCCTTCCAGAGCACACAGACAGTGCTTAATGAATGTATATCCAATTGCATTATTGAAGCCATAGGCATTACCCTTTATCATGGTTATCATCATTATCATCCTCCTCATCACCGCCAGTACCATTTATTTAGTCTCACAGGATGCTAAGCCCTGTCTCGGGAGGTGTGCGTATATAGTCTCTCATCTTCCTAATACCTCGCCCAACAAAGTGACTATTGGTAGCTCTGTTTTACAGATAAAGCAGTTGAGACTCATGCAAGTTACACGGGCTGCCCAAGGACACTCAGCCGGATTATGAAGGGAGGGGTTATGGAGCAGAGTCTTTTCAGCCTGGTTCCAAAGTATGTGCAGTCTCCCTTAGAGCAATTGGCCTCTTCCTGGCCACGCATTAGAATCACCTGAACAGGCTTTTAAATGATAGCTATATCCAGTCCTACCCCAGGCCAATTGATTCAGAAACTCTGGGACTAGGTCTGGGGAAGTGGTGTTATAAAAATCCCTACATGATTTTGATGTGCAGAAATGGTTGAAAACCTTTGGTCTACATTGGGAGTGAACCAGCTTTTTTTGTAAAGTGCCAGATAGTAAATATTTTAGACTTTGCCTGCCATACAGTCTCTGTGGCAACTATCCACCTTTGCTGTTGTAGGGTCAAAACAGCCAAAGACAAAAATGAACGAACATGACTGTGTTCCAATTGAAACCCATTTACAAAAACAAACGGCAGCCAAATTTGGTCCATGGGCTGTAGTTTGTGGACCCCTAGTCTATATCATAATACTTCGAAGATCTTGGAATTTCGGATTGTCCCAGTCAAACCAGGACATCTGGTCACATTAATTACCTTGCTAAGTCTCAAGGACAGTGGCATGAGAATCTTTGCCCCACCTCAACAGATTCTGCTTCAGTAGGTTGGGGCCTGGGCATCTGCATTTCAACAAGGGATGCAGCTGATTCTGATGTAAGCAGACTTCGTGGGTCCTTACTGCAAGAATCACTGGGCTACCAAAGCATAATGTTCTTGGCAAGTAGCGAAAGCTTGGCTGGAGAAGCAGAACTGGTTCTTATCCAACAATTCTTTAAGCTCATGGATAGACATTTTGTGCGTCCCAGCCTGCCTTATGTTCCAGCATCCTGCCTCCAAGGTTCTGGAACCTTGGGTGCCCCAGCATCACATCTTCCCAGTCTGCACGTTGGCAGAGAAGGAAGCCGTCCTGCCTCTTCAACTCTGAAATTAGTAGAAGACCAAAGTCCTTGTATATTTCAAAATATTGAAGAAGAAAGTGACTGTTTAACCACCTACGTGATAAAACTGATACTGGCATTTATCAGTCTGTGTGTGTGTGTGTGTGTGTGTGTGTGTGTGTGTTTTAATAGTTCAGTAGTTAGAAAATGGAGCCTCCATTTTCCCGTCATCCGCTTTGAAGCTATGTAGTGGGTGAATGCCATCATTTCTGTTTCCGACCTCTTTAGCATCCATTATTTCTCTGTTGTCCACATCTAATAGTCTGGATCCTTTTAGTTGTTGATGGCGCAGCGATTACTGGGGCTGCTGCTTTAGGATGACTTCCAAATGCATCTGAACAGTTGAATTTACTTACTGCTTCCCTCCTGAAAGCTTTTTAGCATGATCCAGCTGGGGTGGTTTCATCGGGAAAACCATTATTTGCGGCTCTCTTTTTTTGAGGGGTAGAAATAAATTTCCCAAAAGGTGAAAGTGGACGCTGTTCATTGTGGATCTGCAATCTTACTTTTTCTTCTCTCTCCTTCTTACATTCCATTTGCACAGTTTTTCTCAGGAATGACTTCTTTCTGGGGAAATGGAATGTTCTAAATGGCACGATTGAGTCAAATCAATGTTTAGAGTGGTTTGGACTTTTAAGCCTTTTGCTGGATTTTGGCAGTATCATTTTATACTGTAAAACCCCTTTTTCCCAGGTAACCTATAATATTCATATTGAACATTATTCACAGCTTTCTAACACCCCCTCATTTCACTTAGCTATCAGCTAAGCAAATAGTGCTCAAGAGTTAAAAATATGCTATTCTTCCTCTACAGCACATGCACTTTTATGTGAAAGGGGAACCGCTCTGTGTTCCTAATCTCTATATACATATCTATCTGTGCATGTAGTAGCTTTCAACACTGTAATTAGACACAGAAACCACACCGTGCCAACACAGTGCACACATGCAGGTTTATAGAGCAGCTGTGACAAGTATATAATATGGTAAGACACCTTTTCACCAGCTGGGACAAATTCTAGAGTATACAAGGAGAGTTTCAAATGAAAATTAGGTAGAAGAATCTGAACTATTTCATGCAGGAGGACTGCACAGATGAAAATATCTAGGACGCCTCTCTGGAAGAGTGTATTTGAGAGGCACTGTGCAATACTGGAAGGCTGATAGCTCAAGGAGTCCAATCCTCTTGGATTTAAATCCCAGCCAAGGTGCTGTGTGATCTTGGGCAGGTTGCTTTACCTCTCTGAGACTCAAGTACCCTGTTACGTCACAGAGATAGTAGCAGCACGTTTACCTCATGGGGCTCGTGTGAGGATTAAGTGAGGTAACAAATGTCAGGCTGCAGACACACTTTCATCATCTGAGGATCGGAACCACAGTGTGGTGATGAAAATGAAAGGAGATACGTCATCATTACAACAGAACTCTCTGGAATATGCCCCTCCCTGCCACACACACAGCAAATATGAGTCTCTTTTGTGAACTGTCAATGTTAATAGCATCCACATTTACTCAGCTACCCTCATAAAAAAATTAGAAGCTACACTTAAATGGTTTCTCTCTCCTCCTACCTGTCCCCTTCTTCTGGTGCCTGATCCCCCATGGTCACTTGGTACCAAATTGTGCCATTCAGCCTCCGAAATAACTTTCTAATTCGGTCTCCTCAGCTTCATCCTCCCTGTCACTGCCTCAGTTCAGACCCTTATTGTCTTTTGTCTGGATTAATGCAAGAACCTCTTAACCAATTTCAGTATCTTCGGCTTGGATCCTCCATGATCCATTAGTAGCCCCATTTTACAGATTAGAAAATTGAGACAGAGAGAGGTTCAATCAAGAGCCCCAAATCACACAGCTGGTAAGTGGTATTATAGGGATTCCAACCTCAGCAGCCTGGCTCTAGGATCTCTGCCCTTTCCTGCCTTGGAGCTTGGTGCAGTGCATTATTTGGTTGTGGAAATCGGCAGTACCTCCTACGTCTGGTAATTGCCTGGAGTGAGTCCTGTTTCCCCCTCACCAGATGTTTCCTTAGAGCTGCTCTAAGTGATACATCGATCCTGCATGAGCTCCAAGGAGCAGCCAAGCCATTCTGCAGGAAGAGAGCGGGTGAAGGAGGAACAGGCAGAAATGTACAAATGAGTTCTGGTGGGAGACCATCAGTGCATCGTGGATGCTGTCCAGAGGCTGACGTGGGCCACGTATAAAAAGAAGAGGCTGAACTAGGGATGGAGAAAGTAGGGATTCAGGTCCATTTCAGCATTTCAGGAGTCTGGTCCAGTGGGTGGGGCCTGGCACGAAGAACTGCCAGCGGGGATGATGCTGGGATTCTGGCAGTATCAGAGGCTGCTGGTTTAGAGCAGGATCGCAGGCAGACGTGATGCTGTGGTACCACAGGGACAGATCATCCATGTTCCCGTGAAGCCACAGCCACTCTGAAGCCGGGGCCAGGGCTTTCCCACGCCCTGTGGTCGTAGGCACTAGAGTGGCAGGAAAAGTAAACTGAGAAACTACAAGTTTCTCCTTGTAGAAACCTTACTCATTCTTTAAAGCTCACTTAAAAATTAATATTTATCTAAGGAATCCATACTTGTGCCTTTAAAATCAAATAGTACTGAAGGCTTTATAAAGGACCGTGACAGGCCCTCCCCAACCTCACAACCCCAGTCCTTTCTATCCCCCCAGTTCCATTCCCCATGGAAACCACTTGAGCCATTTCTATCCTAGCTGTTCTTGTGTTTACCTCCATTTATATAACTAGTACGAATACTTGTATTTAAAAGTAATTTTAAAATATTAGACACTAACTTCTTGCCGTGGTAGATAAAATTTGAGTAGGTAAAATTGCAGGTGGATGAAATTTGGTCCACACCCCATTCCCCTCTTCACTCTTCTCAGTCTGTCCTCACTTAAATCTTTATTCATGCAAAGTTCATCTTGGCATGGAAGGTGACCCCTTTCCTGGAACGTGTTCAGAGACTGCTCCTCCCCTGCTCCCACAGAGCTGTGTATCTCTCTTAGTGCACTGTTCCCCTTGCCCTTCCACGTTGGGGTTATCTATAGAACAGGTCACACAGCTGTGGTCTTTACTGCTGTGTGCCCGATATTGGTAAACCCTGCTCTTCTTCCCTGTCCCTAGCCATCTCTATATCTTTCTGCTTTGCCAGTCTCTGGGTGGGGGGAAACCAAAGTGGGTACTTCCTGTGTGCCCTGAAAGGCTGGGACGCCGGTCGTTCACTCTGCTCTCTCTTTCCCTGAAAGGAGAGCTCTTTCTAGCTGAGGAGTTCCCTCTTAGCACTGAGTAATGCCAGCTTAAAGGACGGGGTGATGCAGGCAAAATGAAGCTGTTCTTCTTTCTCTTTATGTGTGGTTATTCTCACATTTTTTGTTCCGCTATGTTGCTAAAGTTTCTTAAGAGGGCTTTAGAGCTCTCCCAGAACTCTTTTTGATCATGGGTAGGTAGCAGTCTAATTGTTGATCTTTCTGGGAGGACAGAGGCTAACATCTCCTACTCCCCCATCTTGGTGACATCACTCACTAACACATCGTTAAGGCTTTTTCATTTATATTCATGAGGGATAGTGGTCTTGTCTTTGCATGTGATGTCTTCACTTGCCATTGAAATTAAGGTGACTCTGGCCTAATAGAATGATGTGAGACCAGCTCTCTCCTTCTAATATTTTCTGAAATAGATGGTGGGAGATTGGGATTATTTTCTCCATTAATAGTCAATGGAATTCACCAGTTGAGTCATCTGAATCTGGGCTTTTCTTCCCTGAAAGGGTTTTAATTAGTAATTTAACTTTCTTGTTTGTTACAGATCTATGGAGATTTTCTATTTCTCTTTGAGTCAGTTTTGGAAATTTGGATCTAAGAATTTGCCAATATCTTATAAATTGTCTAATTTGTGGCATAAAGTTGTTCATAATATTCTCTTATAATCCTTTAATTTCTCTGTGGGTGTCCCTTTCTAATTTCTGATTTTGGTAAATTCTATCTTCTCTCTTCCTTGGGGATGCTAGCTAAGGGATTGTCAACTTTATGTGGTAAACAGCCAATTTCTGGTTTTATTGATGTTTGTGTTTTGTATTTCACAGACATGTGTTCTAATCTTTTGTATTTCCTTTCTTTTGCTTGTTTTCAGTTTGGTTTATTTTCCTTTCTTTCCTTTCTTAGGGTAGGAACTTAAATTATTGATTTGAGACTTTCCTCTCTTCCACTATAGGTGTTTAATACTCTAAATTTCTCTCTAAGTACTGCTTTAGGCACATCCCATAGACTTTGATATTCTATTTTTTAAATTTTCATTCACTTCAAAGTACTTTCAAATTTTGTTCCCAATTTATTCTTTGACTCATATGTTATTCAGATGGGTGTCATTTAAGTTCCAAATGTTTGTGGATATCCCAGATATATTCCATTCTTGATAGCTCACATTCCATTGTGGTTGGAGAACGTATTTTATATAATTTCATTCTTGCTAAATCTGTGGAATTTATTTTATGGCTGAGTACACGGTCTATCCTGGAGCATGTTCCATGTGGTATTGAAAAGAATGTGTGTTTTGTAGTCATTGAGTGCAGTGATCTATACACGTCACTTAATTTAATTTGGTTGATAGTGCTGTTCAAGTCTTGTATAACCTTGCTGATTGTCTTTCCTCTTTTTAATCCATTATGGACAGGAGGCAGTTGAAATTTCCAAGTATTGTTGAATTGTCTCTTTCTCCTTTCGTTTCCGTCAAATTTTACTTCACGTATCTTGAAGCTCTGTTGTTACATTTGTAAGCATTGTTAATTTTTATATCTTTCTGATTTAATGACATTTTGTCATTTGGATATGTCCCTCTTTGCTTCTAATAATATTTCTTGTTTTAAAATCTACATTGTCCAGTATTAACACAACCCTCCAGCAATCTTTTGGTAACTATTTGTGTGATGTGTCTTTTCCATCCTTCTAGTTTCAACTTCTGTTTGTCTTTGAATCTAAGATGTGTCTTTTGTAGATCACGTATAGTTGGATCTTGCTTTATTATTCATTTTCCCAATCTCTGTCTTCTAATTGTTTTTTTTAGACCATTCACATTTAGTGCAGTTATTGATAGGATCAGAGTTACATTTGCCATTTTGCTATTTGTTTTCTGTGTCTTCAGGCTTTTTTGTTCTCTGTCCTTCCTTTATTAACTTCTTTTGTGCTAAATAAATCTTTCAGTATATCATTTTAATTCCTCTATTGAATATTTTTTACTGTTTTTGAGCTATTTTCCTAGTGTCTGTGGTAGGGATTCCAATATGCATTTTAACTGACTATGGTCTATTTCAAACGAATATTAACTTAATTCCTATGAAATATAGAATGTTTCCTCCAATGTAACTCTGTTACTTTCCCCTCTTGTGCTCTTGTTTTTATATATATTATATCTATATATGTTACAAAACCAATACTAGAATGTTACAATTATTTCTTTGTACAATCTCATGTCTTTTAAAGAATTTAACAGAAGAAATGAGAAAATATATTTATAGATTCTTTTTTTTAAAACCCAGAAATTTATTACTTCTGGCTCTCTTAATTTCTTCCAGCTGATTCGAGGTACTGTCTGATGTCATTTTCTTCCAGCCCAAAGAATTTCCTTTAGTATTTCTCACAATTCAGTTCTGATATCAGGAAATTCTTCCAGTCCTTTTAAATTTAAGAATGTCCTTATTTCACCTTTATAATTAGTGGATAGTCTTGCTGGATAAAAAAATTCTTCGTTACCATTTTTTCTTTCAGTATTTTGAATATGCCATTTCACTGCCTTCTAGGGTCTATTTTCTCTGATGAGCAGTTAGATATTATTTATGTTGATGCTCTCCTGTACATGTTCAGTTGTTTTTCTCTTTCTTAAGATTTTCTCTTTGTGTGTGGCTTCCAACAGTTTGACTATGATGTGTCTAGGTAAAACTATATCTTTGTATTTATCCTACTTGGAGTTCAGTAAGCTTCTTGGATGTGTAAATTAACATTGTTTCATCAACTTTGGGAAGTTTTGGACATTATTTCTTCAAACAATTACAATAACTATTAGATCCACAATTTGAGGAGGTGTATTACATGAGATTTGGGACGTTTACTGGGAAAGTCTAGGAACCTGGAAATTGGAATGATTACATGTATTTGGATTCACATATAGCTGAACTCATTGGGCACAATGAGTCTCCCTTGATTTCATAAGCAGTTGTTTCTCCCTGTGTGAGGCTGTTCCTTCATTGCTGGTATTCAACTATAGGATGAATCTCAAAATCATTATCCTGAGTGAAAAAAAAGCCACACAAAAATACACTGTATGATTCCTTTTGCATGAAACCCTAAAAAGATAAAACTAATCTAATATTGACAGGTGTAGAGAGAAACAGTTCCCAGATGGAGGTGTGTGAACAGTTTGAAAAGTGATCCAATATACTGGGGCTCTCAATAGATTGCCTCAATTACTCACTCAGATAAGGTTTGAATACAAGAATATCTTCAAGAGGGACATTATGTTCCTCAATATTTTATAAAATGATCACTAGCCATATGAGGGTGAATGCCGGGTAAGTACACCTCCCCCAATTACTGCGAGGATGGATCAGTGTGAGGTCAAGATTAAGGTGAAGAAATTGTATTCCTTCACTTACATGGATTTACCGAGCATCTCGGAAGCCCAAAGTTATTATCAGAGGAGAAGGATATGGTCAAACATATACTACTACTTGGTCAGAACAGATGTTCTAAACTCTGTGCACTTTGCCTGGCAGGTGTACACTTGCCTCTGCACAGCTTTGAGGCTTATTAGACAGTTCAAGTTTGTTGTACCTGCCACACACTCTGCAATTTTAAGGCCTTTAAGGTATACTAAAAGTCACTGCTTTGAGGAGCTTAGAAAAAGAAGTGAAGAGTAACTGAATTCTGACAGTGTCTGTCTCACTTCTCTCTCTCTCTCCAAATCCTAAGGGGTGATCCTAGTATAAGTTACCCCTGAAGGAGATACACACTATCCTCAGGCCCTGTCCGAACTTCCTTACTGGCTCCAGGCCCATAATAGGAATAAAAAACCAGCTATGTTCAGAGTAAAATTGCAAGAAATCCAGAAATTAAAAAACCAAAAACACAAAAGGAACTCAAGATCTTGCCCAATAAAGCAGAAACTAGGTAGCACATAAGGGGGTGGATCCTTACCATATTAGATTAGGAAGGATGAATTATGTTTGGATAGGCTCAAATTAATCAATATGAGTATACTCCCTGTGGACTCAGGAGCAGCCCATGTTGCATTTCAAAGCAATGAAATATGTATTTTCTCTAATGGGATACTGACAAATGTTTTTTGAAACTCTTAGAGTGTTTCTCATGTGCAGCCATCTTTTGTGGTGATATGAAGGGATCAGTGGTGGTGGCTCTTTGATCATGAAGTTCATTGAAATGAAATAGATGGGTATTCTACTAAGATGCTTCTTGAGATATATATCTATATACATGTGAAATTCTGGATCTTGTGGGCAGAAAACGAACACAAATCACCACAACAGGGATTTAGATTCTCTTTCTAAATCCTTGATATATCCTACTTTATAGACAGGAGGCTTTGACTAAAGGGAAGGCTGGGTCCCTTTGACAAAATTCCTCATAACTTGGTCACAAGAATATACAATTAAACATTCCCCAAAAGTCCCCAAGGGAGACCTGTGGCCACATACCCATCAACTCTCCTTCAAACTGGGTTTACAGTGTATGGTGGCATCATTGGAAATTATGGCTGCTACGATTACAGTCTCACTTAGGGGTGGTTCTGAAATGTGTGGTGAAAAAAAAATCTTCCCAGTGGGTAGAGTTTAAGGAGGTATATTTAGTTCACTTTGTGAAGAACTGACATGTACTTGAGTTTCGATTTATACTGATTTATGTCCAGTAGCTCAGTGAGTTGACAGGTAGTAGGGGGCTAAACAAGAATAAGACTGGAAAATTGGTGACCAAAAGGTCTAGAAGAGACACATGCGGATGGAATTCTAAGAATAGGTATTGAATGGGGTTTATAAATGCTTAACGGAGGATAGGATATCAGAGGGAAGAGAACAAGTGAGGTGTTGGGTATTTATTCCTTTGGCTCTCCGTGCTGAGCCATGTAATGGGCATTCACAATGTTTCTCTTCCTAAGACCACAGCTCTCATAAGGGTGGCCTTTTGTGCTAAGTTCTGATAATGTCACCTACTCTCACTACAGCCCTGGGGGCGATAATAACTCTCTACCAACACTAGTTACAGGATGCTTCACTAACCCTACCCACATTTTTAGAGCCCTATTTATTAGACTCTCCTCAAGTGTCCCATGGTTTCTTGACAACTGACACCTGTTTCTTCAGGGGACCCTGACTAATAGGCCCCACAACAAGCCTGATCATAAACTCCATGGGGGTAGGGAATTTACTCTCTTTTATTTGATGTTGCTATCCCAGCACCTAGAATGATGTCGATTGTACAGTCAGTTTTCAATAAATGTTTGTTAAACGACATATGTGTGACCACTTTCTCTCCTTCGTGATCTTTATGTTAAAGTCTATTATGATTGATTTAATATAGTTTAACCAGCATTCTTGTGCTTTTATCTGTAATTTGGTAAAGAATGACAAAGAATTATAAACGTCAGCAAAAAGCAAGCAAACTTGTCGTTATGTGCATGGAAATCCAAGATATTTAACATAAAAATTTCTGAAACAATAAGAGAATTCAGCAAGAATCAATGTTAATGTAGAAGACCCAACAGATTTCCTATAAACATCCACCCCTGGAGCACCTGTGCAGACCCTCAGTAGAATCTGCACACTGGGCCCCAGGCGCGCCAGGATGGGGCTCAGGGGTTGGTGGGTCCGGCGGCTGTAAAGGAACAGGGTGGAGGTCCCAGGTTGAAAAATTGTAAAATTATAATTTTACAGCTATATAATTTAACTACTTCAGTCGGCATGTCTTTTTCTTTTTACAAAGTCAATTTTCCTACCTAACTCCAAATTTTTTTCACACCATCTAAGTAATATTTTAATATTTTCCATATCCAATCCGTATTCAAATTTCCCCAATTACCTCCAAATGACTTATGAAAAAAATGCTATTTTAATCGGGAGCCAATAGCGGACTACCCTTTGCATTTGACAGCAGAGTTCAGGCTTAACCCTTAACCTCTTCGGGCTCGGAGGACCCTGGGCAGGAGAGATTTAAGAACACCGTCCTCCCGCTTTCGCGGAAAGGCCAAAAGTGACTTGAAATGTAGACGCGGAGGCCTATGGGAAATGTAGTTTTAAATAGGTGAGGTTCACCGCCTGGACTCCGGGAAGGGGACGCCACGCTCCTTCTGCGCATGTGCAGCCGTAGCCTCCTCGTTTGTCTTCTCAGGACTCCAGAGAACCGTTGGGGAACTTTGGGGTGTGCTCGGAAAATGCAGGGTGCGCACCGAGGGCGAGGGACTAGCTGGGAAGGGTGTGCCTGTGCTTGGGGATGGGAGCAGGAAGTGTCTGGGACCTCGTCGCCCCCCGCGGCGGTGTATAAACCCGGGCGGGCCGTCAGAGCGGGTAAGGCCGATGGGGGAGACCCCGGCCCTCGGGCTGCCGGGGGGCGCAGGTGTTCGGGGCGGTCCGGGATGCCCGAGGATCGTGTGACCAGCCCGCCTGCAGCCCGACCGGAGAGAAGCCCATGTCGGCGGCGGTGGGTGCGGGAGGGAGGAGTGCGTTTATCAGGCGGACGGTGACCGTGGGTCTGCGGTGGAGCCCGAGCTCTGGAGCACTACAGGCCCGGTCAGTGCCAGCTCTGTCACCTGTTAGCAGGGGCGACAGAAGGAACCTGGGCGAGAGTCAGGGTTCTCATCTATAAATATTAATAATGATTGTTTCACGGCGACGTTTGGAAACATAGATCACTATTTTAGACAAGTGCCAGGTAGGAAGCCTTAAGTAAGTGACAACTGCTGTTATAGTTAGAGGACGCTTTGTTTTTTTACTGGATAGTTTAATGTACCCTGACAACCACTTCACCAGAAACCGAGGCTCGGGTCGGTGGCCCGATGTGCTCGAGTCAGGAGCTCCCAGCCAGGGAATTTGGATTCGAGGGCAGGTGTGCTTGGCTTCAGTCTCAGGCTTTGTCTGATGTCACACCTGCCCAAGACTGGCATTACAGCCTTCACAGCACTTAGGAACATGGCCTGTCCCTGCGTCCCCAGGGATGTAAAGGAAAGGATGTGGATGGAATCCCACCATGTGTCACATGTATCCTGGGATTTCTAGTGTCTCTTCAGGTCCCTTGGGTCAGACAGAGGTGCCTGGCCCCCTCTGCATTGTCAGGCTTTCTGTCCTTGAAGTCTGACGTTATAATGAATTCTAAGAGTCAGCCTTTTTGCCCCTAAGATGAATTTATTTCTCAGATCCATGTCCCAGTTGCCTTGAAACAAACCAGCCCTTGTGAGGCAGGAAGCAGGGGGCCTCTGTGAGGGAGTCTTACCTGGAAGAGAGCGCCCCTCTGACCTTAGACCTCTCTCCAGAGCTTCAGAGCAGAGACAAGAGCCCAGAAAGGAGCAGATGCTAGATTTGCAAGATCAGAAGCAGGTCTTGATCCTCCTGCCCAGAATGAACCAGACTTGATGATGCCACCTTCAGGAGCCACCACACTGTGTGACAGTGGGGCATTTGGGCCGTCCCTGGGAAGTACAGGTGAGCTGGGGTGGCCCAGGGGCAGGCTGCTCAGGAAAGCCTGCTTTGTTGGAGAGCCGTGAGGGCAAGGTCTGGGGGTAAGGGACAACCAGGCAGAGGGAGGAAGTTCTGTCTCCGGTCCCCTTAAATGGCCCCCGCTATTTACAGATGCGCTGCTGTCACACATGTCCACCACCACATGTGACATTAGTGACGTTATCCTGATGTCACAGGATCCAAGAATGATGATCTGTGAAGAGTTTTCCAAGGTCACCTACTTCTAACTCTTTTGAAAGATTTAAAGACATTGGGCCTGAAAATTTCAGTGACTTGTCCAGGGAAACGCAGTTTGTGACAGTTCACTCTCTCACAGGTAAGTTACCAAAAGCATCTATCGAAAGGGCCTTTTGAGAAATACTTCCCAGCTGAAATGAACAATTACAAATTCCTGCCTTAAATCCTCCCATCTCTTTTACTAGGCTTTCCGTGGATTGTGTATACCAGGGGTTGAATAATATTACTGAGAAAAATAGATAAATGATGCATACTGAGCATTTTTCTGCTAAGTTAACTTTAATGAAGGAATAGTGTCTTGTCGTTTGGCGTACTTTAATTCAACTGATCGGTTGTTTTTATTTCTTTCTGTTATCCAGAAGGACGCATGCGTTATTGTTAAATCAATCGAGTAAAGTTTATGTTCACTCAGTAAAAAACTGCAGATTTCAGCTCCATGGTCATTTCAGAATCACACAAAGACAGGTGTTGCTGCCTGTCCATGATCCTTCTTGTGCCTTTTCAAGGCCCAGAGGGCCCTGTGCCTATGGGGAGGATGATCCCCAACTGGGGTGCTGAGATTTGAGGAGGTGAATCTAAGAGCTGTAAGACAGCTAAATCTCAGGACCCCTGTCTTCTTTCTGTCCCCTCAGCTGAACCACAGTCCTCTGTACTCGCCCAGGAGCCACAGAGAGTGAACATCCCTCAGGTGAGCTCTTTATTCATTCCCCACTTTATATTGTAATGGATTTATAAGGTTTAGCAGGATCCATGCATTAAAGGAAAAGGAGAAGTTGAAATAGTAGAAATCAAGTCAGTCTTGAGGAAAAATATAGCGTGTTTTACTATTAATTGTGATGTTGGCTGTTAGCTTTGAGTGGGTAACCTTGTCAGGGTAAGTAGTTTCCCACTAAGCTACCTGTTTCAATCTCTTTACTTGTGATTGGGCTATTCAGATTCTCTGTTTCTTCTTGATTCAGTTTTGGGAAGTTGTATGAGTCTTAGAATTTATCTGTTTCTTCTGGATTGTCCAGTTTGTTGCTATATAGTTTTTCATAGTATTCTCTTATAATCCTTTATATTTCTGTGGTATCTGTTGTAATTTCTCCTCTTTCATTTCTAATTTTATTTATTTGAGCCTTCTCTCTTTTTTTCTTAGAGAGTCAGGCTAAGGGTTTGTCAATTTTGCATATCTTCTCAAAGAACCAGCGCTTTGTTTCACTGATCTTTTCTACTGTTCTTTTTTCTTTTTTGGTTTCAATTTCATTTATTTCTGCTCTGATTTTTATTGTTTCCCTCCTTCGGCTGACTTTGGGCTTTGTTGGTTCTCCATTTTCTAACTGTATTTTAAGATTGCTTATTTTAGATCTTTCTTGTTTTTTTAAGCTGGGCCTGTATTGCTATGAATTTCCCTCATAGGACAACTTTTTCTGCATCCCATATGAGTTGGTATGGTGTATTTTCATTTTCATTTGTCTCCAGATATTTTTTGATTTCTCTTTTAATTTCTTCAATGATCCATTGGTTGTTCAGTAGCATGTTGTTTAGTGTCCACATATTTGTCACTTTCCCAGCTTTTTTCCTGTAGCTGATTTCTAGTCTCATAGCATTTTGGTCAGAAAAGATGCTTGATGTGATTTCAATCTTCTTAAATTTATTGAGGCCTATCTTGTTTCGAAACATATGGTCTGTCCTTAGAATGCTCCATGTGCACTTGAGAAGAATGTGTATTCTGCTATTTTTGGACAGAATGTTCCATATATATCTATTATATAGTCCATCTCGTCTAGTTTTCCATTTAATTCCACTATTTCCTTGTTAACTTTCTGTCTGGATGATCTATCCATCGATGTAAGTAGACTGTTGGGGCCCCCTGCTATTATTATGTTGTTGTTAATATCTCTTTTTAGGTCTGTTAATAGTTGCTTTATGTACTTTGGTACTCCTTTGTTGGGTACACGTATATTTATAAGTGTTATGTCTTCTTGTTGGAGTGTCCCTTTTACCATTATATACTGCCCCTCTTTGTCTCTCATTGCCTTTTTTATCTTGAGGTCTACTGTGTCTGATACAAGTATTGCAATAACTGCTTTCTTTTGTTTGCCATTAGCTTAGAGTATCATCTTCCGTCCCTTCACTCTGAGCCTGTGTTTGTCTTTAGAGCTAAGAGTGTTTCCTGGAGGCAGCATATTGATGAGTCTTGTTTTTCAATCCATCCCACCACTCTGTCTTTTGATTGGATAATTCAATCCATTTACATTTAGAGTGATTATTTATATATAAGGGCTTAACGCTGCCATTTTATCACTTGTTTTGCAGCTCTGTATTTCCCTTGTTTCTTGTCTTGTGTATTTTGGACTGCCAGTTCAGTTTGGTAGTTCTCTATGATGGTTTTCTCAGTTTTCTCTTTTTTGTGTGTGAGGAAGACTGGCCCTGAGCTAACACCTGTAAGCAATCTTCCTCTTTTTTAGCTTGAGGAAGATTGTTGCTGAGCTAACATCTGTGGCAATCTTCCTCTGTTTTTTGTATGTGGGATGCCAGCACAGCAGGGCTTGATGAGAGATGCATAGGTCTGTGCCTGGGACCTGAAGCTGCAAACCCTGGGTGGCTGAAGCAGAGCATGTGAACTTAACCATTATGCCACTGGGACAGCCCCTCAGTTTTCTTTTTTTCTGTATCATTTGTGTCTCTGTTCTGATTATTTGTTTAGTGGTTACCATCAGGTTTGTATAAAAAATCTCGTAGATGAGATATACCATTTTCTGATAGCCTCTTATTTCCTTGGTCTAAGCCAGTTCCATCCCTTTCCTCTTCCTCTGATTTGTTGGTCATAACACATTCTGTTTTGTGTTGTGATTTTGTGGTTAAAATCACAAGATTATAGTTATTTTTGATGTTTTCCTTCCCTTTACCTTTCATGTCATAATTAAGTTTTTGCTAACCTCTTCTGGTAGAGAGCTGCAATTTTCTGACTTTGGCTGCCTATTTATCTCCTTGCTCAAGGCTTTGTGAACTCTTTTTTTTCTTTTTCAGGTATGAAGGTCTTCTTGAGCATTTCCTGTTTGGGGTGTCTTGTGGTGATGAACTACCTCAGCTTTTGTTTATGTGGGAAAGTTTGTATTTCTCCACCATATCTGTAGGATATTTTTCCCTGGATAGAGTATTCTCAGCTGAAGGTTTTTGTCTTTCAGAATTTTGAATATCTCATTCTACCTTCTCGTAGCCTGTAAAGATTCTGCTGAGAAATCTCCTGAAAGTTTGATATGGTCTTTGTAAGTTATTTTCTTCTGCCTTGCTGCCTTTAAAAATATTTCTTCTTTGTCACTGACTTTTGCCAGTTTTACTACTCTATGCCTTGGAGTAGGTCTTTTTACATTGATGTAATCAGAAGTTCTGTTAGCGTCTTTTACTTGTAATTCCAGCTCCTTTTCCAGGTTTGAACAGACTTTCTGCTCCTTTCTCCCTCCCTTCTCCCTCTATAATACCCGTAGTTTTTATGTTGCATTTCCTAATTGAATCAGATATTTCTCAGAGAATTTCTTCGGTTCTTTTTAGTCTTAATTCTCTCTCCTCCTCCATCTGAAGCCTTTCTATATTTCGGTCCTCCAGATTGCTAATTCCGTCTTCCATAACGTCAGCTCTGTAATTCAGGGTATCCAGATTTTTCTTTATCTCATTGTGTTTTTCATCTCCAACATTTCTGATTGGTTTCTCTTTGTAGGGTCAATCTCTTTTGTGAAGTATTCCCTCTGTTTATTAATTTTATTCCTGATTTAATTGAACTATCTGAATTTTCTTGTAACTCGTTGAGTTTTTTAATGTTAGCTATTTTGAATTCTCTGTCGTTTACATTGTAAATTTGTGTGCCTTCAGGATTGATTTCTAGGTGCTTTTCATTTTCCTTCTGGTCTGGACTATTAATATATTTCTTCATACTATTTGATGGGGTTGGTTTGTGCCTTCACATAGATAGTATCTGGTTGCAGATTCCACCTGCCACCACTGGAGGAGGTTCAGGAGCTGTGTATTCTGAGCCTGCTGTGATCCCTGGTGTCTGTGCTTGTCCTTTGGAATCTATGCTGACAGGACCCATCTGCGATTGCCTGCTTGTAGCTGCTGCTTTGCTAATGTACGCACGGGCACTCTAGACGGGGTCCCTTGCCCTGGCTGACTGGCTGAGCTTGTGAGCCCAGCAGGGGGAGGGGCACTTCTTTTGCATGTGCCATCCCGTGGGTGTTCTCTGTTTGCCCTCGCTGTCTGTCCTCCTGGCGTGCTGGCTTCATGAAGACAACCCCACAATAGCTTAGCCTCCTCTGTGGAGCTTTCCTATGGGATGTGAGGGAACTTGGAGAGCGAAGGCATTCCTACAGAGTCTCCCCCCAGGCCCCTCTTTTCTCAGAGCTGTGCATGGTCCTGTGCCCTAGGTCATTGCTGGGGAGGGAGAGGAGATCCCCTTACTTCCTCCTCCTTCCTCCTGGGGGGTCCAGCACCTCCACCTTCAGGCATTTGGCTGCATGGGTCTCTCAGATGTCTTTTGTGTTGTGTGCCTGTCCTCTGTTGGTTTATGAATGTCCTTTTCATTCTTTCTTAGGGAGGAGAGTCTAAGGGAAGAGCTCACTCCGCCGTGATGCTGATGTCATGCCTGGTCATTCTATTTTTAAGTTTTTGAGGAATCTCTGTACTATTTTCCACAGTGGCTGCACCAATTTACATTCCCACCAGCAGTGTATGAGGGCTCCCTTTTCTCCACATCCTCTCCAACACTTCTGTTTTCTTTGTAAAGATTGGCACCTGAGCTAACATCTGTTGTCTATCTTTTTTTCCTTCTTGTTCTCCCAAAACCCTCCCAGTACATAGTTGTATATTCTAGTTGTATATCCTGGCTGTGCTGTGTGGGATGCCACCTCAGCATGGCTTGATGAGTGGTGCCGTGTCCAGGCCCAGGATCCAAACCGGCAAGACCCTGGGCTGCTGAAGTGAGTAGCGCACACGAACTTAACCACTCGGCCATGGCACTGGCCCCTCTCCAACACTTCTTATTTCTTGTCTTTTTAGTAATAGCCATTCTGATGGGCATGAGGTGATATCTCATTGTGGTTTTGATTTGTATTTATCTAATAATTAGTGATGTTGAACATCTTTTCATGTGCCTGTTGGCCATCTGTATATCTTTGGGAAAATGTCTGTTCAAATCCTCTGCCCGTTTCTTGACTAAGTTTGTTCTTTTGTTGTTGAGTTCTTTATATATTTTGGATAGCAACCCCTTATTGGATAAATGATTCACAGATATCTTCTTCCAATTGCTAGGTTGTCTTTTCATTGTATTGATGTTTCCTTAGCCATACAGACGCTTTTTAGTTTGATGTAGTCCCATTAGCTTATTTTTTCTTTTGTTTCCCTTTCCTGAGGAGACATATTCAAAAAGACACTGCTAAGAATGATAGCAAAGAGCTTACTGCCTATGTTTTCTTCTTTGGAGTTTTATGGTTTCAGGTATTACATTCAAGTCTTTAATCCATTTTGAGTTAATTTTTGTGCATGGTGTAAGATAATGGTCTACTTTCATTCTTTTGTGTGCGGCTGTCCGTTTTCCCAACAGTGTTTATTGAAGAGACTTTCCCTTCTCCATTGTATGTTCTTAGCTCCTTTGTTGAAAATTGGCTGTTCCTAAATGTATGGGTTTATTTCTTGGCTATCAATTCTGTTCCATTGATCTGTGTCTGCTTTTCTGCCAGTATCGTGCTGTTTTGATTAATACAGCTTTGTAGTATACTTTGAAATTAGGGAATGCGATGCCTCCACCTTTGTTCTTTTTTCTCTGGAGTGCTGTGGCTCTTTGGGGACTTTTGTTGTTTCCAGTAAATTTTAGAATTCTTCTTTCTATTTCTGTGAAAAATGTCATTGGGGTTTTGATAGGGATTACATTGAATCTGCAGATTGCTTTAAGTAACATGGACTTTTTCACTATGTTGATTCTTCTAATCCATGAGCACAGAATATCCTTCTATTTCTTTATGTCTTCTTTAATTTCTTTCAACAATGTCTTATAGTCTTCAGTGTATAGGTCTTTCACCTCATTGGTTAAATTTATTCCTACCCACTTAATTCTTTTTGTGATTGTAAATAGGATTGTATTCTTGATTTTTTATTTCTGCTCGTTTGTTTTTAGTTTTTTGATGGATTCTTTAGCGTTTTCTATATGTAAAATCTCATCATCCACAAGTAGTGACAGTTTTACTTCTTCCTTTCCAGTTTGAATATGTTTTATTTATTGTTCTTACTTGATTGCTCTGGCTAGGACTAAGAAGGGTGAGCGTGGGCATCCTTGTCTTGTTCCTGCTCTTAGAGGGATAGCTATCAGTTTACACCATTGAGTATAATGTTAGCTGTTGGTTTGTCATATATGGCCTTTATTATGTTGAGGTACTTTCCTTCTATAATTATTTTATTGAGAGTTATTATCATAAATATGTGGTGAATCTTGTCAAATTCTTTCTCTGCGTCTGTTGAGATGATCATGTGATTTTTATTCTTCATTTTGTTAATGTAGTTTATAACATTGATAAAGAATACTGTTGTAATCCTTTGTATTTCTGTTATATTGCTTGTGATTTCTTCTCTGATTTTATTTATTTGAGGCTTCTCTCTTTTTGTCTTATTCTACCTAAAGGTTTGTCAATTTTGTTTATATTTTCAAAGAACTAGCTCTTAGTTTCGCTGATCTTTTCTATTTTCTTTTTACTCTCCATGTCATTTATTTCAGCTCTGATTTCTAGTAGTTCCTTTGTTCTCCTGACTTTGGGCTCTTCATTTTTCTTCTTTTCTGATTCTGTTGGATGTATTGTTAGATTGTTTATTTGAGATTTTTCCTGTCTCACAAGGTAGGCCTGTGTTGCTAGGAACTTCCCTCTTAGTACTGCTTTTGCTGTATCCAATAGATTTTGGTACACTGTATTTTCCTTTTCATTTGCCTCCAGATATTTTTCCATTTCTCCTTTAATTTTGTTGTTGTTCCAATAGTTAATGAATAGCACGTTGTTTAGGCTCCACATATTTGTGACTTTTCCAGCTTTCTCCTTGTGGTTGATTTCTAGTTTCATACCATTGTGGTTGGAAAAGATGCTTGATATCTTTTCAGTCTTCTTAAGTTTATTGGGAGTTGTTTTGTTTCCCAACAAACAGTGGATCTTTGAGAATGTTTCATGTGTACTTGAGAGAAAATGTATATCCTGCTGCTTTTGGATTGAATATTATATATGTATCTGTTCAATTCATCTGGTCTAGTGTTTCATTGAAGATCAACGTTTCTTTGTTGATTTTTCTCTCTAGAAGACCTATCCATTGATGTAAGTGGGGTATTAAAGTTCCCTACTCTTATGGTGTTGCTGTCAGTTTCTCCCTTTAGATCTGTTAATAGTTGTTTTATAGACTTTGGTGCTTCTACGTTAGGTGCATATATATTAATAAATGTTATGTCTTCTTGATGGATTATCCCCTTTATCATTATATAATGCCCATCTTTGTCTCTTGTCTTTTTTGGCTTGCAGTCTATTTCGTCTGATAGAATTATGGCTACACTCACTTTCTTTTGGTTGTCATTTGGTCGGAGTATCATCTTCCACCCCTTCACTCTGAGCCTATGTTTTTCTTTAGAGCTGAGATGGGTCTCCTGGAGGCAGCACATTTTTGGGTCTTTTTCTTAACCTGTCCAGCCTCTCTGTCTTTTCATTGGTGCATTCAATCCATTTACATTTAGGATGATTATGGATATATAGGGACTTACTATTGCCATTTTATCTTTTGTTTTATGGTTGCTCTATATTTCCTTTGTTTCTTTTTCCTTGTGTTTCTCACTACAATTTCAGCTTGACGGTTTTTGGTGATGTGTTTTTCAGTTTCCTCTTTTTTTATGTTTCGTGACTCTGCCTTAATTTTTGTTTTGTGGTTACCATGAGGTTTGTATAAAAGGTCTCACAGATGAGATAGTTCTTTTTCTGCTGATAGCATTTTTGCTTCATTTGACTAGGCAAGTTCTGTCCTTTTCTTCTTCCCTTGCTATTTTTGTTGTCAAAATTCTTTCTTTCTGTATTGTGAATTTGTTACCAAATTGGAACGGTTAATGTTATTTTTAATGCTTTCTTTCCCTTTAACCTTTGCATCATAATTGTTTACTAACATGTTCTGATACAGAGTTGCAGTTTTCTGATTTTATCTATTTATCAACTTGTTTAAAGCTTTGTATCCTTTGCCTTTTCATTTCAGACAGGAGAGCTCTTTTTGACATTTCTTATAAGGCAGGTCTAGTGGCGATGGACTCCCTCAGTTTTTGTTTCTTCCTCACACTTTATTTGTCAGCTGCAGCAGTGGACCCCCAGCTGTCGCAGCACCCAAGGACACAGAGCTGATTATTACAGTGTTGATTAATACAGTCCCTAACTAGCTCTCAAATACTTGTACTTTTCTGCATCCTTTCTGAAACCACCCTAGTCGAAGTAAGCAACTAAGTAACTGGATGACTTTAATGACCTCATGTCTCTGATCCTCAATTTCTTGGTTTGTGAAATGAGGCAGTTAGAAGGAACACCAAGTTTCTTCCTTCTCTATATTCTGTGATTATCAGAATCTACAACTATGGAGAGACTCAGGGAAAAATCAATTCCAATGTTTTGGGAAACCATCTCACTTTCTCCATTTAAATTAACTCTTGGGGTGACTGAGATTGTGCCTCGTATCCTCTCATAGCACTGCTCGTAAGGACAGTCTCAGAATCTTCAAGACAACTTAAAAGAAGGCCCTTTCTCTTAAATAGGAATCTGCCTTATGCCATGTTTTGAGCTGTAGAAAATATTTTAGAATGAGATTCTAGTGTTGGTAACAAATTTATCTACATTGCTAATTCATCTGAAAGCTCCTATTCTTGAAAATGTCCCATGTGGGGGTAAAGAAGTTCCATGTAAAGGTTTAGTCCATTTTTGTTGACAATCTCTTGAGTGGATGTTAAAAACCTGGATAACAGGATAATGTTCATGGAGATTGGGGGGAGGGACAGTGATGAATGAGTTTGGTTGACTTTCAGCAGTAGTAAGGTCAAAATGAAAGCATTATAAAAGAAGAGTAGAGATTTAGGTCAGGGCTTTCTATGAAAAACAAGTAAAAACCATAAGCAGATGGAAAAAGTTTAAGTGACACAGTATGGCAGATTCCACTGATGAGTTTAATAGGCAGCCATTTTAGTGGCACAGAGAGTAGACTGATTCAAGGGACAAGAACCAAAAAGCAAGGGGTCCCATCCTGCCCTGAGGATTATTTTGTTCTGAAGTGTGTTAGCCCAGCTGAGTGAAGACCTGGGGAGGATGTCGTAGATCCTCTAAAAGGGGCATCCATCAGCTGCAGGAAGATGTGCCATCTCTCCCCAAAGCTCATTAGCAGATTGGAAGTGGCATGCTGCATTACTCTGATTAGCATTAATTTTATAATTCTAGGCATAGAACTTTCCTCCACATGAGTCAGCCTTCACACAAAAACACAGACGCACATGGTGTGGATAAAACACAAGTAACCTTACTGCTGCTTCCCATCTTCCAAGGACCCAGTGGGAAGGAAAACGTGGTTCCCTAGCAAAGAGGGGAGTTAAGGGCTGGAGTTTTCCAGCTCTCCAAGCTGGGTGCAGGTCCCACAAATCGGGGAGAAGTGCAATGCCATCTTTCTGGCAGACCAAGACTTTGGGAAAACTGGGTCCTTCTGATCTGGTTAGGGAAGACGCAGTACTTCCAACAGCCACTGCAGCAAGGCAACAGCAGCATTACAAGTGAGATGAGGAACGTTACCTCAGAGCCTCCCAGGGAGAGAGCATTGAGGCCCCTACCGTTTATTGGGATAACTGGTTCCTGGCCCTTTGGAAAATACCCAGTCATCCCAGGGCTAGACTTCTCAGGAAAAGTAGCTTGCCAATCCCTTTAAAATTTGCAGCTAAAACCTATCTACGCTTTTATTTGTTACATATATTGTTGGGGCTTCATTTCAAACTGCTATATTACAAAACTGTGTTTCAGATAACTTTAAATCCATGGCAGTGACTTTCAAATTCTTTTGATGGCAACTCACAAAATAAATCTATAAATTATTTTTTATCGTAAATCAGTATATACGCACACACACCAAAGGAATATAAAAATTTTATGAAACTGTTCTTACCTTTTTACGTGTAATACACTCTAATATTATCTATTCCATTTTGTTTCATTGTTTTTTAAGTGCTTGTCACACTCTCTAGAATTATTTCATAATCCACTAGTTGGTCAGGACCTGCAGTTTGAAAAGCACTATTTTAAAATTATTGCTTCCAGGTACCCTAGCCGGTAGTCTGGTATCCAGATTTTTAAAAGGCTTATTAAAATGCATCATCAAAAAGCAATATTTGCTAAAGGACCCTCAGTCTCTATAAAGAGCACTCTCTTGGGGATTCCAACCACAAGTTACCAGATAAATAACCAGCTTTCCTTTGCAGAACTGAGATGTGAGCTCAACACCAAGTAAAAATGACATAAAATCAGAACAAAGTTGGAAAAGGAGGACCACCTCCAAATGCAATATGTGGTCCTTCTGGGAAACATGACGCAGCCTAGAGTGAGGTGAGGGGGACAAAACAGAAAAAAAACATTAATGGAGAAAAAATCAAGCTTGTAACTTCTGTCTCCAGGCTTCACAAGGTGCACTTGTACTTCCAACCCTAAGAGACAGAGTGATGTTCAGCATGACTCCATAATCCTGTGGCCTTGAGAACCTCAGCAGACATCAGTTAAGTCATTTAAGGATAACTGCAAATTAAATTAGTTCATCCTAACTCTATATGACTCCACTCATAGTTGGAAGTTAGTATATTGATAAGGAGATCTGATCGGTGGTTACCAGGGAAAAGGGGGGGTGGGGGGAGGGCACAGAGGGGGAAGTGGTGTACCCACAACGTGACTAACAAAAATGTACAACTGAAATCTCACAAGGTTGTAATCTATCATAACATTAATAAAAAAAAAATTAGTTCATCCTAATTACGCAAAAATGATAAATTCAAATAAGCAAGGTAATTCAATTCTGAATTAAAAATTTTTTCAATCACTTGACATCTCAAATCAAAGCAAATGGGTAATGTTACCAATTATATCAATTCGACTCTATATTTCAATACATAAACATATGATGAACAATTAAAATTCTTATGTGATATGCATTTAACTTGTTAACATTTATGCTACAGTAGGGAACCACACTCGAGAAACAGGGTCATGTCCTTGAAAACCAAAGAAGGTTATCACAAAAGAGTCTTTGTAAGAATCCAGCAACAGGATGAGTCCCCAAAATCTATTAAATAAACTATCCCACAGGAAAAGTGAGGCAGATCACACTAGTAAAGGCAACACTATGGAAGCTTATGCAATAGTTATCAAGGGAAACATTTGATACATAATAAAAATATTTAGTTTTAGGAAGCAGTATGATAGGCTCTGATATGGTTGCACTTATGAGTACAGGACTTTCATAGGAAGGAAAGAAATGGAAATTCGCTGAATGTTTGTGTTTTGTCATGCATCACTAAATACCTTCGATTACATTATAGCATTGGAAACTAGGAAGCAGAAATGTGAAATAACTTGTTGTAGGCCACACAGTAATAAATGACAGAACTAGGACTTAAACTCCATCTTCTAATTACACATCCATTATTCTTGTCACATCAATACCACTTTATCCTGAACTAGTACTCAAAATATGATAGTGCTTAAAATATTTGCTTAAGCATTTCTTAGGATTTCTGATCAAGGTCAATTCAAATTCCAATTTCAAGGCTAATGAATAAGAAAGTGACCTTTAAAAGGAAAAAAATACGTAAAAAATATACATGCATTCCGGGTGGCATCATGAATCTTCAAACTTTCGATATTCTTTGTGTCTCGTGTAAGGATGAAAAAAGTTATCTATTGCTGTATAACAAACCACAACAAAGTAGAGTAGCTTGAAACAGTAACTTATTCTTGTCTCTTATTGTTCTGTGGATTGGCTGGGATTCGCTGGGCAGTTCTTGCTTGGGGTCTCCTAGGAAGTACAGTCAGATGTCAGCTTGGGCTGAAATCCTCTTTGCCTCTATTGTGCTGGATGTCAAGATGGTTCATTTCTGTGTTTGCTGAGGATGCTGGCTGTTATCTTATTCGGGGCTGCCAACTGGAGGGCCTGCATGTGGCCTCTTCGTGTGACTTGGGCATCTCTCAAAGTGGTGGCTGGGTTCCAAAAGAAAGCATCCCAAGAGGATATATTCCAAAAGACCAGGCTTCTTACAGCCTAGCCTCAGAAGTCCCAGAAAGTCACCTCCACAGCATCCTATTGGTTGAGCCAGTCACTGAGGCCTAGGGGGAGGGATGTAGACTCCATCTTTTGATATGAGAAGCAGCAGGCAATAAGGGAGGGAGGGAGACTGCCCATCTCACCTTAGTCTTTAGCCTCCCATCTGGCATCTCTACTTTACCCAACTGAGTTAGAAGGGGAAATAGATGATACAACTACAATAACACAAATTATTGTGTGGTGTTTTCTCTATCTCTTTGGCACTCTCTCTTTCTCTGGAAACACAGCACTTCTTGAATGAATGGATAAATGAGTCTCTCCCTTTTCCTCTCTACTCCTTTTTTGCCTCCTCACCTTTCTTTTCTTCTTTTTAACTGCAGATGAAAGGTTAAAAAAAAATGTGTTAAGCAGCAACATACTCTAATTAGTAAATCTTATAGTTAGTTTCTACTCAGATCTCCCATTTCATGTCTACCTGCCCGATTCAGTCATCGTCCTATCAGGGAAGGTGATAAGAATGCAAGCAAAGGAGAGAAGAGAGGGAAAAATGGGAAAGCAAAAGTAGATTATCGAGGGAAGAAGGAAAATATAAATGGGAAGGGAAATAAATCAGGAGCACTGAACACCGTTAAGCCCAAATGGCTGAAAAGACAAAGGGAAAGAAGCAAATTTTTCCCTTATGATGCTGCATCCATCCTTCCTTCCTTTCCAATCCATGGCCGCCATCGCCAGCCTAGTCTAACCTTATTTCTTAATGCCTGAATTTCTGCTATATCATCTTACCTAATCTCCCTGCCTAGTTTTTACCCCTTAGAAATCATCAAAAATGGGGCCAGCCCGGTGGTGTAGTGGTTAAGTTTGTGTGCTCCTCTTTGGCGGCCTGGGGTTTGTAGGTTCCCATTCTGGCACAGACCTATACACTGCTGATCAGGCCATGCTGTGGCAGGCGAGCCACGGATGAAATGGAGGAAGATGGGCACGGATGTTAGCTCAGGGCCAATCTTCCTCCAAGAAAAGAGAAAGAAATAAAAATAGATCATCAAAAACACTCCTTTCCTCATGGTGCTCTCAGTTACAAAAAAAGAAAAGAGAACACTAAATGACTTCTGAAGGATTAAGTCCAATAGAAACATTTTAAGAATTTTCATAATCTGACCTAACTTTCCTTGCCACTCTTGTTTCTCAAGTCTCCCATATGTGAAACTCTTTACTCAGCCAGAGCACTCTACTCAATGTATCCAAATACACAGAAAAATGAGACTAGATCTCACTATTACATCATGAAAAATACAAAACCTGAATCAAGGAAAATAACAGACAACAAAAATATTACATTACAGAAAGCAGTGTGGTGACATTATAAGCTTCTAATTATAGCGCTTATGGTCCAGCTCACTTCTCATGAATACAGCCTTCTCCTTTTGTCTTCTGTCCTTTGCTCTAAGGATCCTATCACCAGGAGCATTCCCCGCCGCTCTCTGCCTTCCTAAATCCTGTCTCATCAGGACCCACAACATTAACTGACTAATTTGGAAGACGTGTGATTAACAGAATCATTCTGGACCTGAAGTCCCTTGTTAACACTACAGCATCAGATTTGATTCTCGATGGACACCAAGTCACTCAAATTCCATCTCAGTTTTTACTCTGTAGATTTGTTCAGTATACAGTTGATTAAAAGACCATTCACCCCAGTTTGGTAGATAATTCAACCAGCCTCCAATCCAAAGTTTGTACAACTTTGATTTGTAGTAATTACAAACGGTAATTACAGAAACAGTTAAAACATTCATTGCTAATATTGTAACTCTTTGGGAACCTGATATAAATGCAGTTTTAAAAAAACAGGATACTTGAAGATAGTAACGTACACCGTGATTAACAAGATTTTGTGGTGAGAGTAGTTTATTGTCAGGTATAATTAAAGCTGTAGATGCTATTCTGAAAGTACAGACTTTAGGGGGCAAGGGAAGAGAGTTTTTGAAGCAAAGTACAAATTAGGAATAATTACAGTGATGGTTATGGAATGTCAACATCCATTTCATCATGATGAGCTCAGTCTCCTTCAAAATTCACTTGAGTCCGGGAAAGCATTAGTGTAAGACAAAAGGCAGCTTTGGGAAAAATACCTTTGAAGTATTAAGGAGTAGAGTGATTGGCAGTCAGCAAACATAAAAATGGACGAAAGAGTAAATGTCTTGATCACCTACGGAAAGTGTACACTTGAAGTATCTTATTAAAAAACCAGTTTTCTTTTTCATGTCCAATGTTGAATGCACCTGCAATTGTTGTTTTTTAATCTATTTTGATCCCCAAACTGGATATAACTAAATGTTTTATGGGAGTCTATAAAGGTGATGAAATTATAAAGAAAAGTAAGTGAAAGATTATCAGACAGGAGAGTGGAGGCTTCTGGGGTGATATCAACATTGTATGATTTGACATGAGTGGTGGGTCTGTGGGTGCTCACTTCATTCTCCTTGTTTATGGTTTATGCGTGTTGCTGTTTACAAAGCAGTTATGTAGAAAATCCGCTGACACTACTACCTTCGACAGTTCATTAGCCCAAGGGTGTCTGTTATGCTTTAACCAGGGCTTTGCTCATGTTCCCTTTTGCCCACATGAAGCCAGTTGTGCATTAAGAGATGACACAAACATCTCTTGAAACAAGAGATTTCTTCTTGTTTTCTAGAAGAAGTAGCGAAGCTGGTCTAGCGCTTGGTGATGTTTCCAAACAGTCCTTTTGTGAATGGCCGTGAGAAGATGTCCTTCTTCAGCCAAGGATGAAGTCTTATACTTTGTATTATTTAAAGTACCTGATGCCATGCTACACAACTAGTGAGTGTGCATCCATCCATCTGACAGATATTTATTGACTCACCTACCAGCTGACTGCCTGGGAAGCCAGAGCAGTTTGCCAACTAATATGGTTAATTGGGATTTGATAAGTGCTATAAAGACACCAGAGATTCAGCAGTTTCTCCCAGCTATGGAACTTATTTTGGCTAATGGATATCACTCCCACTCCCATTTCAAGCTTACAAAGGGATGCTAGAAGAGGATTGAGCAGTCAGAAGGTGGAAACTTAATAAAAATTGAAAGTCAGAGACGGGAGGGAATGAAAGCAGCAGAGGAAGAAGGAGGCAGAGACTGGACGGCCAGCAAGGCCTCAGTGCCCTGCACAGTTTAAGCTGAGCCAGGTATTCTTCCTGTTTCCTTGCTTGATCTTTGCTTGATCCTCCCTCTTGCCGACGCCCTCACCTGGAGGAGTCAAGCCCAGCACAGATGCCACTGAGACAGGTCAAAGCCAGGGAAAGGTCCTGGGATCAAAACTTGGCTAAGTATGATCCAAACTTCCAAGCAGTCAGAAGTAGAAAGAGCCAGAAGATAAACCTAACCCATTTTTGAAGGGGTGCCAAAGGTGAAAAGCAGGAAAACCAAAATTACTCATCAAGTCTAAAGGGGGAGCACAGAGCCAGAAGCTGAGAGGAGAAGAGGAGTCAAGCGAGTCAGTGCCAGGTAAAAACAGAAATAGAGAGTTGAAAAAAAAAAAACAAAAACAAAGCAAAGCGAAATGAAGGGTCCAAGACAATAATTGGGAGCATTCCTTGGGGTTTGATAATGGATTTTATGGGTTAGCTTAAGTTAAAAGCAAAAGATGTGAGCGGATACCTTCCTTCCTTCTGACATTATCTCCCACCTTATCAACAGTCCATTGTTACCAAGGCATTAACAACACTTACCAAACAAAGTCTAGAAGCCCTTTGGGCAGTCTTGCTAAGAACCATCTTAGTCTAGACTGATTTGGCCTTGAGGATGACCACATCTCCTCAGGACAGTTCTCCCTGGAGTCCTCCATTGGCTATTTTGGGAAATGACGCACTTGGACAAATGGTCTACCTAAATGAATGGTTCAGGTCTGAGCAGCATGAGACACTGGCAGATAGGAATGCCTCCCTTAGCAGCAGGAAATTCAGCACTTACCACGTCCCATGCGGCATGCTCTCCCAGAATACTTTTAATATGATATCCCAGTGTATTTAACATTTTAAAATTACTCCATTTGGTTAAAATCAATTAGATTTTTTTGAGGATCTTGGTCTTTCTCCAGCCCAGTTTAAACCATAATTTCCTGAAGACTAGGATTATCTCGCCATGTTCTTTTTCACGTCCCCGTCGTTTCTAGTCAAGCCTCAAAACGTGAAGTCTGCACTGTGGGTTCATAGCACCTCAGAGATCATCTCGATTCTCCCCATCCCACAGTGGGAAATTGACCTCAGTGAACGTGGAGTAGAGTGTTTAGTATCAGCCTTAAAATAAGTGTTTTCTTTTTTATTGTCTTTTCTTCCTGTCTGCTTTTCAGAGTAGAAGCAACAGTAATTTAAACTTTTCTACTATGTGACCTACACTCCACAGGTACCTTATAATAGCTGAGCCAGGGCTTAACAAAGGAATTGGGTGTGTGTGGTATTTGTGTGAGCATGTGCTTGTGTGTGTGTGTGTGTGTGTCACAATCTGATTGCCGATGTGGGATGGGAGATGGGAAAGAATGTTTAGGCACTTGTGTATTTATATCAAAGAGATGGTAGGACCCACAAAAAAGAATTCATTTTTTGTGATGTTAATGTTATATTTTGGGGGGAGGTTTTGGGGGAGGAAGATTTGCTTCTAAGGGGTGGACTCATATCTCTGTGTGGGGAGGCTCAGTTATAACGACAACTGAAGTCTCTCCTGGCGTTGGCATATTTCATTCTCGTAGGGAGAAATGCAATGCTCATCCCTCCTCCCTCACACCCCCCACCACTTCCTTGGTGCCCTTCCAAGGTAGGGCCCTTGGTGCTGGCTGCTCATTCCTCCCCCAGGGGTGGCTTTCCAAGGCCAAGAGGGCCAGAGAGGGCTGCTGCCAGAGATGCTTCTGTTCTGGCTCCTTCTCACTCCCCTTCCTGTCTGCTGGGCCTTTTGGTGGCAGCACCTAGTCCTGACGGGGTTAGAGTACCACCCTGGAGCGGATGGTGTGTGCACCAGCAAGCATCCAGTCAATTCATGAGTTATCCTCTGCGTGAGCTGGGCTGTGATGTGCCGTTATCTTCCTGCTCCCATTGTACACTTCACACACCAGCTTTCTCTCCAGACAGTTGTTTGATCACTAACTACTTCGAATATCATGACCATAGGCTCATTTATTTTTTTCTGTTTTAAAGGATGGTGCTGGTGTGCACAGGGAGCAGCCACGTCAATTTACACATTTGCCAAGGTATCCGATTGTGAGCTGCCTATCAAGGTGCTGACTTTAATAAAAGCTTATTACCATGAGCATTATTTAGCATTTATGTGGCTCCTCACAATTGTTTACCCATTATTTCTCAGCGCTCCCCTGTCCAGGTGATCAGTGTTAGCAACCCGCATTGTAGAGGCAATAAATCCGGGGTCCTGGAGAGGTTTTAGTAATATCCCTAAAAGGACACAAAGTGAATAACCACAGAACAGTGACTTTCCTGGAACCCCTTGAAACTGGCCTGGACCCCTCTCCCTCTAGCATACTTGGCGAGTTCACTCATTCCACCATCTGGTTTGCAGACCTGCACAGGGTGGGCTCTTCTCACAGATTGCAGCTCCGATACCCTGAGGCCTTCCCTGGCAACCTTATCTACAACAGCATCCCTTCCCCAAGGCTCTATCACATTCCTGTGTTTATGGACTCCACAGAGCTTAGTGCCACCTGAAGTTATCTCGTTTATGTGAAGCTGTGTGTCTTTGTGTTTGTTGTCTGTCTGCACCATTCAGGAAGGTCATCACTATGAACATAGCAGTCTTGCCTGGGTTGTTCATGCTGTGTCCATCCTCTTTGTTGAAAGCACCTGTCATTACAGTAGGCACTCAGTAATGCTTGTTGAGAGAATGACAAAGACAGACCCTGTAAATACTGTTACTCACACGTCATTTTCTTTGCCTTTTTATCTCTTTCTGGATTTTCTGGCCATAGTCACACATACAGTCAGTTATTCTCAATTACGCTGGAGCTAATGATCCAGGCTGTGGATGGCCCAGGTCCTTGGCTTCCTTCCCTCTCTGGCTTCCTCTCCTCTGGAGATTCCTCCAGATCTTTCGGTCTTTTCTGGCCTTAGTTGAGAGGGGTCGAGAGGAGAGTAGGGCAATGAAAGTCCTATTAGACAATTTTGCAAGTTCTAATAGCTTTTGACAGGTACAAAGTTGAAATTATTGATCTGAAGATTTATTTTTTACCTTATTTGTGGATTTAAAAAAATGCATCTGTTTTATATATGCAGTACAGTGAAAAGTGCTTTGAAGAAGTTAAAAACACTGGATAAATGTAAGAGAGAATTATGTATGTATGTAGTCCCATTAACCTTGGTAATTGAGACTTGGTTGTAGATTTAAAATATAATTAGTTTTGATAGAACAGTAGCTCACACTTTTCTAATGGGTAGAGCCAGACGAGGCTTAGAAAACGTACCTTTGGTAGATTTTATTTTTGAGCCATCAAATCAAGACAAAGCTTACAATTCCTTCAGAGGCTAAAAGGGTGGCAGTAGTCGTGATTTCTCATCAACAAGTAAGAATAGGCAAATGGTCTTAAACGATTGAGTTTTCTTGCTTCAAATTTCAGGACAATGAGAATACAGTTTCCTCCGAAAAAATCTTAGGCTGATCTTGGAAGAAAGACCCCCTGGATCATCTAAAAATAAAGTTTTCTATTTAAAGGTTGGTTTTAATGTTCATTATAGCCCTATGTGCTACCAGAAAATGGTTTGCCTTTTTGTTTTAAACATAAGGAATCAATGTAACGCCTTATACCTGATAACCTGTGCTGTTGTATTTGGTCCTCCCTACAACTCTGTCCATAGATATTATTGTTGCCACTTTATAGATGAAAAAACGGAAGCAAAACCATTAAGTGCCTTCCCCAAGGTCTTAAAAGAAGTCACCAAGAAGGTGGTGTGGCTCAAGTCTCCTGACTCCAGTTTACTATTTCCCACAATAATGTTGGAAAACCACATTGGAACGGGAAGACTCATTCCAAGTACTGCTGTCACACCAGCAAGCTTCAAAGGTCAGGCAGATATTTTACTTTACGGTTAAATTGGCCACGTTTGCTCAGTGTGTGCTATATCCCAGGCCCTGTGCTTTGCCCTGGGAGGATTCTGGGAAAGTAAAAGACGGATTAGACTTTTCTGGCTCTTACAAGCTGGTGGGAATGGGAGACACATACATACAAACGTGGAAGGGCAAGGGGGACAGTGCACTAAGAGAGATACACAGCTCTGTGGGAGCAGGGGAGGAGCAGTCTCTGAACACGTTCCAGGAAAGGAGTCACCTTCCATGCCAAGATGAACTTTGCATGAATAAAGATTTAAGTGAGGAAAGATTGAGAAGAGTGAAGAGGGGAATGGGGTGTCGACCAAATTTCATCCACCTGCAATTTTACTTACTCAAATTTTATCTACCACGGCAAGAAGTTAGTGTCTAATATTTTAAAATTACTTTTAAATACAAGTATTTGCGTATTAGTTATATAAATAGAGGTAAACACCAGAACAACTGTGATAGAAACGGCTCAAGTGGTTTCCATGGGGAATGGAACTGGGGGGATAGGAAGGATTGGGGTTGTGAGGTGGGGGAGGGCCTGCCGTGGTTCTTTATAAAGCCTTCAGTACTATTTGGTTTTAAAGGCACAGGTATGGATTCCTTAGATAAATATTAATTTTTAAGTGAGCCTTAAAGAATGAGTAAGGTTTCTCCAAGGAGAGGGAGGAGGTGGGTATTTATAGCAGAGGACCCAACATTAACAGAGAGAGGCGGCAGGAGAGCAGAGGGAAGAGCAGGTGACCCATTAGGATGACTGTGGAACACACCTCCCTGCGTGGGGACACCTGAGCTGGTGCTTGATTGCAGAAGGCCTTGGATAGAAGGGCGCGCACAGACACACACACACACACACACACACACACACACACTCATGTGGTTGTCGGCAGGAAAGCAATAAAGGGTATTGGGCAAAGGGGTGATATGCTCAGAACTGAGCTTTACGTACAGCAGTGGTTCTCACCTTGGAGATTACCTTGCTTGTTAAAATTGCTGGGCCCCACATCAAAGTTTCTTCTTGAGTAGGTCCAGAGTGAGGCCCGAGAATCTGCATTTCTAATAAGTTCCCAGGCAATGCTAATGCTGCTGGTCTGGGAACCACAATTTGAGAAGCAATAATAGAGTAATCTGGCAACAAGGAGAAGTCGAGACTAGAGTAGTGGGAGAATGAAGGTCAAGGGACTGTTCCACTAGGACAGAGCAGAAGGAATGGGGCCCTGATGGTTAGTGACGGTGAGAAAGTCCAGAACAGCAATCAAGAAAACAGACTGACGGCTTCAAAGGATAGAGGACCATTGGGCCATGTTCTGGGTCACACCAAATCACAAATCACTGTTAAATCTCCAGTGCTTGGGCCAAGTATGCCAAGAAGCACCTGAAATTCATTTTTAAAGCAGCAATCCTGTCTAGAAATTAAGCTGTGAGTTTTGCCTTACTTTCCCTTTCTTCCCCATCTCTAACCTCATTCTAGTGCAATTTAGGTTACAAAAGCATCTTCCAGGGAGAGCATTCATATCTGCACGTGGTCAGAAAGTGTATCTGTCTGTATATATAAAATCGTATTAAAGCTGGTTTCCTTATTATTTCATTTTAGAACATCCCTGTAGCTAAATGGTGTTCAAAGTAAACATGGAGAACAGAAAGCATCCATCTCTACCTAGTGGGGCAAAAAATGACTGAATTCCCATACCATATAAATACCCCATGAAAAGACAGAGGAATCCTTGATCCACCCAACATTCACTGAGTATCTGCCTTGTGGCAAGCACTGCGGATGTGCTTGGATACAAAGATAAATAAAACGTGGGCTCCACTCCCAGCAGTTCAACATCTAGCCGTCTTTGTCCCATGCTCTTAAATCTTGCTAAGGCTTGGGTTTTGTTTGTAATAGAAATTCTAAAGCAGGGACAGAAGAAGTTATCTTTTCTAAATTGCCCACCTCTGTTGTCTAATTATTCCACTGAGGAAAACACTTGGTCCTGGATTACTTCGCTGAGCTCAGATATGTTTTGCTGACACACAGAGTCTGGGCAGCATCCAGCCCCCCGTTTACTCCCTGGTCTTTAAGTCTAGTAAGTATTTTATCATTTACACCTTTCGATGTCCAAAGAGAGTGCCGCTCGGGGTTTAACACATGTAATTTCCTTTACTACCTCCCCAAATAACAGGGTCATTTCAGGACCAGGACAGTTTGGCACTGGGACGTGTTTCCCAGAAGTACTAATAGTTCGAGAGAGGAGCAAGTGTCTTCACATCTGCAGGTCTGGGTGCCGAACTTTCTACTGTCGGTGAGAATCATGTCCCAGTGAAAATGTAGAAGTGAACCAACCCTCAAAGGGATAAGGTGACAGGGAGTGGTGTTTACTTGAGTCAGAGAGTAACTGAAAATGACTTCTGCAGCTGGAATAAAACAAAGGGTTGAAGGTCAACTTCCTCTTTGATTTTGGCTAGTCAGCAGTTCAAGCAGCCTTTTCAAATGTTTCGTGTCTGCTGACTTGTCCAACTCTGTAAAAGACCCCACATCTTGCACCAACCTGTACCTCTTGGGCACTGGAGCGAAACAAAAGGAAAAATGTTCCGTCTTATTAGAATTAATGAAGTCATGCCACTCACATCCGTCCACGTTACTCCACTTTGGTCACCACCATTGTGGTCCATGCTGACATCATTTCTCTCGTAGATTACTGCAGTGGCCTTCTCACTGGTCTCTCACATCCTGTTTACCCCATCCAAAGCATTCTTCACATTAAATCACTGTAATTCATTAATTCACAGTATTAATTCACAGTAATCTTTTGGAAACTCAAATAATACAACTAAAATCTGAATACCCTACACATATAAAGAAATCCTAACTTAAAAATTTCCCCTGGCTCCCCATTGCTCCAAAGACTTAACTAGTTCATTTGGCCCAGAGAACTCTGCTTAATCGGTGCCTCCCACGCTTTTCCCTCTTCTTGCTGCATCACGTTCCTCCCTCCTCACTCTCCCTGCTCTCATCACCCAGATTCCTCTGCCTGGAACACTTCTCCCTCCCTGCTTTGCCAAGTTGTCTCCTACTCACCTTTTACCTCTTAAGCCTTATCAGCTCCTGAGGGGTGGGTGAGGAAGACCCTCTTCTCCTTGGTTAGGCCAAATCCCCATGTTTTAAACTCCCTTGGCACCGACAACCAGCTCATGAACCCTTCATAGAATGTAACATGGGACATTTACACAATCTCGTATGATTAATTTCTGCCTGATCTCCCCTCTAGACTGTAAGATCCATGAAGGCAGAGACTCTACCTTTTTGCTTACCATTGTATTCTAGACCCTGGCATAGTGTCTGGCACATGTTAGGTACTAAATAAATTCATTCTGAAGGAAGGAAGAATGAATGAGTGGTAAATTGATACTTCTAAAATAATAAAGAGGAGGCCTAGCATTTTAAATGAGTGATAATAATGGGGTAGCACATATTAAACTTCTAGTGTTAGGTAAACACTGTTCAAAACTCTTTACTCATTCATTCCAGGTCCGAGGACCAACCCTATGAGTACACGTCAGTATCTGCACATAATAGATGAGATCTGAGACTCAGGCTACTTGTGCAAGGCCAGGCAGCCAGTGTAAGGTGAAGCCTTAACAGTTGTCAATATTGTTACTCTATTTATTACTATTCTCACCTTGGTGGAGTTCCTAAGAGTGCCATCGTCAAAGGGGGTGGTGTTGGGCAGGCACAGCCCGCCCCCAGGCCTCTGAGCGCCTTCTCAGGCTGGGCCTGGAGTGAGAGTTTGGGGGCCCAGGGGCTGTGAGGGCCTGCCCACCGTATTGGAAATGGCAGATGGAGGAAAGGATCCTTCAGGCTGGGCAGTGGGGAAGGTCACTCAGGCATCCAGAAACCTTCCTCAGAACCTGTCTTTGAATTAAATCTCAACTCATATCTTCCAGAAGCCTGAGGTGAGATGTCTGGCCGTGTTGCTAGTGCCGTCGCCCTCAAGAAGCCAAACAGGCTCTCAGAGTCTCTCAGGCCCTGCCCCCGGACGTGGCCCCGCCCCAGAGCATGCTGGGCAGGACCTCCCCATAGATCCCTCCCATTGCCAATGTATTCCTCCAGAGGATTCTGAGCTCTGCTTGGTGTTTCCAGCTGTGATGAGGTAAATGTAGTCTTGGTCCTCTGGAAAAGTAGATAATTAAGGCAGATAGTCCACACATGTGAAAGTGTTGTGACTTGGAAAGGGTGGGCAGATCCCAGGTTGGGAGGATTAAGGAAAGCATTGAGGGAAACCTTTCAGTATGGTGGGAAGGAAGGAGGAAAGAAGAGATGGAGGATCTCATTTTGGTTTTGGTTTTGTTTTGTTTTTGAAGTTTTTATGAAGAAAAGTTCCCATCTGATGACTTCTCTGTTTCCCTCTGGTGGTCCAGCACATATGATCAATGAGCGAGGAGTGTGGACAAGGTGTAGGAAAGTGGAATTGTTTTGAGAACTTAGGCAAGCGAGTTGACTGAGAAAACAATCACAGAAGCTCCCCCGAGACAGGGCCTCTGTTTGTTCCCTCCACTGGGTGTCCCAAGTGCTTGGAAGAGCGTCTGGCACATGGTAACACAGGAGGAATGACTGGATTCTGAGGCAGTGGTGGAGCTGAGCAACAGATGTAGAACAGAAGTTTATGGGGCACAAACACACTTGTGTGATTTTATCCAAGAGGAAGCAGGCCCTTATTTGAAGGCAGTTCTAAAACAGGCAGAGTTGGATTTTGCTAGACAGGACGAATGAAAGAAGGGGGTAGGCTGTTTAGAGCAGAGCAGTATATTTAGGTTTAGGATTAAGTGATGCCCCATGAAGTTTTCCTTGGAGAGGGAGGAAATGAAGACAAAGGTTGTCAGGTAAGCAGGGGAAAGTACGGAGTGGCTTGTAGTTCCTGAATAGGTTGAGGCATTAGCATGCTGAGGGCAGAAGCTGAGAGGATAAAGGGAGGAATGTCAGACTGTATTTTTTCAGAACACACAAGTGTTGCTGGTGATAAGTTCTAGGATATGGCCATAACTGAACTGGAATGAAGGTAAAGGACTCTAAGATGAAAAGGAGCAGACAGTGAGAGATCAGATCATTGGATGGTCTATCTGCATGGATGTTGGGGCCTCTGATTGATTCCTTCCCCTTTGAGTTCCTTTCCTGTCCTCCACAGAATTGGCATTTCCTCTAACTCTAACCTTCAGTCCATGGCATGACTCTGGACAAGAAGGCAGAAATGGGGTGGTGAGAGAGAGGGTTGAAGTAGACATCCGTTTTGTTTTTGTTTTTATTTTGACACTCAGCATTCACTCACCTTCTAAAAATAGTCCTCCTTTTGCCCTCTGGGGATCTAACCCCGTTGTCAGTTTCAGTCCATGTGAAGTGGAGCTGTTTATCACTAACGCTCTTACTTTAAAGGAGGGCATTGAAGTCAGGCTTGGCCAAAAAGATTGGTCCATGCTTTTGGCAACAGTGATTGGTCAGGGATGGGCATGTGACCCAACAGGAAACAATAAGGCACAGTGGGACTTTTGAAGGGACTAGTGGGAGAAACAACCCATTTTTAGCTGCGCTTTTAGTTTGGAAGATGTAGCTACGAACTTGCCAGACAGACTTACAAGGTAGCCAGTCCAGAATCTAGAGCAGAGAAATGGATAGAAACTGAAACTTGATGACATCAGCTGAGCCCCAATATGAATCCTCCTGCGTGAGGGCAGCCTTACTCCCAGAGCTTTTTCAGGTGCCTGAGTCAACAGATCCTGTTTTTAAAGTCAGTTGAATTGCGCTTGCCATCATTTACATCCAAAGAATCCCTCACAGCGTAAGGGGGCTCTCCATCCCTGGCTCCCTCTTCTGTGCTAGCACTCTGAATATATATTACCTTCTCTGTCCTTCAGGTCGTGCCGTTCTATAAAAGAGGGTAAAGAAACCTACTTCAAAGCATTGTAAAGTTTAAATGGGATAATATACATAAAAAGCATAAATTTGTTTCACAACATTGAAGTACAATAAGCAGTACTTAATTTTTCTAAATTAAATTAAATCTGGCTCAAAGACCCCATTTTCAAGGGTAGGAAGATATACAATAGTAGTCATTAATGGGAGCTTTTTGCCTATTTAGTTAAGTATTCACCATCAAATATGTAGGTAAGAGCCTGTGATCTTGAGTCCATCTTGGTTGCCCCTGGGATTTTCATTGCCCAAGCCCTTCAGGCCCATTGAAAGGCCAGTGGCTGCACAGCCTCTGTGCTAAGTGTGAGCAATGCCGTGTCTTGCGACAGCTCTCAAGATGATGGGGCTTGATGATTAGTCATCTCAGCATCATCACTTCATCCCTTAAAACATTGTGCTGTCTGCTAGAGGACTTCCACACAGAACCCGTCCACCTAAGGGACTCGTGTCTACATCCTGATTCTCAGGGTCTTGGAGCCACTGCTACCTTTAGGCAACTCTCCTTCTCTCACCCCAGCACTTGTGTCAACCCCTATCTCCTCTCTCCTTGGAGCAGCCAGCTAAAGTCTCCTCCCACATGAGGGTCTGGACAGGACTGTACAACAGGTGTCTCACAACTTCTGCTTGGGTTCAGGAAACATGAAAGCCATTAATAACTCCTGAACCCAGAAGCCCAGAACTTCCTGTAAGACAAATGAGGAAAGGTAACTTTTATTCCTTCTGGAATCCCCTCAGGTGGAGGGTAGAAACAGCATTATCCTGCTTCAAATGAAGGTTGCCTCAAGCTGGGCAAGAATCCCTGCAAAGGAAAATTACCTACTCTTGTCAGCCCAACCCCCTCCCACAGTGAAGCATTGCTAAACTTGCATAATACTCAGTTCCTTCTCTACCTCCTGGCCCCCATAGAAGGAAGGAACAGACCCCGAGTCTCCTGGGAGAGATAGGGAGGCAGCCTCCACAAATCTCTGAGCTTCCACTTGGCCTCCCTAAGGAAGACCAAACGTGTCCTTGTGACCCCAGGAAAATAGCCTAAATTAGGCTCTGATCCAGGGCCAATGGAAGTTCCAGAGGAAAGGCCTCAAGAGGAGCCCCGGGGCCAGCCCCGTGGCCAAGTGGTTAAGTTCGCACGCTCCGCATTGGCGGCCCAGGGTTTCACTGGTTCGGATCCTGGGTTTGGACGTGGCACTGCTCCTCAGGCCACATTGAGGCGGCGTCCCACATGCCACAACTAGAGGGACCCACAACTGAAATATACAACTATGTACTGAGGGGATTTGTGGAGAAAAAAAGAAGGAGAAGATTGGCAACAGTTGTTAGCTCAGGTGCCAATCTTTTAAAAAAAAAAAAAGAGAGAGAAGAGCCCCTTCTCATAGCCTGGGCCCCTTCATTGTGGCTGCAGATTACGGCACAGTTCTGAGTGTTAATCCATGTGAAGGCTGCCTCAAGAAAGCTGATTCCCTTAGGCAGCACCTGGTACCAGAGAAATTCACAGTGCCTGAAGCTGAGATCTGGGGTTCCCATACCCAAGCCACATCAAGGTACCAGTCAATTCATGCATTTTATTCGCCCTGACATTAGGTTTGGAGTGTGGGCTTGAGGGTATAAAAATTCAGGTAACCCATTCCCATCACATTCTATGTCACTGAAAATTCTTCAGGTGCCACAGAGTACCATGTAAATGAGACCCCCACCCCCACCCCCCACACCCCCCAAGCTGCACAGCACTGATCTCTGGGTATAAGCAGCAAGCCCATGAAATCTAGAGAAATTCCTCCTCATCTCTCCAGTCACTGTTCAGCTAATACGTTTTCCTTCTTTTGGTAAGAGTCCTGCTTTCCCATAGGAACTGGAATCTGGGAGAAAGGAAAACAGTACTAGAAGCAGAACAAGAGTGTGGGATCACTCCTGGGTGGTACTGTCACCTCATTTGGACAGTTCACTGCCTAGATGTGCTGAGTGTGCAAATTCTGTCTCGTTGCCTCATCCAGTGTTTCTCTGAATAGAAGCAAATATCTGGGCACCAGGTATGACTTGTCTTGTGACCCCAGCCAGTAAGTCAGCCCTTTTGAGCCACCACCTCTCCCTTGGTTAGAAGCTCTTTGGCAATGGGTTCATGGAAAACATCCCAGAATGGGAGCTACATGCTGAATTCCCTAGTACTGGCTTTGCCATCGATTGTGTGATTCATTCTCTCTGATGTTCAAGCTGTGAGAAGCAAATTTGAAATGATGGATGTGCTATATTAAATATATCAATAAGAGCAGAAGTTAAACCTTGCAAGCTGTAGGGTTTGCTTCCTCGATAAGCCTGGCTATCTCTATGGGAACTGAAGGTTGCTTCTTTAGGCCTATAGTCGGGGAGCTAGAGCAGAGTGGAGATTTGGTGGCGGAGCGAGGATGAGCCGTCTTGCTCCTAATTTTTCCTCCCCTCTAAGTCTGAATACTGGCAGTGGTGAGGCAGGTGGTTCTAAGGGCTCCTTTCACTTTACCGTTCATGATGACCCCACACCGCCTTTACCTCCATGCCACCTTTCCCTGCTTCTTTGGATGCTTCAATCTCTTTGATGTTTTTCTTACCAGACGTTTCTCCGCTTAGCCATTAAACAGCTTTACCTTTGATGACGTGGATATGGATGAGCACAAGGATCCACTTGGTCCCTTTGGTCACTTTTGCTTCAGTGAACTCAGTGGGATGTCCAAGAAGAAACCCTTGTGTTAGGAAGAGTTCTAAGAAGGTTTCAAAGATCCCTTCTTTTGCTAGTCACACCCTTGTATAAACTGCTCCCCTTGAGTGTAAGCTGGACCTCGTGATTTGCTTCTGACTAATAGAATAAGGGAAAGGTGATGGGATATCATTTCCCTCGTTAGTTTACAAGATTGTGACTTCTGTCTTGCTAGCAGACTCTCTCCTGGCTTTGATGAAGCAAGCTGCCATGTTGGAGAGGCCTACATGACAAGGAACTGAAGGTTGCCTCCGGCCAACTCCAGCCAACAGCCATCCAGGAATTGAGGCTCTCAGTCCAACAGGCCTTGAGGAACTGCATCCAGCCAGCAGCTATAGAAGTGAGCGAAGAAGTGTGCATTTCCCCAGTCCAGCCTTCAGCTGAGACCCCAGCCCCAGCTGCCACCTTAATTGCAGCCTTGTGAGAGACCTTGGAGCAGAGAACCCAGGTAGGCCTTGCCTAGATCCCTCACCAACAGAAACTATGAATTAATAAATACTTGGTTTTTTAAGCCACTAACTTTTGGGGTATTTGTTATATAGTAACTAACACACCCCTAAATTACTGTAACCTTGGTGTAAGATGTAGCATGGCTGGGAAGGCAGGCACCAAATGAGAGGACAACCTCCTTGACAACATTCCTGGAGACACTGTCTTCAATCTCGAAGACTATCCCAAGTTCTCTTAGCTGCAGTGGTATCATTGTGCTCCCCCCAGCCCTGATTAGTCTCCAGGAGGTGAGGCCTAGGTAAGGTAATGCTGGGTGGAGTGGATGGCCAGGATGTGGGGTGTTAATCTGTCTGGAAGGGACATTTTGAGCTCGAAGTGACCCTCAGGGATCATGAGGTGTGATGATAAGGTCATTCTTCCCCTCCTCATTTTTTCTTTCCTTTTCCACTCACTCCACCATTCCTTTTTCCCTACTTGTTGTCTCCTTTTGCCCCAAATTCTGGGTGGCTGCCTGACGACCATTCCTACAAATGATAGCCAGGTGATCTCTTGGTCTTGCAATAATTCTACCAAGCTGGGCATCCTGAGGAAGTTTCCCTCGGGAGCGTCTCTGCCCTTTCCTTGAGGTGTCCTCACATGCAGGGAGACCTCATTGTTGAGCTCAGAATGTGCCTTCCAGACAGATTACCACCCCACATATAACAGATTCTTCGGTGGGACCCACCCAGTTCCTGGACCCTGCCCTGGCCACTCCAGTGTCCACAATCGCAAAACCCACCCATACGCACACCTGCACTGACTGCTCACCTGTGAGATACTCAGGAATCAGCAACTTTTTCTAAATGAAGGTAAGTTACCGTTTTCAGGAAAATATTCATATCTCTGGTCCTTTTCAGAGCTGCAAGGTCTCTCCTCCCGTCTGCTCCAGGAAGGGTAGAGGAAGGGGAAGGGTGAACTGCCCCCCATTTTCGTTAGGGTCAGCTGAGGCGTGGGGACGCGGCCCACCACCCAGACCTCCTGAGGGAGAGAAAGGCTCTTAGGAGCAGGTGACATTCATTCCTCACCAAGAGATCCAAGAGCAACATTTCCCCCTGCCACTCACCTCAGGGCCTAAACACCCCCACACTTCCAATTCCAAAACTTTCTGAGGCAACAAGGGGAAATTCTGGCTGTATCCTTCCAGAGGAACGCATCCCACCCTGCAGCTGTGTATAGTTCAGGATAGTGAGGGAGCAGATGGAAAGACAAGTTGAGCCAAGTTCTGGACTTGAAGGGTTCTTCTCATTTTGAGAAGGCCCGGAAGTTTTTAGAGTAAACTTTTTGTACTTTTTATGAAAAAGTAAAGTGTTTTAAGTACAGGACATCTGAGTAAGGTCAAATACAGGACCCAAGATAAGACTGAGAAAGCCACTGTCAGGCCCCCTACAAGGGACTGGTCATCTTGCAGAAACCAAATGAGGAAATCAGTCAGAGCTGACTTCCCTCCTTCCTTTCCCTGAGCATAAGCGCTGGGAACCCCAAACCCACTCCCCCAAAGCACCACACAGAGAACACTACTCTCTCCTAGCAGAAACATTTATTGAGGACGATCAGTATCCTTGGTTGTGCTAACCATGGTTCTCATCAGAGGATGTGTTCTCGTGAAAACTGCAATGCTTTCTCAACAAGGACTGAATGATTTCTTTGGGGACATTTTTCCTCCCTGGAAGTGTTGGAGAAGCATTTCCTGTTTGAATAGAAGAGTCAGATCTCTGAACACAGTGCTTTCATTAGAGGTGAGGGTGGCCGGAGGGACGTGGCATACATCATGCATGCAGGTGGGTCTTGGATGGGGCACAGACTCCCTTTAGGGTGGGGAAGGGGGTTGACTCTGGCATAAATGCTGGTCCTTGAAGGCCACAACTTTCCAGGGCTGTCTGATCCTATCTCTTTTCTGTCTAACCCTTGTACGAAAACTCTTGTCAGGAGGGACAGCATCTTGGCTGCAGGATGTGGTCCTTGCCCATTCCCCTGGCTGTGGGTCAGAGAGAGCCCCGTAGTTGGAGGGATGTCCCTCGTCAGGCTCTACCTGGGCCTGCAGTTCCCCCTTCTGCTGACCTAACTCTGCAGCCTCAGGTTCGTATCTCCATGCCGGTTTCTCCTCTAGGATCTTCCCGATGGCTGCCATGAGCTCATGAGCTTCAGGAGGCCCACAGCTCACGAGAGCTGCACTTTGAGCTGGGTCTCGGAGCGGTGCAAAGGTTGACGTGAACTTGGCTTTTTGCTGGAGACTTTCCTGCCCTGTGATTTTTTTCTTGGAATTAATCCACTGAAAAAACTGCCTCATTTTTTTTCTGAAGTAACTTTCAGGAGGAAACTGTTCATTCTGTGACAGATACGGGAAAGTGCCCTCTAATTCTCTGTCCTCAATAGAGTGGCTCTTCTTTCTGGCTTTAGACGTCCCAACTCCTGAATCCTCGCTTCCACATTCTCCTGCTCTGGAGTCCAGAGGTCTCACTGTCTTTGCAGCTGGTGGGAAATTCCTATCCTGGCATTTCCATGAGACATGCTTAGAGGCCCAGGGTTCCCGCCAATCCCCATTGTCCTCCAAGTGGACTTGCAGCACCTGGGAAGCTCCCATGTCCCCACTGGAGACGCTCTGGGACTGAGTCAGTGAGGAGTCGGAAGGCAAGCTATCTGAAGTAAGGGATATGTCAGCGGGAGAGCCTTTAGGCTGGCTATGTTCCCTGCTCTTCAATTGAAACTTCAACTCGGTAAGGAGCTGTTTTTTAATGTCTGATGGCTTGGAATCTTGGGGAACTGGTATTTTTGGTGAGGGACATTGACTGGTCAGGGTAGTTTCTACTTTGCTCACATTGATATTTACCATTTGGGAGCTTCCCAACTTGTTGGTTGTCAAGATGTCACAAGATTGTGATGTAAGAACGCACAGCTCCTCAGCCTTGAATATCTCCCTGAAGTTCATGGTGGACGTGGAAAAATGTTTTCAATTCTTCTCCACCATCTTTTGGCCCTGAATCATGTCCTCTCTATCACTGGAACTCACATTCTCATCCCTTGGCATATGTCCAGCCCCAGCTTGCCTTGTGGGCACCTCTCGGCTGCATCTGTTATTGTCTAGTGCAGTCTTACTCTGACTCACTTTGTCTATAAAGCTGTGTGTGAGGATCTCTGAAGTCTGTCTGCCATGCTCGATTGACTGGATGTCCTTGGCAAGCTCCTGGTCGCTATCAGAGTGGGATGGTTTTAGGGCCCCCTGTCCTTCGTTGCCCGCAGATGAGGTAGCAGGGAGTGGAAGATCCAGGATGGGGACTGAATTCGTTGTTTGCACCTTATTTCCCTGAAAACTTTTAGAGCTTCCCTCAAGGGGCTTGGAAACCTCAAATTCCTTTCCCTTACTTGGAGTCTTATTTCGTTTGTCACCTATGTCTTGACCCCCTCTTATTACTTACAGAACAATCATTTTATTCTATTTTTCCCTTTTTCTCCTCCCTTCCATTTTTAAAATCATGTTGTTTTTAGAAAACAAAATTGGTATTTTATTTTTCCACCCTTGTAACCATCTTTATTTTACTTAGACATCTACAACTTAATGTATTTCACGCTCACCATCATAATGCTTTTTGAATTTTGCCCCAGTTGACACTCAGCCAATTTTTGAGTCCCAGTCTGTCTAAGTGGAGTTGCCTTTCCTCCAAACCCCTATTGTAAGGGTGGGTATGTGTGCAGTCCATGGTGAGACCCCCATATATCTGTAACCTGGTGCATAGTCTGGGACTCACCTCTGGTTCATGAGCTGCAGATGTTCTGGGGGAGACCAACCATGGCTCCACCAAGGCCGTGAATATCAGAGGCGGCACTTCCATCCTGATAGGTGAACTGTACACATTAAGGGCAAGATCTTGTATATTCCTATTAAGCATAGATGGACGGAAGGCAGCAAGATCACCTTCCCAAAGAGGGGGATGCCATGCCTGATGACCTCCCTGCAGATAGTGTTTAGTATTCAAAGAACAGCCCAGTGCCTTTTTGGAATAAGGCATCAGTGTGCTGTGCAGTGCCTGGATCAGCCTCAAGGTGGTGATGCCTGGATCAGATTGAGGAGGGGGCGGGGGGAACAGGACAGGGTCACCATATGGATGATGATGTGGCATAAAGCTTTGTTCTACCAGCAAGGTCCTTCTTTCCCCTCTTCATTTTTTCTTTCCTCCTGGCTTACTCCAAGTCATCTTTTCCTTACTCTCAGCTTTATTTTATCCTGGGAGGTAGGTGGCTACTTGGTCAACATTGTTACTACTGGCAGCTGAGTGATGCTTTTGCTCTGCAACAAAATATCATTTGGCAGTCTGAAGAAATACCTACAGAGGGGAACCACTTCCCCCAGGTGCCTTTCCAGTAGGGAAACCTCAGTGTAAAGTTTAAAGTATTCTTCCCTAACACATTAATATGACTCACATGACAGATTCTTAAGGCGTGTCTGTGCTGTTGCTAGCCCCTCCCCCACCAGCCCAGGATCCACTGCAGCAATACCCTCCCCCACCCCCCAAATCCCATTTAGGGTTCACCCCCTGTGGGGTCCTCTGGTCACTGACCTCTAAATCATGATGAAGCCACTGTTTTTTCTTCATTGTTGTTTTATGAATTGCATACCTATTCTTGGCCCTCTTCGGATAGAGAACACCTGTCTTCCCTACTCTCTGAAGGATGTAAAACATTCAGTGAGCGGAAGGTGTGGGCTGCTCTACACTTTCGTTAAGGCTAAGCGAAGAGGCAGGAGGCAGAGCCCACCTCCTCAAACTTCATCAGGGAGGAAATGGGCTTTTGGGGGCACGTGATATCGCTTTGTCAACAAGAGCTGCAGAGCACTGGTGACCTTTCAGAAGCCAGAGGAAGCAATCAGTAAGAGCTGAACTCACTCCTCCTTTTCCCTAAGCACAAGCCCTGAGTTACCTGAAACCCATGCCCCCAACACAGGACACAGAAAAGACATCACTATTATTAGAGAATCATTTATTGGGGAGAATTAATATTCTCCACGAGAAGGAATTATTTTGTGGTGGGAAATTTTCCGCTCTCGAAACGCTGGAAAAGCGTTTTCTGTTGACGTAGAGACGGATCCCTAAACATAGTGCCTTTAGCAGTGGTGAGAACAGCTGGAGGCCCCTGGGCCGGCTTGACGCCTGCAGGTGGAGCTTGGATGGGGCACATGCTCCCTGCGGGGCACAGATAAGGGACGCTTCTGATCCAATAGCTGATCTTTAAGCGCCACGACTTTCTGAGGGTGTCTGTTGTGGTCTCTGATCCGTCTAGAACATGTAGGATAATTCTGGCCAGCAAAGACAACTTCTTGGTGGCAGGACTTGGCGTTTGGCACTTTACAGGAGGGAGCCCTGTAGTTGGAAGGATGCCCCTGGACGGGCTCTGCCTGGGCCTGCTCTTCTGCCTTCTGCTCAGTTTTCACAAACTTCCTCAGGGAAGGAAGGGGCTCTTGAGGGCGGGTGACCTCTGTTGCACACCGCTGCCCCAGTTTCTCCACTGGGAACTTCCCAGGGACCGTCCTGGTCTTCTGAGCCGTGGTGGTCCCAGTAACGGCAGCTCTCCCTTTAACCAGGCCTCTGCTCTGTGCAGATGATATGGGGCGGCCCTTTTCCGGGGGATGGTCTTGCTTTTTGCCTTTTGTCCCAGGACGAAGCCATTGAAAAATGTCGTTCAGCTTTTTTCTGAACAGACTTTCAGGAGGAGGCTGTGCCTTCTGTGATGAGGTCTGGGAAGACTTGCTCCCAAGCGTCTCCTCTGATGCTGTGATCTGAGTAGGGAAACTCTTTCTTGTAGGTTGGGATGTCCCCAACCCTGCATCCCCTCCACCAAGCTCTTCTTTGTTGGGGCCCGGAGGGCTCAGTCTCATTGTAGCTGGTGGGAATTTCTTATCCTCGGACCTCTTTAGGTCTTTCTTAGGGACCCAAGGCTCCTGCCGCTGCTGTCTGCTGATCCCACTGTCCTCCAGATGGACACGCAGCACCTGGGAAGCTCCCATGTCCCCACTGGAGACACCGTGGGCATGAGTCAGTGAGGCCTTGTAAGTCAAGCTCTCTGAGGCAGGGGACCTGTCAGTGTGTTGGCCTTGGACCTGGCTCTGATTCCTCCTCTCTAGTTTTGACTTTAATTCCCCAAACAGATGTTCCTTAAGATCCGATGACTTTGGGTCTTGGGGAACTTGTCTTTTTGGTGCAGGGCTTTCAATGGTCCCAGTAATTTCTATTTTACTGTGATTCTCACGTATCATTTGGGAGCTTCCTGGCTTGCTGGTTGTCAACACACTACCAGTTTTTGACTGCAGAGCATTGAGCTCCTTGGCCCTGAATATGTCCCTGGCCGTGTTGTACATGGAAAAGGGTTCCGACTTCATCTTTTTGTCCTGTCGCCCTTCTCTTCTATCACTGGAACTCACTCTCTCATCTTTTGTCTCAGGTTTGGCACCAGCTTGCCTTGCAGGCAGCTCTGGGGGGCATCTGTTGCCTAGTTGAGTAAAGTTCTGACTCGTTTTGCCTGTGATGCCACATGTGACAGGCAGATGAGTCTGCCTGGCACCCTTACTCCTCTGAACAACCTCTGCAATCTCTTGGTTGATACCAGAGGGTGATTGTCTCGGCACCCCTTGTCCTTCCCTGCCCATAGGTGATGTAGCAGGGCAAAGACGATCCAGGACCAGGGCTGAATTTGTTGTTTCCGCTTTTTCTTGAAGAACAGATTTAGAGCTTCCTCTGTGGGGCTCGAAGCCCTCGGATTTGGAGTCGACTTCCAAAGTTGGGTTATTTGAGGGGGGACAGTAGAAATAGGGCAAGGACTGGGATGCAGCATCTTCCAATTTAAACGCCTGTATGGATTCAAGGACCCTGCAGGGCAGGCCCCACTCCATCCTCATACGGAAACTTTTAATATGGGTTTCCATCATCTGTTGTGCACTGGAATCAATGAAGCAAAGCTCCTGGAAGGTATTCAGGGAGGAGTCCCCACCCACTGAAGGTGGCAAACTCCTCTGAGTTATTTGGGTGCGGGGTTTGTCAGAAAGCAGCAATGTCTGCTTGCTAGCATGCCATGAACTGCGCACCGTCCCAGGGAGCCGAGCCTCACTGATTTCCTCAAACTTCTTGCTCAAATGTGCTTTCAGGACATTTTCAAGTTGCTTCTGATCTAGACTTTCCTCCAAGGCCCTTGAAGCTTTCCCTGACAGACTTGCCATGTGACTATTTAGGTCTTTCTCAGAGTCATATGCCGGATCCTTATCTGAAGAGCTCTCTGGGTCACTCAACAGATGAGCTTTTGGGCCGTTCTCTGGGCTATGCCCCTGATCCTTCCCCATCTCCTTCTCTACCTGAAGCAGTTCTGAACCCCTCTCATGGAAGCTTTTGGATTGGCTCAATCCAACATTTAGATCTTTGTTCACCGAGATCCGTGAGAGTCCACGATTGCTTTCTGACTTAGCTATCTCTGAGAAATCTCTTGGAGGCATCATCAGTGACAGACACTCACAGATCCTGCGGGGCAGGCCCCACCGGTGTTGGATGAGCCTCTTTCGAAGGTGATGTTCCAGTTTCTTCCTCAGCTCATCACTGAGAGGAAACTCTACGGGAAGGGTGGAGATGGAGGCATGGGCCTGGGAGGCCTGATGGTAAGGAAAGTTGGGAGCTGAAGAACAAAATTCTTCCTGAGATCTTTGGACTACAGAGGGGGAACCCCACAAACTTTCCTGTTGCTTCTGCAACACTTTCCATTCCAGTTGTTGAATTTCAGATGAGGTGAGAGACTCTGATTCATCCGGGGGTCTATGGTAACACACTCCACAGATCCTTATCTGGGGTAGAGGACCAGATGGTAGGATTGGGAGTGGGGATTTAAGGTGGGCCTGGGACTTGACCTGAGTGAGAGGTAGGGGCTGGGATTGGGGCAGGGTTTGAGGCAAGGGTTGGGGCTGGATCTCAGGCAAGGATGGAGGTGGGCGATGGAGAGGTACTGGGGATTCTTGGCCCATGGAGGCATTTGAGATGGTATTGAAAAGGAAGATTGTGGTGCAGTCACGTGAGTCACGGATAGCAGAGGGCAAGGACTCGCTGTGCAGAGATGGGAGACCCCAGAAGAGCTGCATACATTTTTCCTGTAAATGGTCCTCCAAGATTTTAGGATATGGGGGCTGCTCATGCATGTGCAGCTCCTTTGGTTTGCCTGCACTGCTCCAGAAAGGAAGGGAGAATGCTGAGTCACACTCATCAGCATTTGACTCTGACATTTTCCCCGAAGGATTTAGTTGGTGGCCTGGCCTAAGTTGTTTTGGAAAAGAGCCCTTCTCCTTCTCCTTTTCCTTCCACATCAGGAAATCACTCCTCTTTCGGACTTGTCTCTCCAGGAGTGCCAGGACATGAGGGCTGAGAAATGAGAGGTTACCAGGCTCTATAAGGTTAGCTGTAGGGTGTCTCTCCAGAGAGGACTCTGGAGAATGGAGGGCAAGAAACTCTCGATTAAAATCACGTGGTGCCAAGGTGGAAGGTGCTAAGAACAAGTCTTTGGCACAAGCTTGCCACCAGGATAATTCTGAAATGGACAGGCTTGAATGGTCAGTGCCTCTGATTGTTGGGACATAAGTGGACAACCCCCCAGGGCTATCTGGAGATGAGTTCTCTGGAACAGACTTCAATAAGATGGAAACCGATTTAGATTGAGTCACAGTTAAAGGGTGGTCTGTCGGTGGTGAGACAGACAGGCTTGGTGGTGCGTGATGACAAGCCAGTGAGTCATTGGGATTCATTATCTGGGGCAAATTTGGTAAGGGGTTAATATCTTGGGAAAGGGTGCGGTCAAGAGAGAAGATCGTATTCAGAGACAGAGTGGCCTCTGGTTGGAGAATAGGACCCGTTGCCTGGGTGTCATGTGGTGGGAGAGGGGGAAGGGCAATGGGTTGGGGTGGGGAATGGTCTGCTGGGAATTTGGACTCCAAGGGAGGAATAGGCTCTGGTGGCATAGAGTGACCCGGTGGTGAGGGTGAAAGAAAGTCAGCTAAGGGTGTCATTGGGTTAGGTGAGAGAACGGAGGGGGGCGGTGGGGAAGGGTCAGGTGGAGGGGATGGTGTTAGGTCTCCTGGAGGGACTTCTGAGAAGGCAGAGGACAGAGTGAATGATGACTCAGTCCCAGAAGCTGTGGAAGCCATAGAGGACACAGAGGCAGTATCATCTTCCAGGTCCTCCAGGAACAGCAGCCGATTGATTTCAGCAGTTGTGCTATTACACACCTCACAGGAGGGGTCTGGGCATAATAGTTGACGAATGCGGGTGGTATCGAGAGGCCGGCCTAGGGGCCTGCGGGAGACAGGAAGTAGAAAACTGTAGCCAGGACCAGAACAAGGAAAGGAGGACCTGCTGGCCTGTCAGGGGAGGGGCCACCTGAAGCCTGCTGCCCCTTCACAATGCCCCACATCTATGACTTCACCATACACTCAGCAGCCCTCACCCCAAGGCCTTCATTCACATACCCGTTCCTATGGCAAACCCCTCCCATGACTACTGCAGGCTGTACTGAATCCCTGGAATTGCAGAGAACATGTCAAAGAGGGATCAGGAAAGAAAAGACTGGTCACCTTTTCAGAATAGAAATTAGCCTCCTTTTCTCCTCTGTTTCCCTCTGGTAGTTTCTCCAACCTGGGAAACCAGAAGAGTGAATTACATGTAATAAAGGTAGAAGCATAGGTGTTACACGGGAGTCCCTTTATGGGAGACCCTTGGGATATTAACGGGATATTAACTCTGAAAGCCCCAAGAATCAGTAGATGTGGTCAAACGGTCAATGATAATATTAATAAGGTTCACATGTGTTTGTTGCTTCATTTATAAAGTACTGTCACATACATTATCCCATGGGATGTTCAAAACCACCATGTGAGGAACATAGGTCAATGGTTACCTCAAAGAGGAGTCTGATCATCCAGGAAGTCAACGTAGTTTCACAAGGTCAGGACACAGAAGTTCTGACTCTTGGCGTCTCCCACGGCAACCCACTGGGCAACACCCATTGTCCAGGCCCATCACTGCTTCATGCCCAGAGCTGGGCAGAGCAGGAATCTGAGAAATGTCTCGGGTTCTGACTACCTTCCCATGAGCCTTTCCTCTGAGGCCTCTATTTTCTGAGAGGGACTCTATCTAGCGACTGACATCCTCAGAGACCATGGACCTGGGACCTCATGGAGAGGACAGGATGTGTCACCCTTGGAGAGCTCAGGTGGGATAGGTGGAACCTTACCACTTGATGTTCCACCTTTTCTTCTCCTCTTGGCTCTGCCCTGACGCTGAGAACAAAAAGAAAAGAATGAGGAGCGAGGACTTAGTTGGCTTGCTCCTCTCTCTAGGAAACTCAGATATTCATCCAAGATTAATGTCACTCTCTATTTTTATTACTAGCACTTTGTGTGCTTTCCCTTTCTGAATTTCTAAAGGTGATAAGATACTTTCAATTTTTCCTTCTTTGAAAAACTCGAAGGAGGATTTTTGGCTAGAGTCCACACTTGATATTCTCAGTCAGAAGTCCTCTGCTCAAGGAGGGCATAGACTCTGAGGCCCCCAGTCACATCTGTGCTTCCTCAGATAGGACCCTGTATCCTGGGACAGAGCTCACACTCCAGTGTCTGCTCAGAGGCTCAGCCCTGCTCTCCTGATCTGCCCAGTACAAAGGACGGTTTGGTCGAATGACGCCCGTCATGGGAATGTGACTCGTGATCCAGTGTTGGGAACAGTGTTCTCCTACACAGAACCCAAACTCTCTAAATAACCTAATGCAGGGCCGTGAAATCACTGATGGGATTTTATCCGGGAATCCTCCACCACACCCAGATGGTCTGTGAGTTTTAAATGGGAAACAGTCCCAGCTGAACCCCTAGTCCTGCCTGGCCTATTCCCCTAGAAGGATGATGTTCTATCCTCTATTCAGACTTGCCATCTTAGGAGTCTCTCTGGACCAACTCATTTAAAAATGTGGGACTAGAAATGGAAACAACAATAAAAAATCCCTGTTGGTGGCTTGCCCAGGGATCCTTACCTTTTGGTAGATTTTGGTTTTCCACAAGGTTGGTAAAGATGGAATCCCCACCAGGAAGCACAGGAACAGAAGAAGCAACCACAACCCACACATGATGCTGAGGTTATAGTCACTATCTAAGAATGTTGAGCAGATGCTCAAAAACAACTCCATATGGCTATTCAGAAATGAGAGAACATTCCATTGACTGAACTCCATTTTCTGAATCGCAAGGCTGCCTGAGGCAACTGAGCTCTGAGAGTGTCCGCACTTGCCTATAATCCCAGGCCTGCATCACAGAGCACTGAAGAGTCACAAAGGGTTTCAGAGGGTGGGGGAGGGGACATGAAGAGGGTGTGCCCATGGCCCCTTCCTCCCACCAGCCCAGCTGATCTCTCCATCCATCCTGGGCCCTCCAGGTCCCTCTGCCCTACCCTGCCATCCTATTTTCCAACTCTGTCCGTTCATGAAATCATACAATTACATTAATGAAATTTTCTGCCTGTTCCACCTGTACTCCAGATATTACCTGGGCCCCCTTTACTGTTTGGAGAGCTTGACTTTGGTTTCACCAATTCCACTGCCTCGAAAGTCTGAAATGCTCCCTGGAATTTTTGCTTGTACCCAGACATTTACACTCAGAATCATATATGTCCTCAAATCCATCTTTCCTTTAGAATGTTTTTGCCTTACATGAACCCTGATATAGAACTTAAAGTTCTTCTTTACTCATTTGGTTTTGTGAATGTTGAATAACAAATTTTAGTTTTTTGCTTCAGTCAGCCTTTACCATCTTCAGCCAGTGGGGCTGACTCAAATAATTGAAATGAGTAATTCATTATTCAACACTCACAAGACTAAAATCAGTACAGGCGTACCTCACTTAATGAAAGGGAAATGTTTAGAGAAATGCATCATTAGGCACTTTCACTGTTGTGTGAACATCACACAGTGTACTTACACAAACCTAAGTGGTAGAGCCTACTACACACCTAGGCTATGTGGTGCTACCCGTATGGGACCACTGTCATATATGTGGTCCATCAGTGACCGAAACATCGTTAATATTGTTACGTGGTGCGTGACTGTGGTGGATGACAATGACAAAACGGAATACCATTTTCAAGGCTTCTAAAATGGAGCTGGGAGGCCATTAAGGAAGTGGGGCTTATGCTTGTACACCACATCCACCACCAGATGTTAACTGAACTTTTGAGCTTTACCTGACAGCAGAGGTCACATCTTGAAGTGTTTCCTCATTCCAAGAAGGGACAGTCTGCCTAGGACCAACTATGTTCTGGCAAGTCAGCTCACCCCATGCCAGAACCAGTCAGTAACTGTTCACTGTAGACCTTTGTAAGCCTGTGTCCTTTCCTTTTATCTACCCCTGCCTCCTTTGTCTTCCTAGGAGCACATTTGAGCTTCTACTCGAATCTACATCTCCTGAATTGCAATTCTTGAGACCCCAAATAAACTTTTTGGTTCTTTTGCAGTTTATGCCTCTTATTTGCTGACTTTATATGGTGACAGAAGTGGGATCCCTAGCTACTGACCTTCAATTCTGGTGCCACTTCACAGACACAAGCAAGGTGCCTGCAAAGAATCTTTTGTGCTCTGTCGTCTCCTCCTGGTGGCTCTGGTTCCTGGTGGTAAGTCCTCCTGGGCCTGGACCTCCCATTTTTGGTAGAGGTCCAGACTCTTTCTGTAGGCGTCCTTTGATACTGGTTCTGGCCATCCTTCCGTTGTCAGCTTTGTTAGAAACTTCTGTTTCTTTCACTCCTTTTTTGGGCCTTTGATCCTTTGGTAAGTTCATACAGATGAGAAATCCATTTTCTAAGAGGACCACCAAAGAACAGCCCCACTCTGGGACTCCTGCTGGTTTTGTCTTTAAAGAATACAGACCTTCTACATGTAGATTTTTGTTCCACTGGGCTCAGATTACTCAGGGTGATTTAAGGCTTCACTGGCCTAAATGGGGCTCCTTTGAAATTCCTAAATTGGTTTATCTGTGCACTCAATTGGAAAAAGCCTATCAAACCAAACAAGTAAAATGGGAAACTTTTTAACATTGGTATCTTGAGGCCTCTAAATGAAACACTGAAAAGGACACTTCCTTGCAAGCCATAACAATGTCATAACTAAGAATTTCAAATGATTAAATGTAAATGCCATCGATAAAAGAATATTAACTCCTCCTGTATTCGTCAGGGTTCTCTGGAGAACCAAGGAGATTATCTATATATAATATATATTAATATTGCTATATAATAGAATATATAATCCATTGTATCTATATTTAAATTCATTTATTTAGTTCTATAAATTACATATATACACTCAAAATTTATATATGAAAGAAACTTTGGCCTCACCCCTAACTGCCTAAAAGAATTTAAGACAGAAGGCCTGTTCCAGGAAGGAGCTGTCAACGTAGGGAACTCTAGATGTGGTAGAGAAGAAGGTACCTAGCCGGGCCCATTTTACACAAGTTCTCTCTCATTTGTTTAGAGATGGCCCAGCAAACATTTGGTTTTCTGTCTCCTTGTGAATTGGCTTCCTCCTCTTTGAAGTCCCAAACCATGACCCCCAACCCCGCGCCTTTGTAAAATATCTAAACCCTAACCATAGGCCTGGCAGACACGCTGTGGACTGAGCAGCAGCATGAAGACCAGGGTCAACCTGATGACATTGTGGGTGGGACTACTGGCTGTTTGTCCACATCCTTGTCCTGGGTGCCCAGGAAGGCAGTCACCCAGCAACTTGCAGTGAGGTGTGGCGTGTGACTATGTTTCAGCCAATGCAATGGGAGTGGAAGTGGTGTGTGCCATTTCCAGGTTGGAACTTTTGAAAGCAGGTGTGTCTTCTCCGTGTTCCTTCTTTCTCCTTGTGCAGATTGGTTGCAGACAATGATACAGGCGTCAGGAATGGCGGAGCCAAGAGACGGGAATTCACGGGTGACTGACACACCCTGTGGAAGAGAACCACCTGCCCAACGCGAAACCCACCTTGGCCTGTAAGGTAATCACACATAAATTTCTACTCTCTGGTTATTCTTTTTCGGGATGTGCTTGTTATTTTCTTAACTATTATGGAAATATTTCAAATATGCAGAAGAGTACATAGTATGACCTCTATCTCCGGCCCCAATATCCAGAAAGAACAGACGTTCAATTCTGCCCTATTTGCTTCTGATGTTGCATTCATTTGCTGGGGCTGCCATGACAAAATGCCACACGTAGGGTGGCTTAAACAATAGAAATTTATTTTCTCACGGTTCTGGAGGCCGAAGTTCAAGATCAAGGCGTTGGCCGGTTTAGTCTCTTCTGAGGCCTCTCTCCCCGGCCACTTCTCCCTGTGTCCTCACACGGTCTTCCCTCTGTGTGTGTCTGAGTTCTAATCTTCTCTTCTTACGTGACTATCAGTCACATTGGATTGGAGCCTACCCATGTGACCTCACTTGACCTTAATTACCTCTTTAGAGGCCCTCTCTCCAAATACAGCCCTATTTTGAGGTCCTGGAGTTAGGACTTCAACATATGAATTTTCAGGGACATGATTCAGCCCACAATGATATCTGTGTTTTTAAGAAGCAAAATGTTGCCGTCACACCTAAAATTCACATTTCCATCCCGTTCTCCTCCCTCTCTCATCATAGGTATCAGTATCCTAAAATTAATTACATTCTTTATGATTCCAAGAATATCCATGTGCATGGCTCCATTAACAAAAGATTACATTTTTATGCATAGTCAAGACATACATGTGTATGTCTCCATTAACAAATTCTTACATTGTTATGCACTTAAAAAATGTACAGGAACAGCATCACACTGCACATGTCCTTCTTTGATTCGCTTTGGGCTATAAATGGGGAAGGAAAAACAGCAGCCGAGGGTAAGAGAATAAATAAACGGCTTATGCATAAAAACCCAAAAGGACAGATTTCCAAGAGCGTCGCGGTTGGTGACCATGTGGAGGTTCTGGGAGAGAGGTGGTTCTGGGAGAGTGGTTACCTGGAGAGGGCGTGGAAGCTCAGTGCCCTTTCCCCATGTCTTGCCCTATGCGTCTGTTCCATCGAGCTATTCCCGAGTCATATCCTTTTCTAATAAACAGGTAATCTAGTAAGTAAGAGGTTTCTCTGAGTTCTGTGAGCCGCCCTAGCAAATTCGTCGAACCGGAGTAGAGAGTCTTGGGAACCTCCTACTGACAGCCAGTTGCTCAGAAGCATAGGCGACAACCCAGACTTGCTGTTGGCACCTGCAGTGGGGGCAGTCTTGTGGGGCTGAACCCTTAACCTGTGGGGTGTGATGCTGTCTCTGGGTTCATAGTGTCAGAATCGAGTTGAATTGTAGGACACCCAGCTGGTGTCCCAAGAATTGCTTGTTGGTGTGGGGGACTCCCCCGACCCCCAACCCCACACACATTGGAATTGGTACCAGAACCCAGGAACAAACTGTGAAAGATAAGCGTCTTAGCTTGGGTTCCCATAACAAAATGCCATAGCGTGGGTGACTTAAACAACAGAAATTTATTTTCTCACCATTCTGGGGGCTGGAAGCCTGAGAGCAGGATGCCAGCATGGTCAGGTTCTGGCGAGGGCTGTCTCCTCAGCTTGCATAAGGTCCCCTTCTCACTGAGTCCTCAGATGGCGGGGTGTGTGTATGCGTGTGAAGAAACAGAAAGAGAGATCTCTTCCACTTCTGATGAGGCCACAGTCCTATCTGATTTAGGTTCCACCATTATGACTTCATTTTCACCATAATTACTTCCTAAAGACCTTGTGTCTGGACATGGTCACAACGGGGGTCAGGGCTTCCATTATATGAACTGTGGGGAGACAGAATTCAGTCCATAGCAATAAATAAAGAGCAAATAAATAGAAACAAAGGTTTGGCATTTATCTTTATCATTTCCTTTCTTCCTGACTTTACTGTCTCGCTCTTTGTCTAGCTTCTTGAGCAAGCAGCTCGTTGGTTTCTAATTTTTCTTTTTAGATAAGTATATTGAAGGTATCTTTCTTCGAAGTATTGTTTAATTCCGTCCACCAGATTTTGTCATGTAGTGCTTACAGCTATAATATTTCCTAAGTTCCATATGAGATCCCTTTCAACGCAAGGTTCTATAAGTTCCCGGCCATTATTATTATTTTCTCATCTGTCGCTCCTTTTACAAGTATGTAATGTTCCTCCTTGTCACCATGTTGGTTTTGTCTGGAGCCTTACCTCCAGATTTCTATAGATATACTTTTTTATTGACAAGTAAAGGACAAAATGAGGAAATATCTTTGCTATATATAAGCGTGGTATCAGTCTACACTCCTGGGACAGTGTAGACTTCTAATCTGTCACTTATCCACCTTTGTGAAAAGGAATTCTAATATTGGCTCACTGAAGTCATTTTGGTCAACAGCAGAGGAAATTGATAATATGTATGTTTTCATCAGTCAGATAGTCCATGTTGTGCTGTATTCACAACAAACTCCTAAGTCTCAGCTAAAAATAACCAAGGTTTATTTCTCAAACATGCTCCATGTCATCAGGGGCTGGCTCTGTATTATCCTTGCTCAGTCTGGAGGATTGAGTAGATGGCAGCTAAAAGATGCTCGATCCAACTTCTTGCACAACTGCCAGGCAGGAAAAACACACTCCCACTGTTTGCCAAAGGTTCTGTCTGGAAGAGACAACCTCACTTTTGCTCAAGTTTCATTCACCAAAGGCTCACAGAGCCACCTCTGACTTTAAGGGGCCAAGAAGATACATCCCTTCTGTGGGCCAGAGAAGAGCCGACAATATCTGGTGAACAGCAGTAATAATAACTATACACTGTGCTCTATTGTGCCTTCCAAAGCTTACTTTTGCTTTTTGTTTGTTGATTTTTCAAAAATTCCCTTCAGTTATGTGAGTTACCATAAATCCTTCTAGTCAATTTCTTTAATAAGAAAACTGAAGTTAGCCAGAGTTAGCTTCTTTCGCTTAAAAAAAAAACTAAGGCATTAGATTTGGCGTTATAAATGTCACTGAGCGGCTTAGGAAAGTGAACTTCAGTTTACACCTTGGGCTGGTTTTGGAGAAAGGGTACACACCGATTTTTCAAGGATAAGGTTTTAATAGGAAAAGAAGCAGGGCATGGCATGAGCCAATATTTAGGTCCGAATAATTACTGGTGGCTGCAGCATGTCAGGCAGGGAGCCAGCTGTTTTTGCATATGCTCTCTAAGTCAATTTAATTCTTTATAAAAACAATATGAGGTGAGTCTTACTATTCATCACTTACATATGCAGAAACTGAGGGTCAGGGAGGTGAAATGACCTGTCCGAAAGTCACTTAACTAGCAAATGATGGCTTTGTTTCAACTCCATCATCTGATCAGGCAGAGGTGAAAGAGAAGAATGCAATGTGTGCTTTTGGGTAGTGGGTACTGTTCGGTTTGGCAGGACTGTGGGATACATGCAAGGCGGAGGGGCCCTTGAGTGCTAAGGCAGAGAGTTGGAGTCTATCAGGTAGGCAGTGAGAGGAAGGTTTCTGCATCAGAGAGGGCACTGGTGGAGCCATGCCTCAGAAACATTGATCTGCTATTGTCCTCTACGATGAAGAGAAATGAGGCACGCTGGAGGCCTGGAGACCAGTTGGAGGAGCATTGTAAAAACTCTCATAGGCCTGAATGGGCATGGGTGTTGGCAACGGAAAAAGAAAAAAGTATTCTATCAAGTCTCCAGACGCCCAGGGAATTGCTGAACGAAGTCTGAGTTCTCCCTATGTAGATAGCTCGTACTTTCCATTATAGGTTTCTCAAGAACTGGCTCCCAGAAAAAACCTGGATGGAGAACAAAACAGGTAAGTGCCCAAGTGAGAAATCTACAAAGCTCCTCTCCCCAAAAATCACCTCTTCCCCATCAGTTGTGGGGCCTAACATTTCACCAACGGGGTTCCGTTCTTTCAAGAGTCTCTTATTTAAGTAGGACTATCTGTGGACAAGAGGGAGAAGCGACACTGGGAAGTGTCCTCATTAGCAGCATCCAGGCAAGTAACATAAATGTATGAGGGCACTCTGGGGGGGCACCGTGAAGAACAGGGCACATGCTCCATGTCAGGGGGGCCTCTCGGTTCTGGCTGAGGGGCCCAAAGTTGCAGGATCTACTATTTCAGCAGAAACCTCATAGCCAAATTTTTTGGGAAAGTCCTCAATTTTACAACATTGCAACCAGTTTCAACTTCTTAATATCACTGCGCTGGCCACATTCAGCTCTTAATTTGTTACCAGTTTGCCACCTCTAGGTTAACTGTTAGTACCATTTTATCAAAACCTTTCCAAATTTGAAAGCACATCTTTAGTAAAACTAGCTACAGAGCAAGTTCATTTGGATTGCCGAGAGCTGGGATAGAGAAGTCTGGGAGCCGGGCAGGGACTGTAGGGAGGCCCCTGGACCACGTGCTGGGCATCCTGGTGCCTTAGCTTTGAAAGGGAGATGGACGACAGCAGTGACAATATTTGCTGCAACCGGGCCCTCCTGGGCGACCACCCAGAGCTGGGCTTGGAGCCGAAGGAGGGATGGGCAAGCTGTGCTGCTCCCAGCTCCAGTTGGCCCCTTCCCATTAACATTACAGGAGTGCAGTTGCGTGGTGTTTGAAAAAGCATCCCTAGTTCCACGAAATGATTTACAGGACACCAGACTCTGCATTTCAGAGGTCTCCGGTGTACCATAAAAAATATATTCTAAAGGAACAATCTTTATCTGAGCTGAAGCTGCAGTGAAGGAAGCTCACGTCCAGCTGAGAGCAGCCGTGAGCTTCTGTTCACTCAGGGAAAAGTCTGTGTTCATGTTATTGGAGCAACATTTTTTTCTCTCTTTGGCACTAGGTATCTAGTTAATATTTAGACACTATATACATTTTCTTTCAACTGTTGTCCCTGTTATGTGATCAAACAAAACCGGAGATGCCAAGCACATCAGCCCTGTAGGTGAAAGCAGACCCTCCAGGCACCCAGCTGTGGCTAGCAGGGTAAACAGGACTCACTGGAGCCAGCCTCTGGGAAAGACTGGCGCCAGGTGCGTGCAGGGCCAGCCCCTGCCCCCAGGAAGCAGAGTTCGCTGGAGTGCCTCAGTTGACTGCTCTGCCTCTTCCTGCCATTCCAGCCTCGCGTTTCCTCTACCTCCCTGAGCAAAAGGAAACAGGAAGCAAAGTCTAGTCTTGAATGTTCCAAAGCCTTATGATGTTTACCATTCCCCCCAGGAGAGGGAGGTGAGGGCCGGAAATCTCTCTGCAAAGAAGATACCTTTTTTTTTTTAATTCAATGAAGTGACGCACAGACACAGCAACACAACTTCTCTCTGCTTCTAAGTTGTTAAGAGCGATGATAGTCTCAGTCTATTTTAGTCCAGGGAAATCCGAACTCCTTTAGCCGCAATGGCCCCCAAGGGGCGCATGTGCATGTGTGGTTCAGGGTGTCCAGGAGGAGACAGCCTCTCCTTTTGGAGCAAAAAGCATAGTCAACCGGTGGCGGGACAGAGGCAAAAGCTCTAGGGCAAGGAAATCTGGGGGTTTGTGTCAAAGCTCCACCAATCAGGAGCTTCAAGCTAAGATGGGGAGGCTGGAAAGATGGAAGTTGGCATGGGAATCCTGGTATGGACAAGAAATTCCTCCTGGGTCAAAGGCAGGAGGATGTCCAGGAAGGGAGAAGGGCGGGTCATGGATGGACCGAGTTTGCTTGGAGTCCCATGAGAAAAGGGGAAGCGAGAGCTCACCACCTTGTGGCCCCCAGCTTCCTGGTGTGCGGCTCTGGCGGCAGGTGTGGGGCTCTAGTCTCTGAAAGTATTGGGAGAGGGAAGGAGAAACTGGCGTCCCAGGCTCCCAGGGGAGGGGAAGCACGCGGGGTTGGGCGGCAAACCCCTCCAGCGTGAATGCGTTGCGGGGCGGGGGGCGGGGGGCGGGGGGGGCACGATCTCCGCTTTGCCAGGTGCCCCAGCCCTAGCGCACGCCTCCGTTCCGCGTCCCAGTCCGCAGGCGCGCGCGAGGCGCACTCACCCTTCCCTTGGCGACGCGCGGGGCGCGGCGCGCGCACGGGTCCCTCCGCCTCCCCTCCGCGCCTCTCCTCTCTTCCGGCCGAAAGTTAGCAGCGGGGAAGGAACTCGGGGCTGCAACAGCGCGCGGCGGCAGAGGCTGAAGCGGGAGCCGCGGCGGAGCCGGGAAGCGGGGGCGCTGCAGACGGAACAGGTGCAGCCGGCGGGTCAGTGAGCCCCCCCTCGTGGGTGGTGTAGGGCCACCCGGACTCCGCGGGAAGAGTGGGGAGTGGGGCCATGCAGCCGGGCTCTCCCCTGGCGCAGCGGGACAGCGGCCAGGGCCGGGGGTGCAGCGGCGTCGCTTCACGCAGCCGGGGCGCCTGGGCGGCGGCGGCGGCGGCTGAAACTATGTCCGGGCAGCGCCGGGGGCTGCCGCCGCTGCCGCGAGCCGGGAGCCGCGGTGGCCCAGTGGCCCGCACCACCTCCGCCTCCGCCTCCGCCTCCAACTCTCACCGCGCCGCTGCCGCCCGGCGCCTCTGCTAAGTGGCCGCCGGCGAGCAAGTTGCTTTTTTGTGCACCTTGTCCCTGTCCGTCACCTACCTGTGCTACAGCCTCCTGGGCGGCTCGGGCTCCCTGCAATTCACCCTGGCGCTGCAGGAGCCGCCGCGCGCCGCCGCCGAGCCCCCGCCGAGCCCGCCGCCACCCTCTCTGCTGCCGCCCCCCGTGCGCCTCGGCACCCCCTCGCAGCCGCCCGCGCCGACGCCGGACAACGCGAGCCGCGGGGAGCCCCCGGAGCCCTCCGAGCAGCCCGCTGCCCCCGGGGCCGACGGCTGGGTGTTGGCAATCGGCGGCGGGGGCGCTCGGGACACCTGGCTCCGGACCCTGCTGGCCCCTGGCGAGATGATCACTGCGCCGAGCGCGCTGCTGGAGTGTGAAGCGCAGGAGACCAGCACCACCGACGAGGAGCTCGCAGGCCTGAGAGCGGCCAACGGGAGCATCGAGAGGCGCGGCGCCCTCAGCATCCCCGACTATGGGGAGAAGAAGCTGCCACGCGCTCGTCATCGGGGTCAAGAAAGGAGGCACCCGCGAGCTGCTGGAGGCGATCCGAGTCCACCCGGACGTGCGGGCCTGCGGGCCGTGGGCATAGAGCCACACTTCTTCGACAGGAACTACGAAAAGGGGCTGGAGTGGTACAGGTAGGACTCTGGGCTTGGCGCAGGGGATAGATGGGTGGGGAAGACCCAGAGGGAAAGCTGCGGCTTCCCACGCCCTTCGATATCCAGGCATCTCCCCGAGAACCCTTCGCCCCACGAGGGCTCTGCGGACCCTGGCGGGCCTGCTCGGGGGAGCGCGGAGAGGACTGGAGGCTGGCCAGGGATCACTGTATTTCAGGGTTAGGGGAGCTGGTGTCACACTGCCCTGCCTGCCTCAGGCTCCTCACCCAGGGAGGTGCTTTCTGAAGCTACCTAGCTCCACGCCTGGGAATCCCCAGCCCAGGTGCCCGCGGGGTGTTTCCCAGCCCGGGCTCTTGTGGGGCTCTGCGCTGCTGCGTTGGGGACGCTAAGGCATGAAGCAGGATAGCTAGATTGACTGAAGGGCTTTGAGATCTCCTGGAATCTCTCAAAATCGCCCTCAAACGTATTTGCGTCTCTGGAATCCGACTTTAGTATTTTCAGGTTAGAGCAAAATGAACAGGGAACAGTTAAAAAGATGATGCTGGCGAGTTTTGGCTTGCTAGAAAAGACTGAGGATGTTCCCCATCTCCAGCAACCCCGGGTTGCTTTGGCATCAGGAGCATCAAGGTCTGCACGACAGTCGGTGCCCTAAGAGTTTTTACATCCTGCACCCCTGCCCTTTCTAGCCGTCGCCTCCTTGGCAACAGATTAGAGCTTCTGTCTTGTGAGATGTTCATCTCCCTTGTCTTCCACCGTCTCCCAGCGGTGAGGGAAAGGAGAGGAGAGTAGAAAGTTAAGTGCAGGTAAAATAACTTAGTGATCCGGCTTTCTGGCCCGCCGTAACATTTAAAAAACACTGGAGCAGTTGCCCAAAAGGCAAATCTCCTTTACTCCCCCCCCCCCTTTTTATCTCTTTCTGAAAAACATCTGGATGGCTGGTCCCATCTCTGTTGCGTCTCAGTAATTAATTGGAATTGTCAGACAAACACAGGCTTTGTCAGCTAAAGTGGTATTATCATCTTCACAAGGCCAATAGGTAAAATAAGGATTGTTTCCTGACGAGTTGCCTTGCTGTTGAAGAGATGTGCTTTCTAAGTTTAAATTGTAGCCTGCGACAGTTTTAGAAATAACCTGACTTCAGAAATATATAGTAAATGTGTATTATATAATAATATATATTGCTATATGTATTATATAACATCTATTATATATGAATATATAATATGTATTGATTGATTTCTTCCGCTTTAGAAAATACGCCTTATGCTTTCAAAGCTTGAGAAAAAGTAGACTTAGGCATAAACATTCCAGCAGGTTAAATGGAAACAGCAAACGTGTCTGTTAATGTCTCGTCTGTTTCAACAGACGAGTTGCAACATTTTAGGAGGCTTCAAACAGCCCCTTCCTATCAAAACAGAAACCAGTCAATGCCTGCTTGAACTGGAAAATCAGTATTTATAACATTGCAAGTCATGGCTTCGAGTTTGCGATTATAATTAAAAAGGTGTCAGGATGATTAATGCAACAACAGCAAACCAGAGAAGGAAGGGGATGTTTGGGAAGGTTTCGGTTGTTTAATTGTTGGTTGTAGGAATGTTCTGATTTCTGCTGTGGGGCAGCTTCAGCCCTATGAGGGTCACTGTGGTCTTTTCCAGTTCTAATTTTAAAGCTGTGTATCTTGTGAGAAGTGTCAGATGCCATTTGGGGGAAAGGAAGGCTTGAAGATCAGATCTTTCCAACGTGTGTTGTGTTGCTTTGTGGCAGCTGGAAATAGAGATGGGGGTGTTTGACTCAGGTGACTTAAAATAATGTTGATGACGTGTGCGTGGTGGAGTGTGTGTCAGGAAGTCCCATCGTAGGGTCCGGAGAATTTTCTGAATGAAAGGATAGAAGATGCCAGATTTTCTCATGTTGTTTTACACTGTGGCTGGGAAAGGAAGGTATGAACCGGCCTCGCTGTCATGACATGGCTACTGAAGATGTCATTCCAGCTCGGTGGTACTCTCAGCCATCACTTGTGGTATTTGGGCCTTGTGGTATTGGGTGTCAGTATTTGGTAGCCACCTGTAGAACTGTTCCACTGGAGAGGTGTGGACAGAACTGGATCCTCTTGATCCTCACTTCAGAGGACCATGCGGTGTCTCTGTGTCCTCGATCTGCTACGCCAGTGACTTGCCTGTGGGAGACCCTTATGCTCAGTGGTGCCGATTGGAAGTGCGGGAGGAGAATCTGTCTAACACAGAGGTAATCATTAGCCACCCAAACCTGGCTGTTGAGAAGACTCCCAGAAACCCGTTGGACCTGCAGGAGCCAAGTGGGCTGGCACTGGCCTTGGACCGCTCTCCAGCCTTATGAGGGACAGCAGTGCTTTGAGGACATTTGTGGGAATTTTACTTGCTGCACCTCTTCAGGCTCCTCTCTCTCCCATGTAGGAAGAGGGGATGACAACCTCACTCTATTGTGGAAAAGGAAACAGTGGCATTGATTCAAACCAGTAACAGAAACTCTTCCTCTTGGTTCCCTGGTGCAACTGCGTCTTTTCAGTGGTGGCATCACTACTTAAATGGTTATACCACGTATTCTGCCTGAAATCTTACTCTACTGTTTAACTGGTTAGAGATCCACGGGTTAATTAAAGGCTTTGATTTCCCCCCATATATTTATTTTGTTTTTGTTTTTCTTTTCAGTGTGTTTCCCAATAGCCTACTAATTCTGCTAGTGTTTCTGTTCTGGTTGTGTTTTCAGCAAGAGGGAGAGCGAGAAGAAATTGGGGCTGCTCTCGGCACAGCTGGCTTGGGGTTTCCTCATATCCAACTAGGCAGCCCTAGCAGTTTTATTTCTGGTGTCACTCCAGCTGTGTCTAAATCTGGGTTTTGCTTTCTTCTGTGCTGTTGATCTAACGTGAGTCAAAGACACATCTGAGTTGAGAACATGTGCATTGGATTTTCAGGGCAGGATGGACTGATGGATTAGGATGTGTGTGTTAAAGCTATGGAGAAGCAAGCCTCAGTTGGTGGATGGACAGAGGCCAGTGATTAATAAGTGGGAGTAGATTAAACCCTCTATTCCTTCCTCTGTCCACCCCCCAAATAAAAGGGTAAAGCCAGAACACACCTTTCAGTATGAGCTGATACACTCTGGCTGGGCAGAGACCTGAACTCTCCTAAGGGATGGGACCTTGTGGCAGGCCAACTGGCTGCCACGGCAGAACTCATCAAAGTGACAGAGACGACTCGAGCTGTGGCCTCCCTCGTGGTTTACAGACTGAACAGTAACCGTGACCACTTTGCTCTGGGAGCCACTCAGCTCCAGGGTGCTGAGAAGGGACCCTCCACGGTTTCCAGTTGTCTGCAGTGGTAGCAATTAATAGGCAGGTCCCGTTGGCTGGGGGAAAATAACTCAGGAAAACAGCTTCAGTCATGCTCATGCCACACAGAGGAAAGTGGTCAGCACCATTATGCGCATGTGGTATTTGGAGAGAATGAAAGAGGACAATGGAAAGGCGCTGGCATTGATTGAATGCCTGTGATTGTGGTGGTTGGTGCTTCACAGACATGTTATCACATCGGGGTGTCATGATGAGGCTGTGAGTTAAACAGCAACATTCCTGGTTTACACTCCAGGTGGCTTCCGGAGGGTGAACCACTTGCTGAAGGTTGCTCAGCTGGTCAGTGGTTGAGTTGACCACATCTGTCCAATTTCACAGTGCTGGTTTCTTTCCCTGTACCACGCTGCCGCACAGAAAGTACTAGAATGTGTTTTCCTTCTTTCATTCAACAAACACTTAATAACGTTTACCGTGTGCCCAGTACTGTTTTAGGTACTGGGGATAAAGTGGAGAAGAAGACAGAGGGAGGACCTGTTCTCGTGGAAATGGCATCTTTTAGTAGGGCGTTAGGGGAGACAGCAAACAAACGAGTCATTCTTTTAACCTTTTTAATGTGGCTGTGGAAAACTTAAAATGACGCTTGTGACTCCCATTGCATTTCCACTGGGCAGGGCTCCTGTAGAGCAGTGCTTTTTAAACTTGAAATGCACATGGATCACCTGGGGTGTTGTTAACATGCAGATTCTGATTCAGCAGGTCTGGGGAGGGGCCTCAGACTCTGCATTTCTAACTTCCCAGTTGATGCTGATGCTGCTGATCCCTGAACCTCACTTTGAGAAGCAGGAGTCTAGAGAGTAATTGGGGTGTGTGTGTGTGCATGCACAGATGTTATTTTAAGTCAAATGGTTAGGGGAAACCTCTCTGTGGAGGGGATGTAAATGAAGTGAAAGAGTAAGATCCTTCCATGTGGAGATCTAGGTGGAGAGGTTTCCAATAGAGGGAACAGCAGGTACAAAGGCCCTGAGGTGGAAACAGCCCTTATGGCCTTACAGAGTGTTCTTTCATTACTTCAAAAGCAAGGTGTTTGTAGCTGGACAAAATTGGGTTTTGCAACTTACTAGTTAGATGGTCTTGGTTGGATAACTGATTTAACATCACTCATTTTCAGTTTGTTTATCTGAGAATAATTCCTTCCTTGCAGGATTGTTGAGAGGAATAAATGAAATAATAAAAGTGAATGTATTTTCTAAGCAAAAAGTGAGTATCCTAGACCAAAAATCCAAATGGACTCAACTGCTGGGTTTTTCCATTTCTCAAATCCTTTTGGTCTCATATGCCTTACCTTCTGTCACAGCTGTCTTAATAGTGAGAGAAGAGTCTGTTATTGGGGGTGTTTTTAGGAAAAGTCTACTAATGATTGGCTTTGCAGTCTACATCTGCTTAACCTCTTAAACCAAGGGTCACCAACTCACATGCCTTCTGGGCCCACAGCGATTGTATAAATGAGTGAAATAGACCAGGTGGGGAGAAACTGGGACGCACATGCTCTGTCTAAAGGGGCAGCTACGCTTTTCCACGTGCAAATGTGGCATCAGGGTTATCAGATCTTCCAGTTGGTAAGAGAAACTGGAAATCCAGTTTTTGATGTGAAATTATCTGGTGTTTAATGTTGGCAACAGACGGAAATTTCTTCTGAGCGCAGTGTGGGCCAGCACTGCAGACAAACAAAACCCACCTGTGGGCTGGGTACAGCCAGCCGGCTACCAGTCTGTGGCTCTGGCTTAAACTCATTTCGGAAAGTAACTGGCACACCCGTACCCTTTGTAGTTGTCAGAATTGTGGCTTCTGTGTGCTGTTTTAGGTTAGAGTTTTCCTCCTTTGCAGATTTTGCAAGAGCGTGGGGCAAATACCTCCCAGATACATTGCAACAACAGCAAAAGGAGCTGGGTAGAAAGAGGAACATTGAGGCAGAAAAGGACAATTCCCCCCAAAATTTCCCATTTGTTCCCAATGAACATTTTCCAGAAGTTGAGAAAATTTTCAGCTTTTCACTCATTAATGAGGCAGTCCCCTATTTGATCCATATTGATAAACTATACTTATATAATAGGTTCTGGTCAGGTAGATTGAGTAAGACCTGAGAGTTAGAAAAATTGGGTTCTGGCTTTGCCTTGCCCCATCCTAGTTCTGTTGGGCGTTGGGTTACTTATATTAAATTGTTTCTTTCTCTCCTTTTCTTTTCTTTTCTTTTTTTCTAAATCCCTGTTTCTTTTCTGATGAGGTTGTATTGTCTCCGTAGGGCCCATTCGCCCACTAGAATGCTTTGGTTCTGGAGCAGACATCTGTGTTAGACCCTTCAGAGGAAGCACGAGAGCACTGTAGGAGCAACATTATTTGGAGCCTGTTTTTGTATCTCTGAGTCAGAATCCACTGCATCCTCCTTGTGTGACCTTAGACCAGTTACTTAATATCACCAAGCCTCCAGTTTTTTGTCTGCAGAATGGGCTCAATGTTACTTACTTGCAAGTGATTATGTGAGGGTGAAATGAAGCGGCCCTTAAAAAGTGCCCCCACGCAGAGTGTGTGACATGATGAATTTCTTCTTCTCCTTCTCTCCTCTCTCTCCTAATTTTCCTTTTCCTTTGCTTTTCTCCTTCATTTTCCTTCAATTCCTTCCTGTTATCCTGCCTATCAGTATGGAGGGCCCTACAGAGAAAGCTGTAATGCATTTTTCATTAACAAATCGTCTTTCATTTCAAGATTATGTCTGAATGAGGGATTTCAAACCCTGAAGCGGCTCTTAAGTAGCTCTCCAGAGAATAATCCAAACCAATTCCAGAATTTGGTCTACCGTGACATGAGCCGAAGGAGGAGAAGAGTCTGATTTCCTGGGGTACCTGCAGCCAGCCTTCTCCACTAAGGGGACGGGGTATGGAAGGGAGCAGGCTCTCGGGGCTTTCCTGCTCACATGTTCTTGAGCCCACAGTAGGAATGGAGGCCGCCTGCAGTGGAGAGGGACTGAGGCATTTAGAATGCCGAGGGCATGCTTTGCCTTCCATTTTTCTGCAGAGCTGAAGGCACTGGAGAAGGCAGGACTGTTCGAGAAGACCCCGCCAAACTCCCTACGTTGCGATTTGGCCACTTTCCCTGGAGTTCTCTGGCCATCAGAACATGATTTAATTATTTTAACTTTTGTAAATCATACCAGGCATTTTTAGTTTTAAATTGAGTCAGGAGAGGGGCCTTGAGACTTTAGGTGAATGAGAGATTGCTAGGGTTGTGCGTTAGAGAGTTTTAAAGGTTTTGGGTTTGCATAATGGATGCTATTTCTGAAACTGATTGAACCACCGATCTTTCAAGTCATCTCTTGATTCCATTGGTTTCTGCGGCTCGACAAGCTCCTCTATAACTGTTTTGGGAATTTCAGTCTGAAATTATAATTCACTAAGGGAGCTTTTCAGCCCATCTTGCCATTAATTAAAAGCAAGCGGTTGATGATTTTTTTCTTAACACTCACTAGTTAGGGTTGCCTGCCTTTACTTTTTTTTTTTTTTCAGTCTTTATTTAAGAATGTGTAAAGCATATTTACAGGGAAACAAAGCAACACATCAATTAGGCAATACTTTTTTGGTTGTGAATGATAGAAATTGAGCTTAAATTATTATAAACGAAAAAAGATGCTTTATTGGCTTATGTAATTAGGAAGTCTGTGGGGTAAGTGGCTTCAGGAAAAGCTGAATCCAGGGGCTTGAATGATTTGACAAGGTCTCTGTCTCTTTCCATTCTTTGCCAGGTTTGTCTCTACCTTGCCTCATTCTCAGATAGGTTATCTCACTACATTTTAGGCAAGATGGTAAGCAGGAACCCATACAAACATTATATGTTTATTTAATTCTTTTGGAAGTAATATATATTTTTTAAATTGAGAGATTTATACTTTCCCCCAAATTACAGAATTGTTAAATCTCATTATGGAAGTCTCTAGTGTATTGTTTTTTTCTGCATTGTGTTGAATTGTAAATGCTATTGAAAATTCCAGAAATATAAAATTTTCTAAATTTTATAGTCTCTTTTCTTGGTCTCTTGAAAATTTTCAGCTAGCTCTATTCACGTAAAAATACCCTCAACCAAAAGCAGTAGTAAACCATAGAGAAGGAAATAACTTCTCCATTAAAAAAGGCTCATATGAAATGACCACACATTCAAGCAAAGCTGAGTTCCCGAAGGCCAAGAAGATTCCGTGATGGATTGCCTCTAAAGGAGAAGCGTAGACCCATATTTTCATGAGTACAGTTTTGCTGATCTAAAGATGTATGGGCACACTGAACAAAGTACTTTACTTATAAATGTAAGTTCACATTTGTGATGTCTGATCACTGAGATAATTAATAATGAGGCTACATGAAACTTAGGGTAGATAAGTGATTTGGAAAAAATTTTTCTTAAGAGCTTCTGCAAGAAATTCCTGGAGATGCCTGTGGTCCAGGTTGGGTCATGTGCTCATTCCTAAAGCTGTCGTTGTGTAGTACCCTGATCGGGCCTGGCTGATGTAGCCACCCCTTTGGCCTGGAGTGGTGGGGGGAGTAAGCAACCAGGGCTAATCCCATTGAGACCATAGGGAATAGTTTCCCCATGAAGATGAGGTGTTCGAGGGTTCTGTTGCTAGAAGAAGTGGGGACCAGTCTAGCCACATGTTTATTAAACCTATAAAGATCTACTTGGGACAGGTGTATGATCTCTCTGAGTATTTTAACCCAGAAAGAGGGACAAAGGGTTAATTTTGGGAGGTTCCATGCACTTGTTATTTTAGTTATTCATTCATTTATTTATTCATTAAACATGTATTGACTTTCAACTTTGTGCTGGGGCAGACATGAATCAGTCATGGCCAGTGATCTGAAAGAGCCTGCAGAGTGGAGAAACGGACAAGTGAATGGTTAGCTCACAAAGTAATAAAAGTCCTGACACAGTGGGGTTTATTCCAGGAATGGAAGGATGGTTCAATCTTAGGAAATCTGATAATTTGACTTATAATTTGACTTATTCTTAATACGGGTAAATGAGAAAAATTCTGTGAATTATTTGATGGATGCTAAAAGGCATGTGATTAAATTAGCATCTATTTCTAATTTTTAGAACAACTCCTAATAAAGTGGGATCTTACCCAAAGCCAGCATCATCTTTTTTTTTTATTAATGTTATGATAGATTACAACCTTGTGAGATTTCAGTTGTACGTTATTGTTAGTCATGTTGTGGGTACACCTCTTCCCCCTTTGTGCCCTCCCCCCACCCCCCCTTTTCCCTGGTAACCACCGATCACATCTCCTTGTCAATATGTTAACTTCCACCTATGAGTGGAGTCATATAGAGTTCATCTAAGCCAGCATCATCTTTAATGGTGTAATACTAGAAACATTCCCATTAAATCCAGAGCAAGACTAGAATGCCCATTATCATCACTATTATTTACCATTGCTCAGTAATTAATAGATGATGCAGTTAGATACAAAAAAGAATAAGAAAGGGGGAGGTAGAATTATCACCATTTGCCAGTAATTTCATTTCTTTTGGAAAATCTAAGATAACCAATCCCCCCAGGAATCTATTAGAAACAATAATAGGGTTCATTAAGGGCACTGATGAGGAAATTACTATGCAAAATCTGTAGTTTTCCTACATGCCTACCCCAACCGTTTTGAAAATATAATGAGAGAAAATATTCTATTTATAGAACCAGCCAACCAAACAGAATAACTTGAAATATATTTAGCAAAAGTTGCAAGGGACTTGTAAGAACCAAATTTTAGTACTTTATGGAGGGCCATCAAAGAAAGAGGAGTAAATGGAAAGTGACCTCTTTCTCTTGGCTGGCATGTCTTTTTTCCATCCCTCCCCCCTCCCCCCCTCCCTCCCTCTCATCTTGTCCCTGGCTCTTCCCTCCTCCCTCCCCCCTCCCTCCTCCTTTGATTAGAGTTCTTTGCTGCTAAGTTGAGGGTGTGTTTGAGAGTGGTCTGAAAGTATTGGTTATATGAACGTGGCGAAAATGTTATACTTCATGTATAAAATTCCCTTACTTTCCACATTACGGAGAAGATGGTAAGACAGCTGTTACTGTTTAGATTCATAAACAGTGGGGTGGGTGCTGATTGTTTTCTATCCCAATTCAGGGGTGGTAGGACTGTGCCAAGGTGTGGATTAATAGTTGAATTGGTGTAAATCAGTAAATTTACATGCACTCCTGTTGTTGCAAAGCAGAAGTCCAGTCAGGGACAAGTGATGGTTATTCTCAATGGGACAGGGAGATGACGGTGTAGATGGGAAAGAATAATGGTGGCGGTGGTAGTGACAGCATGGTGATAGACACATATTGTATTCCTGTGCGTGTGCCAGGCTCTGCTCCAAGCAGTGGAGTCATTCAGTCTTCAGAGGACCTGGCGAGATAGGCGCTGTGATTTTACAGGCGAGGGAGCTGAGGCACAGAGAGGTCAAGTAACTCGCTCGAAATGTGGAGTTGGCATTCAGACCCAGGTGTTTGGCCACAAACATGCAGCATTTCCTTTTATTTGTTTCAAATCTCTTTCCCACTGGAGGTGGTGTCTTCCAGCATCACGGGAGTGAATAATCACTGCTGGCGTTCCCTTCTAGGAGCTTGTGATTTTCTGCATGCAGATGGACTGCTTGCCTACCAGATGGGCTAATTGAGGCGGTCTCGGCCCAGCAGCAAACTGTGGCAGTGGCTTCCATTCTGGGACCAGGCTCATTCCCACTGTTCCCTTCTCCTGAAATACTCGGCCCCAGATCCTTAAACTACCCTCGGCTCCTTATCTGTCCTTCAGGTGTCGGCTCAAATTTCAGCTCCTGGAAAATACCTCTCCCAGTTACCTAATTTAAAGACCCTTTTCCACGTCTGAGCTTGTGATGCTGTTTTATTTTCTTCAGAGCATTTACTGCTTTCCAAAATCATGCTACTTAGTTACTTCTTCCTCACCAGAAGGCAGATTACATGAGAGTGGGGGTCTTGTCCATCTCGTTCCTTGCCGGTGCCCAGAACAGTGCTTAGCACCCAGCAGGCACTCCGTCATGGTAGTTTATTAATCACTAATTCTGAATCAATGAATTAATGAATGGAAGGAGGGCCTGCTGTGTGCTAACTTTTCTTGCAAAACTCCAGGCTTCTGAAAAGAAATGACACTCAACGTTTCTTGGGAACTCTGGCTAAGAATTGTTGTCAGCTCTTTCACGTCCTATTTTTGCAAGACTATTTTGGGTACAAGAAAGAGAAACCCACTCAAACAAACCATGTGGGCTCAGCAGTCTCCCACAAGCTGCCTGCCGCACAGGACATCACCTCCTTTATTCCTCACTGCAGCCTCGTGAAGTCGAGACTTTCTCATCCCAGTGTTACACAGAAAGTGAATGTGACCTGGAAGGGCGGGCAGGAGTCCCAGGGTCACACAGCAGGCTGGCACAAGCCAGGTGTCTTCACTGTAACGTGGCTTTTGGTTCCTGGCCTTTGTTGCTGATGCTGCCGAAGTTTTAGAAGAGTTCAATTACTCCCGATAGACCGTTATGCTCTAAGAGTGGATTATGTTTCTCTAAATGCGTTATCGAAATTACATAGTTGGCATTTAACAATCAAAACATTACGCTGAAGTCCGTGTTTGATATGTCACTCACTGTAGGTACAGGGGCACCCTTCCCGGTGCCTCCTGGCTGAGCCTTCTGCAGGGGGCTGGAGGGTTGGGAGTCGCTGGAGCTGAGGAAGTATTTGAGCCTAACTGCCTGAGCGCCTCTGTCACAGGGCAGTTGGACTGTTTGGAGCCATGTTGTGTTTTGAAAGAAAAAGCTGAACCTGAAGTCAGAATTAAGGCTTTGAGTCTGAGTTCTGTGTCTACCTTGCCTTGTGCACATAGGTAAGTGTTCAGCCTTTGAGCTTCTGTTTTCTTATCTCTCAAACGGGAGTACCAGTCTCTAATAATTCCGTGGTGCTTTTGCAAGGATAGAATGATGATGCTGTGCTGGGATCTGCTTTGTCTACGTCTGTTAGTTGTTATTAATCCATGCACGTTTTCGTGAATTCCCCCAGGTAACTGGTTTTCTGGAATATTGCCCTCCAGGGAGTACCTGAAATACAGGACGAGCATTCTTATCATAAAGTTAGATTAAGAAGTTTAATTTACAGAAACTATTATACACCATGGATATCAAACATCATGAGGGCAGACTGCATAAAGATCCTGGAATTCTGGAGAACCTCTGTCTGCATAACTCTTTCACCCAGCTCAGGACCACTGATGCGTCATTCTTTTGTACTGAAAACGTAAAGAGCGGTGGGGTTTCTCATGTATGCCTCCAAAAAGAAATTCTTATTTTAAACAGTGCAAGATGTATTTTAGATCCTGTCTATCTTTCCATTGTCTGTGGCCGTGGGTCCTCTGATTCTCTCAGAAGGAGGACGGATGCAGGAACCGTGCATTGCACAATTTTCAGGACAGATTTCATTTCCAATGCTCACGTTCGCCGTAGGCTCACTTAGATTTCTTATTGGTACCTTTACTTTTGAGTTGGAGGGTACCATCTATGTAAGAACACGTACATACCACGGTTAGAGCAATCCTACCTTCCCTTCAGTTTGCAGAAATCTCAGCTGTCTAGCAAAAAGGCATATGCAAATTGTTTTATTTTCAATGGCTAAAGATTGGAAACCGCCTCAGTATATATCAGTATGAGACTGGTTAAATAAATTATGGCATGTCCACAGAAGGGCTGCAATGCACTGTTCCAAAGAATGGGACAGCACTGTGCTGATAGACATGAAGCGATCTCCGGGGTCCATTGTGGATGACAAAACCAGGGCGCAGAGCAGAGAGTGGTGTAAATCCTTTACACCGTGAACTTCTCTTTTTAAAAAATCATATGAGTGTATTTCTTCAACTGAAAATAGGTAATGGAGGGGCCGGCTCCGTGGCCGACTGGTTAAATTCCTGTGCTCCGCTTCAGCAGCCCGGGTTTTTGCCAGTGTGGTTCCCGGGCGCAGACACGGCACCGTTGATCAAGCCGTGCTGAGACGGTGTCGCACGTAGCAGGACTAGAGGGACCTACAGCTAGAATATACAACTATGTACTGGGGGTCTTTGGGGAGAGGAAGAAGAGAAAAAACAAGATTGGCAACAGATGTTAGCTCAGGTGCCAAGCTTTAGAAAAAAAAGTAAAAAAATAAAAATAGGTAATGGAAAAGAGTGAAGATTTGTAAGCGTCTAAGATATTTTAGCAAAAACGTCCACCAGGAAAACTCGGTTGTCTAATGTTGATAGTGTATTGGTTTTGCTTGAGAATTGCGTGCTGAGCTCTCCCAGGGTGGAGGGAACCCTTGGGGATCAAATAGGCACTTGGAAAGAGTTCACCTCTGAGAATGTCCACTTCCGCCCAGTCTACACCTAGGGAGGACCTGCGTCATTCAGTCATACTTAACCCATTTAGAGGCAGCCTCTTTAAAGCTGAGTTATGCCAGTCGGTACATCTCATGACTAGAATTATGATCGGCTTCTAGGGTTGCTGATCATTCAAGTGTTTTATGGAAGACTAAAACTGGGGAAAAACACATGCACACTCTCACACAGCCGTGCACGCACTTTAAAATGATAAAGTCAGTATTTATGACTTCAACATTATGGACCTCGTGGAAGAGCTGGGGTGGGCTTGAAGAGAGGGGGTTTGGCTCAGCGTGGAGACCCTGGAAATGTGTATTAGACACTTCACAGCACTTGTCACCTGTATTTAATCCTACTCTTCTATTCTGATTGGATTTTCGGTAGGTTTATGTTCAGGTTTTAGCGTCATTCTGACCCAGGCTCAAATCTCAGATCTGCTAAATCCTAACTCTGTGACCTTGGGCTAATTGCTTGGCTTCTCTGAACTTTATTTTGTGATCTTGCAAAGTAGACAGTGTAATACCTTTACTATAAGGCTGTTGATTGGGTTAAGGGAGATGAATTATACAAAGTGCCTAGCCTCATGGCAGCCCCTGGTAGATACTGATTAATTGATAAGTGTGTCTCGTTATTATGATGTTCTGGGAAGAGAGGCCTTCTGTTAGGAAGGTGTTAGTGGGAATTAAAGAAGATCTCTGCAAGGCTGAGAGGGCCAGAGCAACAACACTTTCAGGAACAAGGAATCAGAGACCCAGTGGGGGAAGCAGCTGTACAAACCAAGATTCCAGAAGAATTTCTCACATCTGTTTCTCAGTAATGATAATTAAATTTAAAATCCTTGAAATGTCCTATGGAGTTTGGGAGGGCATCAAGGAAGAATCTGGAGAGATGGGGCCCCACTGAGGAGCCAGGCTGGGAGCAGCAAATCAAGGAATTCAGTGGGGACAATAGGAGTTCCTTTCTGGGATCTCCCTGAAAAAGTATCGGGACACAGTACTTGGAAAATGACCCCATACATCTAATGGTGTGAAAATCCTGTGGTTTCTTTTATTGGGCACAACTTCTGTACGTATGCATATCAACCCTCCCAAATCCCAGGCTTCCTATACGCTTCATAGCACACCTGCCTCATTCTGATCCAGGAGATGCAGAAGGCATGGAACACATTCAGCTTCCCTCATGGTGCCAGGAGTCCCATCCCATCCTCGTTTGATGAGGTGTAGTTCGGTTTAACAACACCACCCGGGCAGACAGGGAAGCGATAGAGAGGAAGTTCCTTTCTGGGATTTCAAACCCAAAGACAGATTTCCAAGTACAAATTAGGGATATCTCGTATTGTAAGAGACTTGAGGCTTCAGATTCTCACTCATCTCCTTTCCCTTCCTGTTGTCATGGGGACTTCTTTTCCCTGAGTGATTACATCTTGCACTTTTTGTATTGCTTCGGGACCATCGAGTCTCACGTGGGACATTTTTCACCGCTCGTGGTGTAATACACAGAGGTAATTTCTTTCAAATCATCTTTGCTTGAAGTGGTTTTCAATGACTTCAGAAGAGTCAGAGAATGAATGGAGGACCGACTTTCGAGCCTCGGGTCCAGGCATGGAGCATCTCCCCTCAGCCTTGCCAGAGTGTTAAATGTGGGCTGTTCAGTTGCACTGATGGCACAGAAATAGACAGCTATCCATTTTATTCTCTTGTTTGACCATGAAAGAAAACATTATGTAATGCTATGATCTGTTTAAGTCTCTTCCAGATCACTTTTGAATGTTTTATTTTATTTCTGAAATGGAATGTTGGGATGTTTTCATCAGAAGGGAATAGCTATTATTTCTCCAAGGTGGAGGTTAGTTGTTGCACTGGGGAAACGGTTAGACAAAGCAATCTCGAGGACAGGGTGGTGGAGTCTAAAATTATGCCCTGTGTGTTGCACAGGCAGCCTCTAATAGTTATCTATTTTCAGTGTTTTTCAAGGCTCTTGCATACGTGGTGTTTTCTTTCCTCTTGTTACTTTGAGCTCAAACAGTGAGAAATTTGACACTAGAACACTTTCTTGGGTTCTTTGCTTCTTGTTTCATTTTATTCCTATTCTTTCCTTTCCCTCTCTTCCTCTTTCCTTCTTCCAGTCCCCCCTTCATTCCTCCCTCCCTCCCTTTCCCCTCCTCCATTCCTCTCAGGATGGGGCCTCCAAAACCAGCTTCAGGTTCAGTAATTCACTAGAAGGACTCACAGAACTCAGAAAGGCTGTTATAGTTATGGTTTATTACAGTGAAAGGATGCACACTAAAATCAGCAAAGGAAGAGGACACGCTGGCCAGAGGCCAGGAGAAACCAGACCCGAGCTTCCAGTTGTGCCATCCCAGTGGAGTGGCACAGACAGTGCTAATTCTCCCAGCAGTGGTGTGTGACAAACGTGCTGAGTGTTGCCAATCAGGGAAGCTCTCTGAGGCTTGGAGTCCAGGAATTGTGTTGAAGGTCACTTGTGTAGGCCTGGAGTGCCCACATGACTGACCTTAGCCACTCGGACTCCAGGTCCTCCACCCTCCAGAGGTCAAGCTGATATGGGCTGGCCCAGGGTCCCAGGAAAACAGAAACAGCTTCTCATTGTCAAACACATTGTTTGCATAAACTATTTGGTGCGGTCCAGTGTCCCAGTATACAGAGACACTCTTATCAGGCAGCATATTCCAAGGGCTCAGAGGTTATGTTCCAGCACATGGTCAAGGGCCAGTCCTTTCTTTGGAATGTGCAGGGTTTGGGCACCCCACGCCTGCTGAGCAGACCCTTTAACGTGTGCTGCCATCCCAACACGACTCGAGGTCAGGCAAGTCCAAGCTGCTGGGAACGTAAAGATGCTTCCTTGTATTATATGCAAATCTGAGAACTTCCTTGGGACTAATAGAAGATTTACTCTTCTCTCTTGGCCGTCCCACAGTGAGTAAACAATGTTTTTAGGACCTACTTTGGAGGGAGAAACCTTTTCATAATGTTTCAAAGGAGCAGGGAGTGTAATCATTTTGCTGCACTTCCAATTGGCCTCTCCTGATCCAAGATTGGGATAGAGAAACGTCACAGAATCCTTAAGCGATGTGACTAGAGATGGCCTGCCTTCTCTCGGAATCCAGGGAACATTTCAGTCACAGCAACTGGATCAGGCTTTCCGTTTTTCAAACTTATGTCTTTCAAACAAATATTGTAGTTTCCCCCCTCCTTTGGTCTTCCTCTCACTCCTCTCCCTGCCCTCCCAAACCCTGGGGACCAGGTGAGCATCAGGAAAAATTGCCAAGTGGGCCGCGCTTTTTGGAGGCGCTTTACTTCGGCTACCTTTTTACATTGTATGAGTCCTTTCGACACATGTCTGCTCAAATCAATTGATATTCTCATCCCGACCGACTCATTTGATGAGCCACATTGATATGCCATCTCTTAGGCTGACCCTTGTAACTCTGCCACCAAACCATAGGAAATGCATGATTATTTTCATGCTAACAAGCCCCGGAGAGCAACAGGTGTTTCCTTTTCTAGCTTTTCACAGTGACACCCATTGACCTTCAGCTGACATTCTGGGTGTCACAAAGGATGGTCAGAACCTGGGTGATCCCATGGATCTCTTGACACCCTGAAGAAGCCTCAAGAAATGGCTTTGCCAGTAGTCTTGTGCAGTCTCAACCGATCTAACAATAACAACAACAAAACCTCAAAGGCACCCCCCTGCTTGAGTGGGATCAGTTAGATTTCTGGAGGGAGGCAGTGTAGCTGGGTTATCAGAAGCCGTGTGTTTTAATTCTTGGTCTTGCTCCTGCTCCTTTCTAGCTGTGAGACCTTGGGCCTGTCATCTACCCTCTCAGGCTTTCCGTTTTCTCATCAGTGACACGAGGGTAGCAATAGTACCTACTTCCTGGCATAGTGATGCTGATTAGGAGGATAGAGCATGTAAGGCTTTTAGCAAGGTGGTTAGCACACGGGAAACAGCCATACAATGGCAGCGTTATTGTTGGCAACATTCGTAGTAATAATAAAAGTAATACATTCTGATGCAGCCGTGGATCACCACACCTACCTTGTAAATTTATGGGTGAAAGGTGCCTTCCCAATAGATGGTCTCTGAGATCCATCCCATGTAGGGAATTTCTAGAACCTTCTACCTCAGCTTCCTCTTCCTCTAGGATATGGGGAAATGGAGATAGTGGATGACGTTTTTTAGAGTTTATCAAGATGGAAGCACTGCATCTTATTATTAAAAAAAAAATGGTGATGTGAGATACACTTTTTTTATCTTTGGTGGTTCTTATTATTTTTGAGGAAGATTGGCCCTGAGCTAACATCCGTGTCCGCCTTCCTCTACTTTATACGTGGGATGCCTGCCACCGCAGGGCCTGGCAAACGGTGTGTAGGTCTGTGCCTGGCATCCGAGCTGGTGAGCCCCAGGCTGCCGAAGCAGAATGTGCAAACTTAACCTCTGTGCCACTGGGCTGGCCCCTCTTTGGTTATTATTTAACTGAGTAATCTTGACTCTCTCCATCCTGAACCTGGGTTCTGATAACTGGACTTGTTGGATAGTCTCCTCATCAAGCATCTCGGTGCAGGGTGACAGGGGAGTCACCTGTGTAGTGAACAGGTGAGGGCAGCAGTCTGCGCGTGAGTTAGGCTGGGCTCTTTGAGCTCAGAAGCACTGGGCAGTGGTGTGTAATGGGTTCTTGCAGGTTGCCTAAGTTCTAATCCTAGCTTGGCTGCTTACTGGCTGTGTGACCTTGGACAAATTACTTAACCTTTCTGTGCCTCAGTTTCCTCTTTTTTGAAATCTAGATACTCATAGTACCTATCTCATAGGGTTACTCTGAAGATTGAATGGGTTAAACAAATGTACTGTGCTTAGAATGATAGCTGGTATGTATAATAGATGCTACATGGATGATAGATGGTATTATTAAGTGTGTGAAGATTAAGTTCACTCCTACAAAAAAATGTGCTCTCTCTCAAAATTTTTTAAACCGTGGCTCTCTTGGTATGTTTTTATAGATGTTTCTTTACTAAAAGAAAAGACATAGGGCCATGTAATCATAAATGGCAGCCGACATATGGTGCTGGTGCAGGACTGCGATGGGACTTGTGGCTGCTGGGAGATTTGGGGCCTCACCCAAAGCTACAGCCCTGATTCCTTTCTAGCCCGTTGCTGCCCTTTGCACTGTGGGCTCAGTGTTGTCAGAGCTTATGTCTTGCAAGAAAAACCAGAGATATGAATTTTTCTATGAAATCTCCCAGGTCTTTTTTTTTTTTTTTTTTTTTTGGTGCGGAAGATCAGCCCTGAGCTACCAGCTGTGCCAGTCCTCCTCTATTTTGTATGTGATTCGCTGCCTCAGCATGGCTGATGATTGGTGTAGGTCCGTGCCCAGGATCCAAACCTGTGAACCTGGGCCACTGAAGTGGAGTGTGTGGAACTTTAATCACTGTGCCCCGGAACTGGTCCCCTCCCCGTTTTTTAGATTGTTACAAATGTATAAAATCAGAGGATAGGCCAAAGAAACCCATCTGTGCAGGATTCCCAGCCAGCTCTCAGAGGCCTTCCTCCTCGTTTGTTCGAATGAGGACCCAGGCCCTCAGAGGGGCACAGCATGACTGTGAGCGTGTTGGCTTGGGGGAGAGCGAGGACTGGAAACCAGGCCCCTAACTCCCAACCCCAGGGCTGCTTGCCATATAACCATTTACTCAACACATGCGGATTGTGTGCTTCTGTTCCCGGCACTGTATGAGGTACCAGGGTACAGCGGGGCCCAGGAAAGACACAACTCTGCCCTCTGAAGGAATTTACAGTATGGTGGAGCACTCAGCCAGAAGCAAGCGAACCATCCCAGGCCTTTCTGGTTTCCCTAGGAGGCCGCAGCGAGTGTCACGAGCAGACCTGCGTGATCAGGACAGGTGAGGTAGTGAGTTGAGGTGGCCTTTCCCGTGTGACACAGATGTATACCAACAGAAGTCTTTGAGAGAGAGAGAGAGAGAGTGCTAGAAGCTGAAGGAGTCACCTGATGGTGGGGATTTCAGGCTTTGTTATGGGCGGGTGAGGGGGCCAATGGCTACTTTGGCCCAGTGGAATTTTCTTGTGTGTCTTACATCATTGCCCCTGGGACACCCACGCCAGGCTATGGAGGGCTGACCCTACCAAGAGCCTGTCTACAATGCAGTGTGCTTTGCAGATTCTGAACGAGCCGTTGGTTTAGAAAACCCTCAGCAGAGTATTGCAATGAGTGCACTCCCGATGTCCGTGCACTGAAGAACTTGGCCACCAGCCCCTTGAGCTCTTGCAGAAGAAGTCTCATTCCAAGCCTAGATAAGAAGCCAGCATGCTCCACCTGCCCCAACATTTAGGCCATCAGCATTATAGGACATAGTAGTCTATAGTGTTTAGATTAAGTCAGGACTCTGTCTGTTGCAAGTGACATCCCCTTTACCCAGAAAGGAATTTATTTCCTCAACTAAGTGAAAAACCAACATTGTCCAGAGGTTTCAGGCCAAGCTGCACCCAGAGCCTCAAAACCATCAGTGTTCCGTCTCTCTCCAGTTCTTTGCTGTGCTCTCTGTTGGCTTCATTCTCAGGCAGGTGTCCCTTACGTGTGGCTGCCAATAGTTCCAGGCTTACTTCGAAATGGCCTGCTCACAGCAGAGGAAAGGGAACGCTTCTTTCTCAGTAGATTCAGTGGACGTTCCAAGACTGATTCTCATTGGCCCCAGTTGGGCTGCATCCCATAGACCTGGGTCTCCTGCCACCCCTGGAGCTAGCGTGAAGGCGGCCTGCCCCAAACAACACAGACTAAGAAGAGGGAGGGATGTTCCCAAAGGAAAACTGGGGTATTAATTACTACAAGATGGAAGAATAAAAGTTAGGCAGAGAGGCTCTGATGGGTCAAAGTCTCTGCCTAAGATCTTGGACCAGTTTAATTTCCTTAGTCACTAAGTTCAACTTCGCAGTGCTTCTCACAAAGGCCCCTCCGTCTCTCCTAGTCTAGGCTTTCATCCCTTCGTGCCTCAGAGTTGTCTCCAAATAGGCCTCCTCATGGTGTCTGAGCAGAAGTCAAAAGATATTTTCCAAGGCTGTCATGGTCACAGTTCTCCAGAGAAACAGAAACAATAGGAGACAGAGAGAGAAAGCTAATGACTGATTATAAAGAATTGGCTCATGTGATTATGGAGGCCAGGAAGTCCCACAGGCTGCCATCTGCAAGCTGAAGAACCAGGAAAGCTGATGGTGTAGTTCATTCTGAGCTTGAAGGCCCAAGAACCGGGAGTGCTGCGGTCCGAGGGCAGGAGAAGATGGATGTCCCAGCTCAAGCAGAGAGAGTAAATTTGCCCTTCCTCCATCTTTTTGTTCTATTCAAGCCTTCAACAGATTGGATGAGGCCCACCCACACTGGTGAGGGCAGATCTTCTCTACTCACTCTACTGATTCAAATGCTCATCTCTTCTGGAAACACCATCACAGACTCACCCAGCACTGTTGTACCAGCTATCTGGGCATCCCTTAGCCCAGTCGAGTTGACCCCTAAAATTAACCATCGCAAAGGCATAGTAAGGGAGCTAACTGGAGCGGTGGTCCAGAACAGTGTTAGAAGAGCATGTCGTTGAGGATGTGACCACTCTTGGTCATAATGTCCTTACAGAATGACCTTGGCTCTTTAAATGTTGCGTATGATTCATTTGAAGGGAGAAAAGAAACTGTGCTATATGAAGTCGCCTATTAACATGTATGAGGTAGAATTCATCATATGAATTTTGAGGATGTTGCTGTGAGATTACTTGCTGTACTGCACATATGAGATTCCTAGCACTCACTGGATACTCAGTAAGTGTTCTCAGATTGCCTCGGATCTAGACAGTGCACTCTTGTTTGTGTGATCCCTAGGAATAAAGCATTGCCAGTTAAACCATAACAATCCTTTTGCATTTAGAATTTTCACATTTTGCATTTACTGAAAGAGCCTTCCTATGCTTGGACATTATCTTCTATCACTCTTGTGATTCATGTATTGGAAAAAGTAAATGCAATTAGTTGGTTCATGTATTCCTCAAATTTCCTTTTTGGCGTTCGACTCTCTAAGTCACCCCCAGGTTGCAGTGTCCTTCCCTGGCATGCTCTTCATAGTACTGTTCATAGTTCCATCAAGGCCATTGCTCTTGCAGCATTTTTTGCAGAGTGCTCATTATGGTCCCCGGGATTTTCTTGCAGGCTGTTACTGGTCTTGGTGCACAGGCCCAGGCAGTAACAATATGTCATGACGACTATGAGACACATTTTTATTTCAGACAGGTTGAAATGTGAATAAAAATATTCATTTGAGATTGATGAAATATGGTATCTTGCTCACTTTTCTCTGCTCTCCCATCTTTACTAATAGCAGCACCAGGGCAGCAAACCTTATATTGCTCACTGAATTGTATGTCCTTTCCTGATATGTGCAGAAAGTGTGTGGGTAACTGTGCCTTCTGTCCTCTGCTCATTGTGTCTCCTCCAGAAAATCTTCCCGGCTGGCAGCATGCAAAGTCAGTGTACAACAGCTAAGCATTTATGACTGTCAACTCAGCTCTCCCTCTTTCCCCATCACTCATTGTGTGCCAGACACACTGGCTGTCTCTCTCTGTTAATTGAAAAGCCCACGCTCCGTTCTAACTCAGGGTCATTGTCTTTGTTCTCTCCTTCATCAGTGGTTCTCAACAGGGACAGTTATGGCCCTTCCTCTTGGGAAGTGAGTGGGAGCATTTTCAGCTGCCCCAGTGACTACAGAGGGGAGCTTCCATAGAGATAGGTGGGTGGGGTAAAGAGATACCGAATGTCCTGCAACGCTCAGCACAGACCCACATAAGAAAAAAAACCCACTCCATACGCCAATAGACCCCCTTCAAGAAAACCTGCACCTCCGTGGCTCTTGCCCTTAGCTTTGCCTGGCTGTCTCCCTCTTCTCACTCACTCACAGCATGAATGGTCTCCTCTGGAAGTGTTCAGAGCACAGCCTGCATCCACAGGCTGCACCCCTGCTTCCTGCAGCCCTGGTCACTTTCTATCATGCCACTTCGTTTATTACTGTTGTACACTTGCCACTGCCTGAAGTCACCTTGTTTATCTTCTTACTTCATTATCGTTTGTTTGTGTCCTTCCACTAGTGCATATACTACCAGAGAGCAAGGATCTTGCCTGTTTTGTCTACTGCTGTATCCTCAGCATCCAGGAAAGAACCTTGCACTTGATAAATATTTATTGAATAAATGAATGAACAAATGAAGACTTAGAATTGTCTGCTAGTTATCTGAAGCCTCCAATTAGACGGCAGCTATTTGCATCTGCCCACTTTCCCTGTCTCCTCTTTAGTGAGTGACATGCTTAAAAAAAACACGGAGCAAGCAACTCAAAAGACTCACCAATAGTTGGCTGTCATAGTGACTGCGATTCCTGTTCTTGTTTTCCAAGGAACTGTGACATTGCTCATCATTGTCAAAGTGAATTGGCTGGGTGATGTCTTAAGCTGATTGTTTCCTGAAAAGAAGCAAGACTCCCTGGACATGTCTGTCTATTTGGGATGGCAATACATGGGGGAGATTATGATGTTGGTTATTGAGAGATGTCCTTTCCACTTAAGCTTTCTCTGAGAATGCCAGTGCAGGTTCACAGACCTTTAGATTACAGGGGAACAATGTATTCCAGCTTTGGCATCTTTCTGTAGTTGAAGTGATTAAAGTAATGGTATCTCTTCAAAGATTCCTCCGCAAAGATAGAGATAAGACTCAGGAGAGGCTGTTTAGCCAGTGCTCAGGGCTCCCTCTAAGCATAGGACATGTTTCTGTCTGTTCCCTTAATATAAATATTTGCCTGCTCTGAACAGGTCCAGTCTCTTAGATGGAATGAGCCTCAAAGATGGAATGAGCCTTAGGTTCCAGGTGACTCCCTTGACGGACGGTGAATGAACTTGGTCAAGGTGGGACAAGTAGTTAGAAGCAGAGCCACGATTAGCAACCAGGTATTCTGGTTGTGGCTCCTTTCATGTAGAAGAGTCTTGTTGATTTTGTGGTGGCTGATTCAAACCATGCAAAATGAAAGGATGGTTAAAACAATGATCACTCCTTTGTGGTAAGCACTTTCCATGCCGTTTTCTCCCTCCATCGTAGCAACCTATGAGGACACTACTATGTTACCCCTTATGTAGATGAGGAAACTGAGGCTCAGAGAGGGGGAATGTCTTGCCCAAGGTCACACAGTGGCAGAGCCAGGGACTCACATATTCCCTGCCCTTCCAAACCTACATTCTTAATTGCTATAGTGGGTGGGGTTTCCCCCTCCCAACATTATTTACTTTTTAATCTCTCTGTTTACCAAGATCCATGGAAAGAAAGAATGTATGAGTAAATATAGTTGAAAGATATGGTGAGAGTTTCTTATTACTAGATTTTTAGTTTCTGTCTCGAATCTGTCACTATTGCATTTTTGATTATACTATACGGTTTGTGTGTGTGTGCACTTTACTTTTGCAAAAGGTGTTTGAATCGAAGAGATTTCTATTTTTGAATCATTTGTCTTCTTTCCTTCCCATGCAGGACTTTAGCAAATGTTGCAAAATTCATTGTACACAGACATTTTTCCGTTCCATTTTGCATTTGAACATCAGAGATCTATCATAAATTGGTTTTTTTTCCATTACTTTAAATGATGTACTCCTCAGTCTTTTTTGTTTTGTTTTGTTTTGTTTTATTTCTATGGTAAGGAAAGCATTTACCTTGCCGAGATTTGATTTTAAGTACCAGCACTGCATTTCCTTAAAGGATGCATTCAAGAAAGAAGAGGAAAAAAAAAGCAATGGGTCCAGATTGGTAGGACTCTATGTAGCCAAATAAAGTCCTCAGTCATAAAGAGCTCTTCTCAGTGAACTTGAGTGAACTTCAGACTCAATCAAGTTTTAAAAATAAAAGAGGCTATTATATCATCTTTGTGTGAAATCATAGTAAAATATGCTCTGCAGCGTCTAACGTCCTCTTGCCTGTATTATTTCATTTCGTTGATTCAGCTTCGTTCAGTGAGGTTCGTTTCTACTGTGAATGTGTCTGGCCCTGTACTAGGTATTGCCATGTGGGGGAAGCACGTTTCTTGCTCTCAAGGAATTTATGTTGTTCTAGAGAGGCGTGGATACATAAAGAAGTGCGTGTTCTGATAGAGGTGTCTCTGAAGCATAGTGGTGATATATTGGCCATCACTCTCAGTGGCAAGTGACAGAAACCAACTAAAAGGAGAATTTATTTGCCTACATAACTGGAAAATCGATAGGTTTGTGTAAATATTCAAATAGCTGGGTTTGAGTGTGCAGATGCTCCCCCTGCCCCCCAGTCAGTCCCTTGGCTCTTCTTTCCTTCATGTTGCTTCATTTGTGGACAAGTTCTCTCATAGTGGCAAAGATGTTTCCAGCAGCTCTATGCATTCATCTTACTGGCTTAGGGACCCTGGGTGGTGAAGAGGAAGCATCTTTCCTAATAATTCTACAAAAAGTTTCAGCGTTGATTTGGATTGGACCCAGTTGGGTCTTATGTTCACCCTAAGCCAACAATGGTGATCAGGAGAATAGGCTGTGCTTATTGGCCAGGTCTGAAACGTGGGTAAACTTGGGTTCTGGGGAATAGGGTCAACCACACCAGGAAAACATGACAGAGCAGGGTGGCTCCCAGAGGAAAGTAGGGTGCTGTTAGAAGAATAAGGGGGAATGGAACCTGGGCAAGTAAAAGGAACAGAGGTCTGTCATGCTTCTAAGTCATTCAGCCTTTTGAAAGGCTCATGTACTATCTTCTGTAGCATTAGGCTGTTTCCATGTTTATCAGCCACTGGGTTCTCTTTCTGCTCTCTGTGTACAGTGTGTGGTTCATGGTTTGAGCCTTAGCATCTGCTTTCCTTTGTCTCTGCTTTCTACCTTCTCAAGTGGGAATGCTTCATGGCTTCAGTTGTCACATATGCGAAGGGTGGTTTCGAATTCTTCATCTCTAGCCTTGACCTTCCTGACAAAGATGTGCCTCTGAAATCTAACGCTTCTCTTGAACCACCTTCCAGTTGTGCTACATTCACATCAAAGTTTACATGTCACAAACCCAGGATATCAACTGTTCCACAAAACCGGAATCCCAGTGAGCTTCCCCAAAGCCCCAGGTCATTGAAGGTACCAGAGAGGTCCACAGTTCCCAGTTGCCAGCTCAACATTCTAGACAGTTAACTCTTAAGATCTGCTCCAATAACGGGGCAATCATGGGAAGCTTGCATGTTTCAGCGTGAAAGAGACAGTGTAGCTTTCTGATGGTGAATGCCTGGGCTCCGAGCACCAGAACTCTTGTCTTTGAATCTTGGCTTTGCACTCATCCTCTCATCTGTGTGACCTCAGGCAAGTTATTTAACCTTTCTGTCTCAATTAGCTCATCCATAAAAATAGGGGTAATATTAGTAACTACTTAAGAGTGTTGTGTGAATCAAATGAATTATACATCTAAAGCACTCAGAATAGTGTTATCACATAATCCCTTTAAAAATGTTAGATATTTATTTTGGGAGCAAGATGAGGTGTAAATCAATTAATCAATCGGTGTATCAGGGAAGTTGATATCCTGTAAGACAGCTCATTCTTTGGTTTGATGGGTCTTCTTGTACTACTGACTCCCTCTGACTCTCACATCCTGCTCCACTTTCTTCTTCTGTAGCTATGCAGAATGTCTTATTGTTCTAGAACGTGATGGCTTTGCGAATATTTCCCGTCATCTGTATCATCCCATCTCAGTGTTCCCTTCTTCAGGTTAGGTAGTCTAAATTCTTTGGTTGACGTTTTCTAGGCACTTGCCCACTCTCTCTGTTCCATCCTGGATCCCTTCAATTTTGCCAGCATTCTTCTTCAAATGAAGTGTGCAGAAATGAATTCAATATTCTATCTATTGTCTGCAAAGCCTATTAGAAGGCTCATCTTCTCTGTTGTTTATACTCTACCTCCATTAATGTAATCTGACTTTGAATTGCCTTTCTTAAGTCAGCTACATCACACAGTTGACCGATATTGAGTTCTGTGGTCAGTTAAGACCCCTAGGAGACATACTTTTTCATTTGTTGAGATTTTGACCAAATGTCTTTTATGGTTGCATTTTTCAGTGGGTCTAGACATTTGCCTGAAGTTTGGTTCTGCCACCCAGCACGCTGGATAAGCAACCAGCTTGATGTGAAGTGCACGATTGATAAGCTGCAGATATGAGTTAGGATTAAGTTCAGCTGCTGTATATATAACAGAAACGTTCCAAATAACAGTGACTTAAAATAGGACAGAAGTTTATTTTTCTTTTCAATAAAAGAAATCCAGAGTTAGGCTTGGTCTAACGTAGTCCATAATTTCTCCATGCCATTAGGGACTCAGGCTCCTTTTAGCAGGTGGTTTTCCCTCTTTAATATGTTGCCTCAGGGTTCAAGATGGCTTCTGGTATTCCAGCCATTGCATCCATATTCTAATTGAAGGAATAGAGAAGAGCCAAAGAAAGGCACATTCCTTCCTTTTAAAGGAGTTTTCCTTGAAATCTTGAAAAATGCTTCTCATTGACCAGGATTTAATCACATGGCCATGTCTAGTTGCAAAAGAGGCTGGGAAATACAGTCTTTTGGCTGAGGAACTATGCACCCAGATAAAAATAAGGGTTCTGTTACTAAAGACGAAGGTGAGTTGGGCATTGTCAGTCTTGGCCACACATGTGTTAGTGATAACATTTTGAACAGGATCAGGCATTGGCTCATGCATTGCACAGCTAGAGGTCTTCCTGAGTATGGCTCTGAGTAGATGATCAGTCCATCAGCATTTCTGAAATGTTTGTCCTCAGACCATCTGTATCCGATTTGCTAGAGATGCTTCTTGAGGATGCAGAATCCTGGGCCACGTCCTATATTTTTATACACATTAAATATTTGATTACTCCCTTTATAATGGATTTTATCGAAGCATAATTTACATTCAATAAAATGCACAAAATTTAAGTGTGATGTTGATGAGTTTAGATGAATGTATAGTCAAGTGCACCATCCAGATGTCCAGCACATGTCCATCATCCAAGAAGGTTCTTTTGTGCCCCTTACAGTCCCCTCCGTCACTGTGGCCCCAAGAAATACACTTTATGTCAGTTTATTTTTGCCTTGTGTAGAATTTTATATAAAAAGAGTCATATAATATGTAGTCTTTTGTATGCCATTAAAACTTGAGATTCACTGATCTGCATTTTTTTTGAGGACTATTAGCCCTGAGCTAACATCCACCACCAACGCTCCTCTTTTTGCTGAGAAACGTTGGTCCTGAGCTAACATCTGTGCCCATCTTCCTATCTTTTATGTGGGACCCCTGCCACACCATGGCTTGATAAGCAGTGCATATGTCCACGCCTGGGATCTGAACCAGCAAACCCTGGGTCACCGGAAGCAGAGCACATGAACTTAACTGCTATGCCACCAGGGCAGCCCTTAATCTACATGTTTTTGATAAAAATAAGCTCTGACTTCTCTTAACCATTGTTTCATTTGGTTTTAATTTCTTCATCTGGTTTCTGTAATATCATGGGACAATTTGTCAGATGTTGTATTTGGCAAATATTGAAACATAAATTATCCACTGCATACAGCCTTTCCCCTGCATTTTCCTCTGATTAAGTCATTTCTTCGTTCCTCTTATCATGCATGAGTTGCTTATTATATAGGCTACATTGTTCAATGGACCTACCTTTTGATTCTAAGCTTACTCCATGTCTATTCCATTAGTCTGTGTGCTTCGTAAGGCCACTGCCTATTCTTTGCTCCTTATCGAATCCCCAGTGCCTCTGACAATATCTGGTTTGGTCAGAGAAAAGGTATTTTCAAGTGACTTGAACACAGAATGTTGTTACAATTGTTATAATATGATGTAAAAGTGCTATAGGGCAGCAAAGGAATGCGGCTGAGGAAATTCGGAGAAGGACTTGTGGAGGTTGTCTTCTGGACCTTGAAGGAAATTTGCTAGGCAAAGAATGGGATTAGAGCATCTTGAATAAAGCAATCATTGTGCACAAAAACATGGAGATATGAGTGCATAGAAGTTACGTGAGGAGGAAGGAAGAGTTGCCAGTGATCAGAGCATGTGGCGTGTAGCAAGCAAGGAGGGGATCAAGCTGTCAGTCAAAAGTTCATGTTAACCATCACAGTTAATCAGAACACAGTGATAGAAATTGATGGCTGGTGTGGAAAAATACTCTCTGCATCATGCCTTGATACTAGCATTACTCCTCTTTCCATAGATTTCTGGCCAGTAGAGGCTGCGGACATGACGGTCACGTAGCCGAGAGTGCTATTTCCGAAGGCAGAGACATGGTTCATTTTCAGCACCATGGGCTGTGGACAGCACCTGTTGCATCCCTGAGCTGTTGCTGCCTTCTACAGCCCAAGACTTTTGGTTTGTCTCGATGCGGGACAGGCCTCTCAACCTGTGGTGGCAGAGTACCAATTCTTCAGAACCAAAAAATAACAAGTACTCTTACTGGCACAAGGGTAGGCATAGCCTTTGCGTTTCCTCATCTAATGCTCACAGCTCTTCTCGGGCAGATGTCATTTTGGCTTTTCTTTTAGAGGAGGGAAATGAGGTATAGAGAGATGAGATGAGTGGCAGATTCAGGACTCAAGCCTGGGTCTTCCTGACACCGATATCTGCACTCTTAGCCGCTACCCTTGTCTTCCAGCGGGCACTAACAGACTCTTGTGGAAGCCTTCAGCCTCCTTCAGATGCTCAAGCACAGATACGTTCTCTACGTAGAACCAGCATTGCAGATAATTTATAGTTGGAATCTGGCTAGGGCCAGCTCAGTAATACTGGGAATGATGGGAAGAGAGAGGCTTTTCCTAGCTGGCTCCCTCGTGAGTTTGAAAGGGCACTCTCAGATAACATGTCAGCTGGCAAGCAGGTGTGTGCATCTGAAACGTTCTAGAAGTTGCACCTGTGAAAGGGAAGTTAGTAGCATCCGGGAATTGTCTCTCTCTCTCACACCAATAAAAGTCTTGAAGCGCCAGTAGAAAAAAACCCTCAGCTACTTTCTCACTAATTTCATTTATAATTATACTTCCCTAATGGTTGTCTGGGAGTTGGTCGGTGGGAACTCCATCTCCAAGTCTGTGGGAGAGATGTGTTGAGCTCTCCCCAGAGTCGCTGGTTCCTGGCTGTGCTTGGATGAGCATGCTCACATATGGCATAAGCATTTCTTTCTTAATGGTTGCATGCCACTCCTCCTCACTTTAAAATGAGCCCACACTGTGCCCCATTAGCTGAAATTGACATGATGGTTATTTTCAATGCCATTTCTTTAAAGAACTCAGTCTCACTGTGCATTGCTAGCTTTCCCCCCTTGCTAAGCAGAATGAAGAACCCCTGGGAAAGTGTGGTGGCAGCTGTTTGGAAGCTGCGGAGCCCAGCTCCTGCCTTCCCACCTTCACATCTACACCTCAGAGAGCATCACACGTTATACAGACATTAAAGCTTCCTCCCTCAATGCAGAATCTTCTGGAAATCTCAGAATCAAAAAGCTCCATGATAAAAATGCATGAAGCAGTGTCCTTATTGGTAAACTTACATATCCAGCTGAGATACTGCACATGATAATGCAATTTTCTATGCAAAAAGGGTTTATCTCCATCCAAATATTCTTCCAAATCATTATTTATTCTGGAGAAGTGATTGCTGTCCTAGGTTAACTGATTGAACTTTTGGAACCAAAGCTTATCTTACTGGCTATTGCCTGACTTCTCGTAAATTGCCATTAGATTGGTAGGAATGAATATATGTACACTCCATTAGGAAATATTAAAGTTTTTTTATACTGGTTTAGAATAAAAACAGGATTAAAAGGGGGCATTTCTGAGATTCAGTACAGCATGAAATTGAAATCTTTTTGGCATATGAAATATACAATATGAATATTCTTCCCATTTTCTGATAGCTGAGGGGGTTAGGAAGAGCGGAAAAACCACTCCCAAGTTCACCTGTAGATGCTGAAACTGGAGAAGTGGGAAAAACCCATTTTGGTATTCCCAAAGTCTACGTCTGTTAATCATCAGATTCTGAAGCAACAACAACAATAATAACAATGAAACATTCTTAAGCTTAAGTGTGTGTCAGGCACTGTCTCGTATGCTTGTCTGTTTATAGGCAGATTTTTAGAGTTTTTAAAAAGCTGGAGCAAGACTGCCTTGGTTTCAAATTCATCTTCTGCCTCTCACATGAGTTTTGGCAAGCTCCTGCTCTCTCTTTGCCTCAGTTTCCCACTTTTAAAAGGGATAATAACAACTGTATTACCTCATGAGCCTGTTAACAGAATTAAATTATGTCAGAGATGCAAAATGGATCCTGAAACATAAGAAGCTCTAGATAGATGTTGGTTGTTGTTATTATATTATTATTATCGTCATTATATTTTGGTGGCTTTTCAAAGACCTCTGTGAGGTAGATATTATTAATCTTAGTCCCATTTTTCCAGATGCTGAAATTAAGGTTAGTAATGTGGAAATTGATCATTTCCTGAAGAAGCAGGAAACACACATACTTTTCTGGTTTGCCTTTGTGGTGTAACAAACTCAAAAAATTTTGTACCATAGAGCAAGCACTGTTTTCTTCGGCTCGTGTATTCTGTCGAGAAGGAATAGGACGGGCACAGCAACGTTGGCTTGTCTCTGCTCCACAGCTTCTGGGGCCTCAGGTGGGAGAACCCAAATGGCTGGGTGCTGGAATCCTCTGGCGGCTTCTTATTCATGTTTCTCCGGCCTGGCCGGTATGATGTGAAGGCCGGGTTCAGCTGGGATGGTTGATTAGAATGCCTCATGTGGCCCCTCCATATGGCTTGGGCTTCCTCACAGCACGGTGACCCCGGGGTAGTCACGCTGCGGCTCAGGGCTCCAAGGGTGAGTGTTCTAGTGACAAGGGTAGAAGGCACATGGTCTTTAATGGCCTAGCCTTGGCAGTCACACAGCATCACTTCCTAAACTAGGGGTCAAAGATGGTGAGCCTGCCTAGGTTCAAGGGAAGGGGCACAGACCTCCGTTTTCCATGGAAGAAGCGTCAGAGACTTGGAGCTGTGTTTCATGGCCGCCACGCTACTGTTGAGACTGGATGCTACCTTTGTGTCTCGGGATGGACCGCCGTTACTCACTGCATGCGATACGTTGTAGCTCTTGAAAAGCTCAGAGTGTGAACTGCTTGAGGAACTTTCTGAGTATTGATGAGCTCAGCCCTTGGTGGTACTGCCATCTTGAAAGCTATTTGCATTCACACTTACACAATTCCTCTCCTGTGTATATTCAGGTTCCCACTCACTCGCCCTGCCCCCATGTGGGAGTGTGTGCACGCGCGTGCACGCAAGTACAGTATCAGCCTCTCCTGTTTTCGTTATTCCATCATGTTACTTCACCCTCCTTTTCCCTTCTACTTCTTTCCAGTGGATTCAATTACTTCTCTTTGCTGCCTTAGCAATAAAACAGTTCCCTCCACAGCATTAGAACGAGTCTCTCTCATTATTTCATTTAGATTGTTGTGATGTTTGAAAACTTGAGGACAGGGCAGGCAGGAGGAAAGGAATGTTAATTTGCAGGGAGTCCCTGTTGTGTGGTGGGAGTGCTGCCAAGAGGAGCCAAGAAGCTGCCACTTGATGTACTCATGGATACATAAAGAATTGATGAGGGATTCTGAAAACCGCACAACCCCAGTGTCTGCTCATGCTGGGACTCATGACCTTACAGGAGGGGGCGCTGTGTAGGTCCTGGCCAAGCCCAGTTTGAAATGGCCTATTGGCACAACTCCTCTTGTCCATTTCAGAAGAGATATTTCCCCTGAAAATGTGTGTGCAGATGCGACTACATGTCTGTGTGCTCATGTGTATATGTGTGTGGCCTCATTCAGTTTTCCTCCATACTCTCCAATTATGGAAATGCTCTTTCATTGTGGTCATCACTGGGAAAATGCAGTGGGTGGCAGAGGCTGAGCTGAGGATCCTTATAATTTGACTCACAGAATGTCAGAGAATGTTACACAAAGCAAGGAATTAAGCTCTGTGAGTGCCAGAGTGACATTGATTATGTAGGAATGACATACGAATAATTACAAAGCACTCAGGGTTTTTGTTAGTAATCTGTGTTTAGAGTCCCCTTTCAGGAGTTTGAAATGTCATCAGGTAACTGAATAGTGCTAACAGACCTGCATTACATTCCTGCTTCACACTGTGCTAAACAGGAATCATGTTTGTTACTAGACTGAAGAGCATCTCGGTGAAAAAAAGAAAAAAGGACTGGTGGGGAGTAAGCAGGACTAGATTTCAATCTAATTGTCTTTCCTGTTTTCCTCTGCTGTTTGGCTCACACACAGTGGTAGTATTGGTGGTCAATGAGGATTAGACCGTTTGCTGGAAGGCAGAGTGAGAAAGGGCTGGTTCTGCTGCCGTCGGCAGTGATCTCAGCCGAAGATGGATGGAAGGAAGTCTCAAAGTCATTATGCATTAGATGGTTAAAAAAAAAAAATGGCTTTCCCACTGTGTTTCTGTGAGTAGAAGTTTTAAATCTACTCCACGGCTTCCATTTTCTTTTCTTTTTTCATCCTAAGATTAAATCTGGGACTGTTTGAAAGCTTCCAAACCAGAGAATGATTCAGACCAGATTTGGGAAGACAGGTAGAGATTGGATAGGATGAGCCTTCCCAGTTCCATTTACTCTCTGAATAAATATGTCGCAAAAAGAGGAATTTCATGGAAGACTTTTGGGGTCGCAGTCACTAATTCTGCCAACTAATTATCAAATCAAGGTGTCGGGCTCTTCCCCAGCAGACTCTAGATAGTCAAGTTCACAACTGCCAATGCTGGCTGACTGGGCCAATGGAAAGCTATCGTTAATAACCTGGAGACATAAAATGGAGGTGCTTTCGGGGGTGCAGACATGCGTGCTCGGATAAGAGAGACTATCCTGCACATGAAAAATGAGATCTTAGAGTTGTGCAAGAATGAGGGGAAAGTTTAGTCGTTAATCACATAGGTCATAATGAGGAGAGGAAATCACCGTGCTGAAAGGGTTTGTCTGAATGGATTATAGGCAAATTCAAAAGAAGGAGGAAAAAAAGCAACAAAGGGCACTGCTGGTTTGGGAATTGGGCTCTTTAAAAGTCCTCAATCATTCTCACAATCAATTTTGCATTTCCTCAATAGCCATGTGAAACAGGGCTGTCTCTTCATCGTCTTAGATTAACCACTAAACTGCAAACCATACATTAAATGAAGTACCGAGCATTTGTCCTCCAGAAATATACTTGAATGTTGTTTATTTCCCCAGTAGGTCTGCTGTGATGCATTTAGGTGCCATATCGCTAAATACTTACTGTGCTTTAATATCTGCACCAGCTCGTCTCCAACTGCCTGACTTAGGAAGCAGCTGTGCGGGGGCCCCACAGTTACAGATAGAGTTTTTCTCATAAACTGTTTAATTGTTTGCTTCTGAAAACAATTCGACTGACAGTATTATAGAGTGAGTGTTGTATTGCAGCTGGCAATCCCCTTTATGAGTTTTCTTAGCAAAATACCATGTTGACATATGCTAGGCCCACACAGAAGATTCAGTTATATGGCGGCCTGATCTCCAAGGGAAATGTGCTCAGCAGAAGTTCCCCGGGGAAAATGACGCTGCCGAGGGTAAGGCGGTCTGTAAACCAGTGCTCTCCTGGCATGGGTTGCCTCTGATCAGACTGGCACTGGGTGTGGACCAGTGGTTCCTCCCCGCTCTGTTGCTGGGGGCAAACCCTGACTCCTTCTTCAGAGCTGAGTGAAAGTGCAGTGTGTGATGCTTCCCTCATGACGCTTCACTCATGACATCTGTCCAGCCCCGCAGGCTTTCACAGGGCTGCTGGTCTGCAAAGCCTGGATAGGTAAAGTGCTTTGGGAAGGAGGCAGGTGTGCTGATATCTTTGTTTCACAGACCAGGTCTCCTAACATAAGTGGCCAATGGGCGGAATGGCCTCCCAGCTCCCCAGTGAGGGTGCATTTCCTTTGGGTGTTTAGTTTCTGGCAGACTTTGTGTTTTGTGCTTTTCATGCACGATGATCTTATTTAATCCTCACAAGCACTTTATGAGTTTACACTCTTCTTATTATTTCTGTTTGACAGATGAGGACACTGTGGCTTAGCAAGTTAAGTGTTTTATCAAAGATCACTTAGCGATGATGCATGACAAGTCCTAGTCTCAAGCCCAGGTCTGTCTGGCTCTAAACCCCAGGCTTCTAGAGGAAATCTTAATAAGGACAAGAGATTTCTTATGCCCAGTGTTTTTTTTTTGATGCCTCAAAGGCCAATAAAAGCACCAAAGAAGTGAATTCCACTCATTCATTTAATTCATATTTCCTCCTGCAGTAATCAATGTATTAAATTTTTCCATATTTATTCAGCATCTGCAATGTGTCAGACACAGTGGTAGGCATGGGTGTATAGCAATGCCTTCATGAAGCCTTCAGGTGGAGGTGAGTGGGATGCATAAAATCGACAGGAAAACAGAAATCTAGACAAAGCAATTTCAGACAGTGAGAATTAGTAACAAGCACAGTAATGTAATAATTACTGACTTGATTGTCACTCTTATGATTGAGATGGTTGAGAAAGGCTTTTCTAAGGATATTTCACCTGAGTTGAAGCCTGAATCACGAGAAGGAGCTAGTCTTAGAAAGAGCTGGGGAGAGAACAAGTTCAAAATCCCTGGTAAAGGAATGAGCTTGTTGTGTGTAGGAACTTAAGTAAAGCCAGGGTGTCTGGACCAATCCTTGGCAACTATACCTAAGGCCCTGGTGAGGAACCTCCAGTCACACAGTCCACCCATCCCTGCTTCTGTCCATCCATATATCCAGTGTCCATAATCCATCCATCATACATCCATTTATGCATGGCAAAACCATCCATCCAACCATCCACCTAGCATTCATATATTCATACATTCCTGTATCCATATAGAAACTGTCCATCCATCCATCCATCCATCCAACAAATATTCATGCAAGGCTGCTCCTTAAGTCCCATTGCTTGACATTGGAGCCCCAGAGATGAATAAGACATGATTCTTGCCTTTAAGAATTTCAAATACTATTAAGAGAGACAGAAATTAATACACATAATGTAAAACGTGGGTTCAAATGTAATGTTGAGAGTACTAAAGTTGCCGAGAGAGGCAGTGATGAGCTCTGTCGGGAGTCAGGGAAGGCTTCACTGAGGAGGTGACATTCGAGGCATGTTTTGGGAAGGAGCTTTTCCAGGTAGAAAAGGAGGAAGAGGAAACAGCATGGCCAAAGGCCCAGAGGAGGGTAACCCGAAGCATGCATGCAGGGCATCTAAGGGGGAATGGAGTGAGACCGGGCAGTGCTGGGAGGGGAGGATGACCTCTGTATTCTAGGCCAGAGGTCAGGAAATGGAAGCCACAGGTTACATTGGGCTTGCAACTCTGTGTTGTTCAGCCTGGACTGAACAAAGGTTTTAAAAAGTAAATCCATTTCTCAGTTTTTAATTTGGAGAGCTTGCACACAAAATTCCAGATTTCCAGCTTGTCTTGGAAAAATTTGGCAACACTGGACCTTCCTGCAGGGTGACAGTGGGCTGGCCGTCCAGTCAAGGCTGCCCTCTTCTGTTGGGGCGTCTGTTCCCCGGGGGCCTAGGCCTGCCCTCCCCGTTTCTCCCCCTGACACTGCAGCTGAGTATCAGTTTTCCTTTGTCATCCCACTTGCGTTGTTGTTTGTCTTAGAGTAAAGAGGAAAGTAAAATACTTCTTTTCCTTCCGTCTCTATTAAAAGAAAGCAAACAAAAGGTAGACTGAGAGGTCTGTCTGTTTCAAGAAAGTGAGAGAGAAAACATATTTCTTTGTAGAAGTGAAGACTATTCCTTCATCTTTAATATGCAAACAAAGTATGTCAGTGTGGGAAGGATGCAACCCTAGGTGGCATTATAGAAACACACACACGCACATGCACACGCACGCACCTGCCTCTTTCCTTCATGTGGCCTGTTTGGCCCTGAAACACTTTGGAACCTATAAGACTTACTGCCGGCCTCAGGGAGTCTGGAAGGATTTTAAGCAGAGGCGTGACATAGGTGGTGTTTGATCAGCGATTGTGTAAGACCAGTCTGGTGACAGTGGGAACGCGGATGATGATGATGGTTTTGCAGTGGGAGGTGAGGGGACTGGGCAAACCCACAAATAGAAAAGCTGTGACCGTTATGCAGTTGAGGAAGGGTGTCAGTCTGCATGAAAATAGGACAGCGGCAGGAGGAGTCGAGAGCAAGGGCAAGAGTGGAGGTTTAGACAGGACGTGAAAGTGATAACTCGTACGACAGCCATTTGTACCCCTTCCTCGGCTCTCATCTCGCCCCAAAGACGAAGACAGGTCTTCAGATTCAATATTGACCCATAAACCTTCCCGCGGAAGAAGAGCATATGCAGCCCCTGGAAACCTGCAGCATATCCTCATGGTGAAACGGCTCTGTTGGTAAAAATGCTCCCGGTGTGAAACAGATGTCACTGGTGCTGGTGCAGAAAGATGAGGAAAGATAACGAATTACAATGGAGTTGAAAACACTGTTAAAAAAAAACAAAACAAAAAAACCTAACAGCATAGCATGGCAAAGGAGCAAAACTGTTTTGAAGCTGCAAATCTTTCCTGCACCTGATGGTAAAAGCCTGTGAAACTTTCTACTTCATTGAAAGCATCCAAGCAAAATGTGTTACAGTAGCTCCCTTCAGCTCTCATCCTGTGAGTATGTCTTATATATTTAGTAAGATCAAGAACACGCTGAGGGCGGGGATCTAGCCATATGTTTCCTGTATTATTTTAATTACCTGTTACTTGTGTTTTTAGTTTAATAAAATCAGTTTCCCATAGATTCAAGACTGTCATATAAGATTGAGCAGGTTGTGCACTGCAGAAGTCTAGCAGGACACTATTCACATAGATCTCAATATGGATGGTGCTCTCTAGATTTATGCACTGTTCAACCTGTGCAGCTGTACTTACTGGCCCTATTAGACTGAATTAACTCCAGTTCTCACACTATTTTGATTACTGTAGCTTTGCAGTACATCTGAAATCGGGGAATGTGAGTCCTCCAGCTTATTCTAGTATGACTTTTTAAAACTTGTGTTCAGATCTCAGCTCTAACACTTATAGGCTATGTGACCTTGGGCCAGTTATTCAACTCCCTCGAGCCTTATGTTCCTTACCTTTTTTTTTAGGATTGGCGCCTGGGCTAACAACCGTTGCCAATGATTTTTGTTTCTTTTGTTTTTTTTTGTTTTTCTCTGCTTTATCTCCCCAACCCCCCCCCGTACACAGTTGTATATGTTAGTTGCAGGTCCTTCTAGTTGTGGGGTGTGGGATGCCGCCTCAACGTAGCCTGACGAGTGGTGCCATGTCCGCGCCCAAGATCCGAACCTTAGGCCGCCGCAGCGCAGCACGTGAGCTTAACGACTCAGCCACAGAGCCGGCCCCTGTTCCTTAGCTTTAAGCCAGGTCCAGTTACATCCTAGGCTCTGGAGCCAGACCACCAAGGCTTGAGCATCTCTTTCTGCCACCTCCTGGCTGAGCGACTTTCAGAAAATTCACTTAAACTGTCTCTGCCTTCCTTTATAATCCATAAACTGGGGATAATAATAGCACACATCCCATGGAATTGCTGTGAGGATTAAATGAGTTAACATGTGCAAAGTGCTTAGAACAGAACACTGCACACAGTAGGTGTTCGATAAATGCCAACTCCTACTATGATGTGCACTTGGTGCAGTGTCTGGTGTACAATAACTGCTCCGTAAAGATTATTATTTTAAATCTGCACAGACCAGGAACAGTCCCAGGGCCTGAGCACACAGTAGGTCGTCTGTTAGTTGAATGACTGCTACATGAGCCTTGCTGGTTTGGTTTTGAACAGACTAGAATGAGGGAACAGCAGATCAAGCAATTGAAGAGGAGAGTGGAAGGTTTTTCTTTGTTAGGTGGGTACTATATAAAAATAAGTTTATTTTTGTACTTTTAAATTTTGTTTTAATTCGTGTTTATTCTATCACCTTTTTACACTTTATAGTTTATTACCATTTTTATGCCTCCCTTTTTAATAGACTATTTTTTTAGAGCCAGGTTAGTTTCACAGCAAAATTGAGCAGAAGGTACAGAGATTTCCTGTATACCCTCTGCCCCGACGCATGCACAGCCTCCCCCATTTTCAACCTCCCCCGCCAGAGCGGTGCCTTTGTTACAATCGATGAATCTACATCGACACGTCATTATCACCCAGAGTCCCTGGTTTATGTTAGGGTTCAGTCTTGGACCATCCGTTCTGTGGTTTTGGACAATTTATAATGACTTCTATCCACCGTTATGGTCCCACGCAGAGTGATTTCACGGCTCTGAAAACCCTCTGTTCTCTCCCCCTTCATCCTCGCCCGACTCCCCATCCCTGGAAACCGCGGATCTGTTTACTGTTTGCATAGTTTTGTCTCTTCAAGAATATGATGTAGTTGGAATTACATAGCATGTAGCCTTTTCAGAATGCCTCCTCTCACTCAGATAATGTGTGTTTAAAGTTCCCCCATGTCTTCTCATGGCTTGGTAGCTCATTTCTTTTCGGCCCTGAATGACGTTCCATCATCTGAAATAAACACAGTTCATTTATCCTTCACCTACTGAACGACATCTTGGTTGCTTCCAAGTTGTGGCAATTGTGAATAAAGCTGCCGTAAACATCCGTCTGCAGGCTCTCATGTGGACGTGAGTTTCAACTCCTTTGGGTAGATGCCAAGAAGCATGGTTGCTGGATCAGATAAGAGTATATTTAGTTTTGTAAGAAACTGCCAAACTGCCTTCCAGAGTAGCTGTAGCATTTTGCATTCCCGCCAGCAATGAATGAGAGCTCCTGTTGCTCCACATCATGGCCAACATTTGGTGTTGTCAGTGTTCCAGATTTTGGCCGTTCTAGAAGTTGCATAGTGCTATCTTACTGCTGTTTTACTTTGCATTTTTCTGATGACACATTATGTGGAACATCTTTATAATTTATTTTTCTACTCTATAAAAGTAAAAAATATGTCCACCCATTACATCCTGGTCACATGTTGTGGAATTCCTGTGTCCCTTCCTTTTCTTCTCCTCAGGCGCCAAATGTAAGGGACTCTCAGACTCCTCAGCCTTTCTTCCTGGACACTATGGTAGAGCCTGTCTGGTGCAGGCGTCTGCTCAGCTGGGATCTGCTAGAGAAGCAAAACCTCTGGAGGTCAAGGACTGAGCCTGTCTTGTTGACTGTTGAGTTCCCAGCCCCTCTGGTGTCTGGAATGTTGAAGGATCCCAATAAATGTTTAACATATATGCCCCGGGTTGGGTCATTGAATGGAAGATAACTTTTGTCCTGTAGGGCAATGTTATCTTCCAAGGGGCATGGAGTTCCTGCATACTTTCTCTCCCCTGCCTCTGACCTGAGCCCCTAGAGTAATTGAAGGCTTTCCAGTATGTTACAAAAAGATTCTTCTGGTACCCAAGGTGGGATGGTGGAGACGCCTTCCTCCTTGGGTACCCCCCTTTACCCATTTCCTCCAGTTCTCCCCAACCTAAATGTGAGGGAGGAAGAGGGAGTTCTGAATAGAGCAGGTACTTCCTGCTTCTTTCTTACTTATTTGAACAATGTCTTTGCTCTAGTCACTGTATCATTCCAATCCGATACCAGTAGTGATTATATCATTGATCCTCTTTTCAGTTATTTCTAATTGGTTACAGACATTAATCACGGTCTCTGCATAACAGATTGTATCTGCTGTCAATACCTGTGCTCAGATAGCCGTTGCCTTGTAGATTTAACCCATTGTCAGGATTCTTTGAGGGCACCCAAACTCGTTGTCTCTTATGTTGCCATTGTGCCAAGCCTGCTTCTTTTTGAGTCCTTCTTTCCATGTGGCTGTCACTGCCAGAGTCCTCAGGAGGGTCGAGACCGTCCAGGGGCCTGGGCTTTCTCACTTCTCCGAACTTCAGAATGGATAATCCGTTTGCTGATCCCCCGTCCCCTCCAAGGGCATAACGACCACCTCGGCTCTGAGCACTCAGCCACCTGGGCAGCTCCTTCTTTGCCCTGTGAAGGCAGGTGGAAGAATGGCGATTGGGCGCTCACAGTTGCCTGCAGGCTCCAGATGGTCGTAGCCAGAGAGGAAGAGGGGACTTTGGTGTAAAGAAAGGTACTGAGAAGGGTCACCGTGGCTCAGAGACAACCTGCTTGGGAACAGGAAGTGAGAGGCTAACCGCAGTCACTCAGGTGCCCAGTACATGATCAGAGCACCATTGATTAAGGCGCCTCACTAAAGACCCCCAACAGCTGGTGTTCGGCAAGAGCTCCCTCTGCCCCGGCCAGTGTGTTCGTGCTTTTAGGGACTGTCTGATGGAATCTTCCCTGCAGCCCTTTCCTGTCTCTCTTTGCAGCTTCTGTCGTGTTGTAGGCACAGTGCTGGTCACTGAGGATGCTGAGATGAACAAAAGAGAGCACAGCCCTGCCCTGTGGAGCTCACAGTCCCATGGTGCAAACCGGTAGCAGTGAAATAACCACATGCGGTGACAGGTGTTGGGAAGAGAGGCTGTGGGGCCGCCTGTGCGGGTAGAGGGGCCGCATGCTTGCAACAGGCCCTTTCTGGAGGCTGGGCAGGCTGGGCAGGTGGAGGTCCGAGGGACGGTAGGCTTCGGTGGCTGGAGAGTGGAGGGAAGGACCTCCTAGCGAAGGGCCAGCCATGGAGCAAGAGCAGGAGTGGAGAGTATGCGCGTCCGAAGCCCTAGGAGATAGGAAGTAGGTGTTTCCGTCGTTTGTAAATAGGAAAACTGAGGCTAATCCAGATTCAGAAATCTGCCCGAGGCGACACAGTAGATAGCAGACTGTATGAGTTTGCTCCAGCTGCCGTAACAAAGTACCACAGACTAGGGGCAGAAACAGCGGGAACTCCTTGTCTCACGGCTCTGGAGGCTGGAAGCCTGACATCAAGGTGCCGGCAGGGCTGCTTTCTCCATTGGCTTGCGACCGGCCATCTTCTTGCTGTGTCCTCACCGTGGCCTTTCCTCTGTGCTTGTGCGTCTCTGGGGTGTGTCTCTCTGTGTCCTAATCTCCTCCTATAAGGACACCAGTCGTATTGGATTAGAACCCACCCTAAGGACCCCATAAGCTGAATTACTTCTTTAGAAGCTCTGTGTCCTAAGACAGTCACATTCTGATTACAGGACGCTAGGGCTCCAGCATATGAATTTAGGGGACACATTCAGCCCCCGGCACTGACCTTCCCAAAAAGAGGGCTTGGTAGAGTCTGAGGAGGCAGGTGGGGGCAGCCCGGGGGTGCTGAGTCAGAGACGAGGGGGAAGAAGTGCAGCGCCGCCCTGAGGCGGGGCTCCGAGCAGGAGTGCGCGAAACGCAGAGGCTGAGCCAGGCTGGGGAGGGTGACCGTGCCTTGCCAGTGGAGTGAATGCATGTGCGCTGGTCTCCACGTCAGACACTAGAGTCGGAAAGAGCCAGGTCAAAGCCGGGGCCAGCCTGGGGCGAGGCACAGATCCTGGGGAAACCAGAGTCTGGTCAGAACCCGCTTGGGTGGATTTCCTGCAGCCACATCTTGCTCTTAATTACAAGCAGGTAATCATTGTGCGTCATTCTGTAGCTACCATCAACTCAGATGCCCTGCACCCGCCACTCAATACAACTGTCTGTGATGATGGAGATGTTCTCTGTGCCCTCCAAGATGATGGCCGCTAGTCACAGGCGACTGTTGAGCGCTTGCAGTGTGTCTAGTGCATGTGGCTGAGAGCTTTTACTTTTATTTAATTTTAGAAAGTTTACTTTTAAATTTAAAAAGTCACACGTGGCCACCACATTGGATAGCCTTGTCCTTGACAGTGCAGCTGCAATCATACTGATTGCTAGATCAGCCAGGAGGGGTTTGGGATCTCCAGGAATAGGGTGCGGGGGTGGGGAGCCCCTCTGAGAGGTGCACTTGTCAGCTAGAGCAGTTTGTCCACGTCTGCTGGACGCGGAGACCCAGCTAGGGGCGGGAGGGAGCCAGCTCTTGTGAGCTGCCCTCCCATTTCTCATTCTAAAGAGAAGGCAGGGCTCACTCGTTCAGCAAATGTTTCTGAAGCGCCTCCTCTGTGCCTCTGACCTCACGTCACTGCGGGGCTCCACTGGGGTAGTAGTCAGTCCCCAAGTATACTGCTTAGTGCGTGGTTGCCGTGTGCCAGCCACACACACTTTCTGTTATTAATTTAATCCTCAGAGCCATCCTCTGCGGTAGATACTATCTTTCTCACTTCACAACAGAGGAAAGTGGGATTCAGAGATTTTGAGTGACCGCTTCAGCAATTGGAAGAGGCCGGATTTGAAGCCAGGTCCCTCTGACTCCAGAGTCCACACTGGTAGTGTCTGTTCTCTTTTGGAAGATCTCATTGGAGAGGGGTGCATGTGAGGGGAGTGGGCCGGGGAGCACATCTTGTTGACTTTCGGAGATGCTGTCACTTGCAAGGCCAGCTTGCGTGAGGAGGACGCTGAGGGCGAGGCATCCACAGGCATCTGCTGAGAGACTTAACTCAAGCAAAAGCCAGGGAGGAAGCTGACTGTGAAAAATGGTGAACCAAAGGGGCAGGTCGTCTGGACACAGGGAAGGGCTAGTCTGTTGGGTCGTGAAATGCATATTGGGACAGGGACAGGCAGCTGGGTGCCCAGGAGGGAGCGTGGGAGTGGAAGGGCCTATCTCCTCCACCTGCTGTGCCCACTTCCTGCACGCTGCCCCTCTGGCCTCTGCATCACATGCATCTGAGAGCAGCAGCACGCTCGGGGTAGCAGCTGCCTGATAAGAAGGCTGCTCCGACCTCGACCTCCGGCAAGGTCATCTGAGACCTGGAAGTTATGAGAGGAAACAGCAGGTTTAGAGGAAAAACTGGCCTTTGGGGAAGTTGCAACAACTTGTGATTTCTACGGCTGTTTTGCTTTCTGCTCAGCTGCTTCTCCAGGATGGAAGACAGCCCAGGCAATAGGAAATGCCACCTGATGGCCAGCTCTCCAGTCTCCTCCCAGCATGCTTCAAGCGGATTGTGAGGATAATGTTGGGAAGTTTAAACCCAACCAAGGCCCTCGGGGTCCAGAGCAGACATTTTCCTGCCACCTCTGGTCAGACCTTTGAGTGCCGAGTTATTCATGCATTTACCAAATATTTCTTGAGCGCCGGGCACTGTGGTGGGTCCTGGGGTACGGGCATGGACAGGACAGCACTGTCCGAGGCAATTACCAGAAGGACGCGGAGAAGTTAGCCAGATGAGGGCATGTGGCTGGGGGAGAGACATGGAGTGTGCAGGCAGAGAGAAGGAATGTGGGCTCTGAAGGGTGCATTCAGGAGACAGAAAGACATTCATTGTGCCTGGATCTTAAAAGCAAGGAGGAGGAGTAAGAAGTGAGGCTGCACGGGGATGAGGAAGATCAGACGATGAAGGGTTTCCTAAGCCGCAGTACGTAAACAGATGGTCTCTTAGGTTGACGGCAGTACTGAGTTGCTGAAGATTCTAAGCAGGGGCGCGACTTGCTCAGATTGGAATGTTTATAAAAATTACTCTAGCTGTGTGGGGCTGGAGAATGGATTAGTTGGGGGCAAGAAAAGATTCAGGAAGAACAGTTTGAAAACTAGCACAGGTGATGGCCTGGATTGAATTAGAGACGCAGAAGCCGGGATGGAAAGAAGGGGAGGGGTCAAGAAATGAGGATGATTCTAAGCACTCGGTGAAGGAGAGTGCAGCTTCCAGGCTGACTTCTGGCTCAGGCGACTGGGTAGAAGAAGGTCCCAGTTAGTGATGCAGGAGACACAGAAGGATGAACAGATCTGTAGGGGAAGATGATGAATTCTGTTGAGGACATGTTGGGACATGAAAGGGAGGTGCCCACTGGCAGCTGGACTCGGTGGCCTGGAGCTCAGCAGTCGACCTGGGCTGGAGGTGATTTGCAGAGCTGCAAGGCAGCGAGGGTGCGAAAGGGCTTATCGGTGCCTGCTGCAGAACGGGAGTGCCTCCATGGACAAGGAGGCAGAGGCGCAGAGAGGCTGAGGACCATTCAGGGCTTCGTACCCAAGCTGAGATTTGAACCACACCCATTGTGTGTTTGTGTGTGTGTGCGTGTGTGCACACATGCACGTGTGTGTTTTCCCCAGTAGGCAGTCCTGTCATTACTCATGCCTGTGCCAGCCAGTGTTTGAAAATATCACAGTTGCCTTTGCCAACTTGGTGCATAGCATTGGCTTAATTCTGTGGGACATCTAGCATTGACTGCCCCTAGAATAGGGACGGCACATTGATACTGGAGCTGGGGATTCAAATTGGCATTAGCTTGGTGGACAGGCAAATGGAGGGAGCATAATGTAGCCATGCGTGGTGAATGCTAGATTCAGAGGGTTCCTCTTTTGCACCCTGCCATATGGGCAGCTTCCGTGGCCATGAGCGTAGATCTTGGTGAAATCGCTTCTCTGCTGAAGAACGAGAGATCAGAAGATAGTTCCGCTCAGTGCTGCGTGTGCATGAACTCGCCGCGGTATTATTTGAGGTCAGAGTAACCTTGTGAGAGGCCACCTTCTGATCCTGCCAGCTGTCTCCTTTACCTGGAAAAAAGCTTAGCCATAAAAGAAGAGAAATAGCTTAAGGGGAAGGATGGAAGAGAGGGGAAGAAATAAATAGCCGAGATGGGCAGCACAGCCATACTTGTGAACACTCTGGGCTGTTGGAGCATGGCAGAGTGGAGTCTGCGTGAAATGTTTTGTGAAATAGCAGAGAGCAAGGCCATAGCCCCTGGGCTTCGGAGGCCGTAAGCTTATTAAAAGTTATATTTTGCTCCGTGGAAGCAGACCCTGTTTGTGTGTGCGTGTGAAAAGGAAACAAATCCTGGCATGAGATTCCGTTCCACTGAATTCATTCGGAAAGATGTTCCTGTTCGGTGGGCCAAGACGTGGTGAAAAACCATAGACGCTGCTTAGAAGCTGTTCTAAGGGGTCCGGCTTGTCAAGACCCAGTTCTGAGCAGCTGATTGCTGCTTGCCATTGTTCGACCTGGACTGGGGCTGAAAATGCTGATTCCCTGAATGTCCCTAAAATAGAGGCCAGCTCAGACCGGGCTTAGAGCTGGTGTGAGAGCACATGAGCCAGATTCTAAATCAGATCGAAGCAAGAGGGGTTGTCAGTGCTTTGACCAGAGAGATTCCCTGGGTGTTAATTCCACCCTCTGTGAGTAGGACTCGGGACTGGAACGCATCCTCAGCTCAAGGTTGTGGCCATCTTCTTGTCCCTTTTAGCCCTGCGTGGGCCGTTGTCTTCTCTGCGTCTCTCAGTGAATTTACTTGGACTAGTGCAGAGAGAGCATCCTGTTGGCTTAACCAAGTACCATCGCCCCCTAGTGGGCAGAGCCCTCTGTACGAAGCCTCATGGTAATCGTTGGCCAACCTATGGAGGTATCTTCTTTGAGTCAGATGCTGTGTTCCAGTCCAGTCAGTGGCCAACTCAGACAAAGCCATGTTACTTTGCCAAGTGGGCAGTGCTGGGAGGGGGAGTTTGAAATGGCTGGACCGTGGCCGACTTGCACACTCCCAGTATCTATTGTCGGGGCAAGGGCTTGGCTCAAAGCTAAGTTACCAGACTGGTTAACGGCTGGTGTGTTAATCGGCCGCTGTGTTAGAGAGTGGGCCCAGGAAGAGCAGGTGTGTTGAGTAGCAAGTCCAGAATCCCAGAATGATGCAAAGACCTTCCCGGGCTCGTCTAGTCTATTCTGTCAGGGATGTGGGAATCTCTCTGGATTTGGGTCAGAGGGCGAGGTTGAAAACCAGACACCACCACTTAAGAGCTGCGTGGTCTTCGGAAGCTTGATTAACCAATCGGAGCCTCACCTCTCGTGCTGTGAGCTGGACCAACAACAATGCCCCCTCCCAGGGTTGTGAGGATGAGGTGAGGAAGGTACCTCCCCTAGCATCTGGTACCCGGGAGGCACGTAATGCCTTCGTCTCCTTCAGTGAAATACCAGGGACCTTTCAGCATAGAGTCACTTGCGGAAGGAGTATGTCCACCCAAGGGCAAGTGAGTGGGATATAAGTTACATAAAGATTTTAGTTATTGCAGCCAAAAGAGTTTGGCAGACGGTGGCCAAACTTTCTAGGTCAGTGTCCGGAGAGGAGAGATATAGAGAGTGTTAGTGGTGATAATTTTGTCTGTCTGTCTTTCCTGCTCACTCACTCACTCATCTGTCACTTCTCTCTCTCTCTCATCTACTTTTTGTTCCATCTATCAGTCATCTATGTACACACACCTCATTTTTTAATTAAGAATTATTTCTTGAATGCCTAATATCTGCCAGGCACGGGGGGTACAGTGATGAAGAAAACAAACCCATGACTTCATAGAGCCTGCGTTTGAGGCGTGGGGTGCAAAAGATGATACATGAAAACTAACTCATGGCAGACAGTGACAGTCTAATGTGCTTCCGTGTGCACTGCTTCATCTTATCCTCGCGGTACCTCTGTGACGGAAGAGGGTCTCATCATCCCATTTTAAAGACAAAAAAAGTCAGACTGGGGGGGCGGGGGGTGCCTCGATTTCACCAGGTGGACACAGCCTGCCTGGGGCAGAGCCGCCTGACTCGGCATCCTGCATTCTTTTGACTTCCCCATGATGTAACTTCCTTGGAAAAGGGAGAAATATGAACTGACGGGAAAAAAGAGAAGGTTTTCAAAATAAGAGTTTGTAAATCAACCTTAAGAAGTTCCATGAGTTGCAAGGGGTAAAAAATAGCTCACTCGGTTACCTTTATTTTCCCTTCTGGTTTTAAATTCCCATAGCACACTTTCTGTGAGCGGTGCAGGGGACTTTAGCTTCTCGCATTGCCAGGCAAATATTTATCCTTATGGATAAAGCAATGCCATAGTCGTCTTCATGGCCTTATTCTAAAACGTCTTCCCTCCCTCTGGAATTTTACACTAGGCCAGCATTCTTGTTTTTGTTTGTTTTTTGGTGAGGAAGATTGGCCCTGAGCTAACATCTGTTGCCAATCTTCCTCTACTTTAGGTGGGACGCCACCACAGTGTGGCTTGATGAGCGGTGCTACGTCTGCGCCTGGGATCTGAACCTGCGAACCCTGGGCTGCAGAAGTGGAGCACGCACACTTAACCACTTGGCCCCCGGGCCAGCCCCCTAGGCTAGCATTCTTGACCGTTCCTCTCCTCTCTTTGAGGATTTGTCAGGGGCTGCAAGGCAGATGCCCAGTGGGGCCGGGCAGGTGTGACAGTGCGTGAAGGGGGCCTGGTGGGAATACTGGTGACCTTGAGAGTGAGCGTGTGTCCTCTGGGGGCGGCCGTGACTCAACGCCATCCAGTCCCCACAGGTGTTGAGGGTGCACCGTGTTGCCAGTGCTCGTCCTTTGGGAGAAACAGAAGTCAAGATTTCATGCACAATATCTTCAATTTAAATTTTAGTTCAGTTTCAACAAAACAAAATAAAACCCATAGTGTGGGCCAAACCAAGCATGCCTGCGGGCCAGGGTATTTTGGGTCATAGGCTGGGTTACAACCTGCTGTCATGGGACACTTCTCAGTGGAGAGAAGCGATGTGTTTACATCAGAGATCAGATTTGATTTGTTTGGCCCGGAGAGTTTTGAGACCCATTTTGAGTTAATGGCTAATATTTTAAAAGTGGGATATTTCACCCAAAGATCTAGGTTTCTGGCTTCTTTAGAAAACAAAAATCAAAAGATGGAACAACACTGAGTCCAGTGTTACCCAGTCACAGACTCCTGGTGCTGAGTGTGGCACTTCCTTTAGACAGGGGCTGCCTAGTTTGCCACAGTCCCCATCGCTCCCTATTGTTGACTTCTGGCCCACTGCACTTACTAATGTGATCTCCCTGATGCCTGTAGGCATTGGAGTTTGTGCTCACAGGTTCAAATCTGTGTTTGATCAGAACGTGAAAGGGGCATTCCAACTCACCTGACATCAGTGTGGGTTGACGGTGAAAATCAGCGTGCTAGTTCTCCCCAAGCAGAAGATCGCTCCCAGGAGCAAAATCAGTCCTGCTGGATCTTCCTAGACCCTTTTACTTTTTATCTGTGCCTGGTGGAAGATCTGTGTGTGTGTGCGCCTGTGCGTGTGCGCACACCTGCATCCATCCTGTGTGTGCACGTGTGCGTGCATGGCATGGAGGTTTGATCTTTCTCCCGTTTCCCTCCATCTCCCCCTTTACCAAGCAGTTATCTCTGCTGTCTTCGGCTCTGGCTCTCAGGCTTGGGGAGCAACCTCTTGCTCATTGGTGTCAGGAGGACCAGGCATCCTCACTCTCGTGGTGGGCCCCTCTGAGTGGCTGGCGATCTTGCTGTTTTACGTGTTGTTCGCCTCTCACAACCCGTTTCTATCTGCGATGCTCTGAAATCCGTGGCAGTCTCCTTGAGATACGCGTGTTCAGCAGCTGGGACCACTCAAAGCTTTATCCCTCTATTCTGCCACCATTGCCCCTTCATGGAAAGGATTTGAAAAGGAAACCTTGACTTTTAGATTGATTTTTAAATAAGCACCTATTTAGCTGTTGGTGCTTGAAAAGCAGCCTGGATTATAGTCTTCCAACAAGCAAACAGTATTCTAATTGATGCCTTTCCTAGCTGATGAAAGGGGCCTCTGCGGGTAATTCCCCCCAGCCTGGGGACAGACCTGATATTCACAGGTTGTTGACAACAGCGGGGAGTGGGGAGAGGTCAGGAACGCGGGCACAGGCGAGTGCTTTCTCCTCTCCTCGGTCCTTCCCCCGTGGACTCTTGTCCTGCAGCTTCCTCTCCCTTCTAGTTGATTGCCGTGGTTTTGGTGGTCATGCCAAGGTTTTTTTGCTGCATTTCTGAGAACAAAATGCAGACTAGGAAGTACTGTTGCATTGCTAACCCAGTGGTTTCCAGGAAAGATGATGGACAGAGTGTTTAAAATTGGATTGGAACTTAGAAGTTTCCAGATTCGTAGATGCCTCCCACCGGGTGAATAGTTTTCTCTGCTTTTACTAGAGATGTCTAGAATCTAAAGTGCCTTTGCCAAGAGATGAATAAAAGCCTTTCCTCCTCCATCGGGCCTTCCTAGAGTGTGAGAAAGAAAACATATTCTCCTTTCACTCCAGTCATGATGGCCTTGAGGAGAAGTGAATAGCCAGCATTTATTGACCACTCCTTAGACACCAGGCTTTGGGCTGAGTGCGTCACATGATCATCTTGTCCTCACAACCAGCTTAGGAGGCTGCTCTTGTTGTCATCTCCAGTTTACAGATCAGGAGACAAAGGCGCAGAGAGGTTAGGTAACCTCTCTCAGGCCACACAGCGGGGGAGGGGTGGTACCTGGGTTTGAGCTCAGCCCATTCTTTTAAGTGGAACACACTCTGCGCTGCAGCCTATGTTGATACATTTCATCCGGCTGCGTGTTTCCTGATACTTTTCTCTCTGCCGTTTACAGAGTCTGTGGAGGCCGAATGTTGCAATTCGTGAAGAGCGGTTAGTGTGCAGGACATTACTCATCATAAAAGTGAATAGTCAGTGTTTATGACATGGCAGGGACTGTGCTAAGTGCTTTAAATGCATTTTCACTTGGGGCTCTCACACTGACTCTGAAACGTGGGTATGGAAGTCACCGACCACGATCCTACCTCCAGGATTTGAACCAGGATTGATACAGTTAGAAGTGAACCCACCCTTTAATTTACCATGTTGCAATTTCATCCTCTGCTGTTCTCTCTTCAGTGTCTCGTCTGCTCCAGCCACAGGATGGCTCAGTGCTGTTGGTTTAACATGCTAAATGATTTCCTACCTCAGGACCTTTGCACAACCTCAGCTCTCTGCTTGGCACACCTTTTCTCTTCTTCTCTCCTCAGCAAACCATGCTTTAGCACCCCGTTCAGGTGTCACCCTGGGAAACTTTCGGCATCTTCCATGGAAAGAGCTAGTTGCTTCTCTCTGCCTCCTCCCCTGGAACCCTGCTGTCTTTAGACTTTCTTACTGCCCTCCTTACACTGTGTTGTCATAATTTGTATACCCCATGGAGTTGTAAATCCTTTGAAGTGGAGATTATGAAGGATGCATCTCACCCGACTGTGTGGTTTGTCACTCTCCCAGAACCTACTCCAGTGGCGGGTAGTCATAGGTGCCCAGGCGCCAATGATGAGTCCCTGTCTCGCTGGTGCCTAGCCTGGAGCACAGGAGCAGACATGCTGAGCGCATATGACAGTGCTTGTATTAGTCAGGGCTCTCCGGAGAAACAGAGCCAAGAGGATATATACAGACATATTTAAGGGGACATTTGTCATGGGAATTGGCTCACGTGGTCATGGAGGCTGAGAAGTCCCGTGCTCTGCCACCTGCGGGCTGGAGACCAGAAACCAGGTGGTGGAATTCAGTCTGAGTCTGAAGGCCCAAGAACCAGGAGCTCGGATGTCCGAGGGCAGGGCACGATGGACGTGCCAGCTCTGAGAGACAGAGGGAACTCACCCTCCCTCCCCTTTTTCCCGTTTGGGCCCTTGAGCGAGTGGAGTTGCCCAGCCGCTGTGCTGCCAGCGGATCTTCTTTACTCCGTCGGCTGCTTTAGTCCCTTCCAGAAACACCTCGCGGACACCCCCAAAATAGTGTTCTCCAGGTATCTGGGCATCCCTTCCCCAGCCCTGTCCAGTGGACAAGATTACCCATCACCGTTCTCAGTATGGTTTTATTGATGGTTTGGTATCATTCTGACCCCCTCCCCACCTCTTTGTTACCTTCTGGCTTCAAACAGCGTTTAGTAGACGATGGAATCATGTTTCTCGCCCAGAGGTTGGCTGACCTCTTCCTGTAAAGGGACAGAGAGCAAGTATTTTAGGTTTTTCAAGCTGTGTGGGCTCTGTCAACTACTCACTTCTGCCATTGTGGCGTGAAATCAAACTTTGTTTGCAAACATGGCAGCCGGCAGATGTGGCACACCGGCTGTCGCTTGCTGACCTGTGTTCTAGGAGATTCTTGTTGTGACAAATACTGGAAGATGATAATTGGGCTGCTCTTATCACACTCAAGATTAGCTTAGTTGCCCAAGCCACAGTCTTAAACTGGGCCTTGAAGAGAGGATTGTGTGTTCAGTGTCATGCATAGCATCACTCCGAGTGCCTCACTGTTGGCCCATTTAGGTATCATTAAAGGGGTCTCGTAGGTTGTCATGGAAAGGACCTATCCTTTGGAGTCAACTATTCTGGTTTGAATTCTGCATTTAAGCTGTGTGATCCTGGGTAAGTTACTGAAATACTTAGATCACCATCCTTACCTTGCAGCATTTTAATGGGCTGCAAATATTTAGCCTGTTTCAGGCACATAATAGGGATTGAGCAAATATTAGTTACTTTGTCTTCTTGCAGGCTTTTACCGCAAATCCCAACCTTTCAGCTGCAACATGGAAATGTAAACTGTAAAAGCCACTAGAGCCCAGGGAGGCCCAGTGTATTTGAAATTCTAGAAAGAGTCTTTGAAAAGTGAGAGACATTTAAGTCTGAGGAATTTGTCCTTTCTAACTGTCTCACCATTCTCTTTGAGACGGAGTGAGAAGAATTTGACATTTCATTTTCACACCTGAATGTTACAAGTCTAATGCAAGCTTGGGAATCAGAGGTGGCTGTGACGTCAAGGGACGGGGAACGGAGGTTGCAGACCAAAGGCAGAGATGGCCTGTTCAGCTCTGCAAGGAGGTTGATTGGATGCCTACAAGGTTATCAAAGGGACTCTTACGAACATTCTGGGACCAGGAGGAGTAAATATTGGGATGCTCTATTGGGAAAAAGAAGTTGGATGAGACCCCTGTATCTATCTGTACGTGCCACACATCATAAGTATCTATGTCCCACAGCTCCTTGCGTATGGTGTAGGGCACCTAAATGTCGCAGAGAACTGTCTGGCTCCGCGTCTGCCCACACTTCGCATTCTGTTCCCAGACGGGATCTCCGCAAGCGTTCAGAAATGCCTCTCCTTGGTCCAGGCTGACTTCTGTGCTCCTTACAGCCAGTGTCTTCATGTTTTTACCATTGAGCTTTGGCGATGTTTCTGTCCTATTGCCTGCACGTGGGGCCTCCCATGACTGGACCCCTCGCCAGGCAGACCAAAACGCTCCTTCCTGTCCAGTCCCAAGGCATTCTGTTTATAAGCCCTCAGACCACTTATAACACGGAATGGACCTTCGTCGTGCCTCTCTCTCTAATAGATGAAAAGCTCCTTGAGGACAGAGGTCACATCTTATTGATCCTTTTAGCTCCAGTACCTGGCATGGTGGCAGGTACTTATTAGAGGCTTGATAAATATTGCTGACTTTGAAAACAGGAAATTATTTTTAAATTTGGAGATATTTTCAAGCTGACAAACTGAAAATGTCTTGAAACGCTGGCTGTCCAGAAAAAATGGTTTTGTGTTGACTTTGAAGTTGAGTGGCCCGTCCTTTTAAACCAGCCCCGCTAGGCCCTCGGCGAGTCTCAGCGCATCTTGGTGACAGAACGACATCGCCCAGAGGCCTGCGGTGATTGGCTGCATCATGGGGCGCACTGTCGTTCCAGATGTTGGTCCTGCGGGGTTTTCCTGCGGGAGCAGCAGGGAGCGGAGCCACCGCTCAAGAAACACTCCAGGATCTGCAGCTTTGACCCTGAGAACCGTCCACGCAGGTGGGTCAGGCGGAGGTTCAGTCCACGGTGACTGGAGGGCAGGGCGAATGGGTCAAACCAGGCATTTTGTGGGAAGTGGTTAATGTTTAGGAAGAGTGAGCACTTGAATAAGAGTAAGCAGCCACGGCGAGAGCCCTTCGGGTGGCTTCTCAACCTGGGATTTAGCAAACGTCTGCTGGCTGCCCGCCATGTGCTGGGCGCTCAGTGAGTTCAAGACCTTCTGAGAGAGGCACTAGCAATGTTTCCATTTTGCAGTTGGGAAAATCAAGATTCAGAAAATTAAGTAACTGTCGCAAAGACTTAGAGCTGGAGAGCTGGAGTGACTGTGATTCAGACTCAGGTCTCTGTGCTCAAGAAATGCCCTCGTCCTTTGCTGTGGCAATGGTGGTTTAGCCCATGAACTCTAAAGCCAGACTGGGTTTCAACGCCGGCTCTGTTACTTATGAGCTGTGTGACCTTGGACAACTTACTTAATCTCTCTGTGCCTCAGTTTCCTCATCTGTAAAGTGCGGATAATAATAGTTCCTACCTCACTGTGATGATCAAATGATGTCCTATGTATAACATGCCCAAAACGGTGTCTGACATCCAGCAGGCACTGCACAAGTGTTTGTCATTATTACGTAGGACCACCTCTTCCATACAAGGCGCCTACTTGGTCTGTTGCATCGTTTTGCATGAATCTTGGTGGGCATAGCGCAGCGTACTCTTCACCCACTGTCCCTTTCTCGGACAGCACTGAATTTCCAGGGACACGGGGACCTTTGACGCATCTTGCCCCAGCTCGTAGCTTAAAATCTGGTGATGTTATTATTTTTCTTCTGCACGATCGTGCATCGCAGGGATTTCTCTTGTAGCACTGACTAAACAGGATGCTATTTCTGCAGGGGCCTTGGTGACTGAGCTGCTGTGGAACCCACCACGTTTATGTGTATTTTGCGAACTGGCAGGTTGATCCATCAAGAGTTCCAGGAGCAGAAGCGCACCTCATTCTGTTTTTCTGGGAGGTCCCCCGCCACGCTGTCTGTGTGATGTGCCGGAGGTTGGTTTCCTAAGGGCCTGCAGCGGGAGGGACATCAATACTGAGGGTTCTAGAGAATGAATCTGGACAATGAGTGTTGCTGGCCTGTGTCTGCAGGGTGAGCAACTGTTGCCTGCCTCTTGCCCTCCCATAAAGGAAGGCGGCACATGTCTGCAGAATGTTCCATGGCTGAAGGGTCGCGGATTCTGTCATTAGAAAACACCAGGGCTTGTTATATGTTTAGTGGGAAAAGCCTTCCCTACGTTGGTCCGTTCATCTCGCCTGCTGCTTGCAGACCTCCTCTGGCTGTGCGTTAGGTACAGAATCAACTCCAGAGTCCTTAGCCTGACACACAGGCCTTACGGTTTCAGGTGCCCCAAGTCCAGCTGGGTGCAAAAAGCCACGCCCTCTCCCCCCACTTGTACCCTGTAATCACTTTCCACTGAATTTCTTGACTGGTCTCCAGATAGTTTGTACTTGCTCATAGCTTTTGCCTTTGCATGTGCTCTTTCTTTTGTATGGTATGCCCTGTCTCCTCTTCTCCAATGGCAAACTCCTACTTATCCTTCAAAACCCAGCTCTGATAACGCTTCCTTTGGAGAAGGCTTCTGCAAGGCACCTAAGCCAAATTACTTGCCCTCTCTCCTGTCCTCCTCTAGCACTCTCTTCTCTGGTATGATAATGAATCCATTGACTTTTGTTATCTCTCCACCAGTGCATACTCCTTCATGGCAGAGACCGATTGTCTCTGACCTCCTTTATTTCTGATAGGAGTGAACCATGAGTTCGAAGTCCTGGCTTGCAGGAGTCTGGTTTCTGCAGGGCCGTGCCTGCTTGGCGAGTTCTCCTGATTCAATGCATTTATTTTTAGCAACAAAATTTAGCGAAAATCCCCAAATATGCATGCCGTCACTACAAGGTGCGTTATTCCGTGGGTGTTGCTTAGCCAATGCTCCCTCCCCGTTTTAATCCGCTTCCCCCTGATTGGTGCCGTCCTGCACCCCTTTCTCTAGTGCTGCTTCTCTGAAAGGCGTTCCGTGTCTCCGCTGCCCCCTGATGTGTGGGTGGGGAGTCTCTCTGGACTCAAGCACGTTAGCCTGTCGGCGTTGGTGAGTGAAGTCAGTCATCTTGCAACTGACCCAACCTCAGAATTAACATTTCCAGTCCCCACTTTGTCTGTTTTGTTTGTTTCTCTAAAACCTGCTGGTCTCCTTCACACCTCCATAGCTTTGCCAGGATTCAGTAATCACTCATTTTTTTCAGCAAATGGTTATTGTTTACCTTCCATGTGTCAGGCACAGCTCTAGGCATTGGGGATGCAGCAGAAAGCACAAGAATGTAGAGCTTCTACCTTGAATATATGACTAAATTAAATATTGTGACGGAAGATGAGAGCACTGTGGAGAAGAATGGAGGTGAAAGAATAAGTCTTGTGGATACTTGGGGGATGAGCATTCCTGGAAGGGCTAACAGCAGGTGCAAAGGCCCTGAGGTGGAGGAGTACCTACCGGGTTTGAGGAACATGGAAGATCGCTGTAGAAACTGTGACTTTTATCCTGGGTGAGATGGGAAGACATTGGAGAGCTTTGAGTGGAGAAATGCCACTGACTTCATGTCTTCACAGCATTACTGTGGCTCTTGTGTTGAGAATCGACTGTGTGGGCCAAGGGAGGAAACAGAGAGCAGTCAGAGAGCCCTGCGGTCATCCACGTGAGAGCTGCGGCGCATCGGACAGTGGTGTTCCCAGTCCGCGAGGACACCCTTCTCTGTGCCATCAGGAACAGTCTTTCTCCTGTAAAATCGAGGGCCGGGGCATCCTCCTGCTGTAACTCTCCCGGACTTTCTTCTCCTGCCCTCAGCACGTTTGACGTAAACTCCTGCGGTAGTGATCATCACGTGCTGTCATCCTCACTGAGCTTTTCTTCCTGCGCTGGTTTTACTTCACTTGGGAATCCTTGGGAACTTACTCATTTGTGAATTCCCAGGGACTGGCACAGAGCCTGGGACATAGTAGGCAAGTTTGGAGGGCGGGACGCACATTGCAAAGCTACCTGGTGGACACCCCAACACCCATGCTCACCGTTTCTTGGCGTTCTAGAAGAGAGCTAGTCCAAGTCTTGCCTCTGCCTTGCCGGCTCGTGTGGCTGAACAATTGTGCATTCTGAAAAGAAGAGCCCTTAGGGGGATGAAAAGATTGTAAGAGAAACGGATTTAGATTCGCTAACACTGAGCTAAGAACTGTGTGCATGTTTCCGGATTTCATCTTCACTCGATCTCATGAAGCATCATCTCCATTTTACAGATGGGATAACTGAGGCTCCAAGGTTTTAGATCACCCGGCCAGTAAGTGGCAGACAACAGTCCAACCCAGGTCTGTGGGCTTTGAAGGCCAGCGCTCTCCCCAAAGATAGACTGTTCCACCGAACCATCGGGAACCAACTCATCCTGCCTGATCGCCTTCGTATTATAAAACCTAGTGGGGAAGGCTGCAGCTGTTAGCTCTGGGTCTTACTCCAACTGTCCACCAAGGGATGCAAGAGTTTCTTGAGTAACTCAATTCCTTAGAAAATAATTTGCCTTCTTTTCACTTTCTGCATTCTCTTCTCTAAAAATTTCACATAAATAACATAATATACCATTATAATATTTTATAATACATAATATAAAGTATATTAAATATATATAGATATGTAAAATATAAATAGATATTATGTTATATATATATAAAGTCACCCAGGAGATACACGGACAAAACCTGAATGTCCCTTGATGGGGGGAGTTAAGAAAGGTGCAGCCCTAAAAAGAAACTGAGTGGCCCTACGACATGCCAGGACGGCGTGATTCCTAGGTGCATTTTAAGGGGAAATAATTAAAACAAAGCGTTCTGTGTATCGTGTGTTTTCGTTTGCATAGAAAGAGGCCTGTGCAGATGCACACCGGCTGAGCTGTGGGCGGTCCTGGCGGGCGGGGAAGACGTTGGCACAGTGTCTGATTCTTCGGTGGGGCCAGGTGGATGGCAGGTCACAGGTGGGAGGCAGACTGATTTTTCAATAGATTCTTCTATGCTATTTGATTTTTTAAAGAATCTAAGATGCACACATATATGTACACATACGTATAAAATATGTATTTCGATTGGTATATAAGTATAATATATATATAAATGTTGACATGTATTTTTTAAAATCTAGCTAATTTTAAGCAGGGCTTCCCCGGTGCGTGTGGTATCTCTCGTACACCATCGCACAACTCTTTGGCTTCACAGACGGTCTCTGGGGACAGAGGCCCTTTGGTTGGGGACAGCCACTCTGGAGGCTGTCAGCTCCGCGTGGGCTGCCTGGCTCGCTGAGGCGGAAACCCCCTGGGGCCTGGCCTCATGCCCTCCCTTTGAGCCCTTCCCCTCCCGCCCTCAGTCTGCTCCCTGCGCATCCTTCCAGGCTCAAGTCCTGCAGGATGGAGCAAGCCTGCTTCTCTTACGGCTCCAACAGGAGCTGACGTGAATCTTACTGGCTGCTGGCCTGCTTAACTTTATGTGTCCGCTTGGCTAGGCTCTGGTGCCCAGTTGTTTGGTCAAACACCAGTCTCGATGTTGCTGTGAAGGTATTTGTTTTAAATGTGATTAATATTTAAATTAGTAGATTTTGAGGAAAGCAGATTATCCTCCACAGTGTGGTGGTCCTCATCCAATCAGTTGAATCTGTCTGTCTCTATAGATCTATCTATCTATAAATCTTTATCATACAGACATATGCCTATGTCTACATCTAGATATATCTATACTGTCTGTGTCTATGTCTATATCTGTATCCATTTTCTCTCTCTCCCCCACCTTTTGGTTCTGTTTCTCTTGAGAAATATACAGCTGTGATTGGCCTTACTTGAGCCATGGTCCTGCCCCTGATGCATTACTTTCTCCATAAGAATGCAACACACTGGGCTAAAGTTAGGGGTTGCTCCCCGGGCTGTGGGGGGAGTGAGATCCGCCCTAATGACCATGGTACTGAGGATGGGAGAGAGGTAGTCTGGAAACCAGAATCAGGCTGTTACAGGAAGTAGAATAAGTGGAGGCTGGAGTGAAACACAACAAAACAGAGAACAGAAGTCCATCACTGTGGCTGTTATTATCTCCTCTTGCAAATGAATTAACAGGCTCAGAATGGTTAAGAGGCATGGTTGAAGTCACACAGGAAGTTGGTAATTGAGCAGGATTCAAGCCTAAGTGTGTATGATCTTGAAGTCTTTATTCGTTCTTTGTCCCGCATCATTTCATTCCTTCCTTCTTTTATTCATTTCATCATCCAGCCAGCCAACAGTAAACTAACGTTTACCGGCTGCTCACTATTGACAGACATGGACTGTGCTGGACCCTGAGGAATCCAGATCATCTGACCTTAAAAGTGAGAAAAAAATGTTTCCTGTGCTGCAGACCGCTTTTCAGATATTCCAAACAAAATTCACTTTTCTCGAGCTGCTCAGAGCAGGCACATTCAAATCCGGATTGGTCTTCAGAGAAAAGTACAAACTCCTTTTCCGCTGAGCCAACTCATTTTCAATTCACTCCATGAAGTCAGGCAGAGTACCAGGAGGGTAAAAACAATCGTAACGACACCACCGCCCACTGCTGTTTACAAGAAGGGGCATTCCTGGTGGGGCAGAGGAAGATGGACGGCACCCGTGTGCCAGAGCTGGCATGGTGTCCTGGCAAGTGGCAGATTTATGGCTCTGGCATCGCCAAAGGAGGAGTCCCTTTCCACTGATGTCCTTCCGAGCTCCCCTGGTTGGTTATTGCTCCGTTTCTTCTTAGCGTGAGTGATGAGAGGGTCCTAGGAGGCAAGTGGGTGCATGCAGGCGAGCAGTTGTTCCATGGATTTATGGTTTATTCTCTGCTCGAGTCACTTTCCTGGCTGCTGCCGCTGTGAATGAGTTCCTCTGTGAGAGCAGCTCCTGGCGTCGCTGTGCCCACTGCTGCCTCCGGGCCTTTGCCGGACATGCCCTGCCTGTTACTGTAGGTCAGTCCAAGCCCTTCCCCTTCCATGTGGCCAAGCTGTAATACTAGTAATCGTGGTCCCGTTTGACATTCGTGTGGCACTTTACAGTTTATAAAGTAAGGTACGGTTTATAAAGCAGTGGGTCACACTGGTTCAGAGCACGGTCTTTGGAGCCAAACTGCCCGGGTTCAGATCTCAGTTTAGCCTTCACAGGCCAGATAATCGTGGGCCACCTACTCTCTCTCCCTCGGTTTCTGCATCAGTAAAGTGTGGGCAATCAGAGGGGCTCTTGTGGAGAGTAATTTGAGCTTATCCATGTAAATCAGAGGGTAAGCCCTAAACAAATGATTATTATTTTTATTTTATTATGTAAGTCATCCTAAAAGAAGGAGGAGAAGCAAAGAATTGGCATAGTGGTTTGTAATCTCAGCTCTGCCACTAGTCTGTGTGAGCTTGGGCAAGTTATCAGTGTTCTGTCATCTGTAAAATGGGGATGATGACAGTGCTCACTGCACAGGGTGGTTGTGAAGGTTAAATGAGATGTTGCCTGGTAAGTGTTGAGCACAGTCTCTGTGATGCAGTGAATGCCCAATGGCAATCGTTTTTAGCGGTAACTAGGCACCTTAGAAACATTTAACCACTACGTCAAGTGAGCTTGATTTGTGCGATATAATCCTAAAGGAACTTTATTTTTGTCTTCTGTTGTTTCTTCAGATTTACTCAGTGGGGCTGATTCTGTTGCTGCCTCTGGATGAAAATTCTGGAAGGCCCTACTGACTTTTTGGTACCTATTCAGTAACAGAAGGTCCTACAGCCCCTGTAAGTTGCAAAACTCAGTTGCACATCAGTAATTAACATATTCAGTCCAGTGCAATTGCTAAAGCTTTAAACGTGGTTTCTGGGCTTGCCACACACAGGGCAGCTTGCTGTCATGACAGGGAGGTGACCAGCTTCTGTCTCCTCCCTCATCTGCTGACCACAGTTTCTGCCTTCTCCAGCGCTGGAGAGGGGACAAGGGAGAGGAGAGGGGACATGAAAGTGTTTCCTTGACTGGACTGTCGTGAGCTGGTATCAGCACACTTCCTGGAATTGGCAGATGTTTCAAGCAGGCTCTTTTGCTCGTGGTTGCTTTTGGGGTTTCTTTGGAGATTCCCATACACATCGACATCCCTAATTGCTGGAGCTCTCTCACCAGCGATTCTCTTGATGACAGAAATTGCATCGCTGTTTCTGCACTATCACTTACAACTTCTTCTCAGCCCTTAGGAAAACGCGATTTCACTTCATCTCTTTCTGTTGAGATTCCGTTTTTCCTTCCAAGTTGTCCTCTTGGATAGAACCTTCTCTCTTACACATGGCTCACGTCTGGTTCACGGAAACATGAGCTTCCCACAAACTCATTTAATCTTCACCTGCCTTTGTGTGATGAGTGCTGTCATCGGCATTGACAGGGGCAGAATCTGAGACGTTGAGTGTACACGTAGCATATCCAACATCACACAGCTAGCAAGTGATGAAGTCATGACCTTAATCCAGGTCATCTGACCCCATAGCCGAGATTTTGACCACCCACGTTGTACTTTCAACTTAAAATTGAACATAATTGTTTTCCTTCACTGTCTGAGAAAAGATGTGTAAAAATTATGTACAATTCTCCTTCTTGTCTTTTGATTTTTGGGGAAGTTATGGGAATGAAAATGTTCTAGTCATGCTTATCTAGTGTTTTCTCCTTTCCTGCTTCTCCCTCCAGAAAAGTCTAACCGTACAGAAAAACAAAAACAAACTCAGCCACCAAATAGAAAGACCTCTGTCTTTTGCTGGTGTCCATTTGCTCAGCATCACAGAACTCAGCACATGTGCCCTTCCCACGAGCTGTCTCTCTGCCTCCCACCTTTTCTGTGTGTTTCATACCAATTCTCTCTAGCTCACGCTTAGATTTTCTCCACTGTTGGATCTTAACAATATAGTTTGGAATTCAATTTATAAGAAGAATATATTACACTTTACCAAGTTACACTGCATACCCTCTGAATCTGATTACTGACATCTCTGGGGTCTCAGGATTACTTCAGAGCAAACTTGATTAAACAGTGTTGGATTAGTTAAAGAGGGGTGCATCTACAGCTGCCTGGATAGCCCACTGTTCTTTAAGAAAAATATTGGATAGGGGCTGGCCCGGTCGCTCAGTGATTAAGTTCGCACGTTCTGCTTCTTGGTGGCCCAGGGTTCGCCGGTTCGGATCGCGGGTGCGGACATGGCACCGCTTGGCAAGCCATGCTGTGGTAGGCGTCCCACATATAAAGTAGAGGAAAATGGGCATGGATGTGAGCTCAGGGCCAGTCTTCCTCAGCAAAAAGAGGAGAATTGGCAGCAGTTAGCTCAGGGCTAATCTTCCTCAAAAACAAAAAAAGAAATATTGGATAATCCAATGCAGGCAAATCAGACATCAGCTTGTTTTGTTAATGTTCTGACCTCATTTAAAATTAATGAGATTTTATTAAATTAGAAGATCCAGATAAGTTAAAATAAAATTGATTCATATATTTTTGCAGAGTTGAGCGTACGAAATCAAACTTCCAGTCTTATTGGCTTACTAGTTTAAAAATACTTTTCATAGATTTTAGTTCTCTTGGGGTAATAGCTTGTCTGTTTCAATGGTATGGGGTGTCCTGTCAAATGCTTTCGTTGTAATCAGCATTTTCTTTCCCCACTTAACACAAAGAAAACCTAATCCACCCCTCATTTTGCTGCTTTCTTTGAAAAAAAGAGAAGGATTGGGAGCTATTTAGCCAATCTGCCTTGCTGCAATTTCTCATATCAGAGGAATCTCGTTCTTCTTTTTTTCCTTCATATTTTGTAGATTGCAAATATGTTTGAAGACGTCGTTATCAGTGAAAGGATTCTTTTCAGTTTTCCACTGTGTTTCTTTTCATCAATCTAATTCTCTCTTTAACTCAATGCTGCTTTTATTTATAGCTTGTGACTCCTCTTCCGAACCTTCTTCTACTTTCCAGAATGGTTGCATTTTTAAAGCTACGCCTGATTGCCCATATTTCCAGTTTTTGCAGTTAGAACCATGGGGATTTGGCTTCCCTGCCTTCTGTTTTAACATCAGCTCCATTCATGGCTGTTGTCCCTGAAAATCACATATCTGCTGTCTACCAGAAAATCAAGCCAATTCTTGTTTTTTTCTGCCTGTGGCGTAATGACAATTTCCTGCTTTCTAGACACTTGAGTCATTTTGACGCTCCAGCTACTCGTGGGGAGAAATTGGTTATACTGAAGGATAGGGCAAGGTGACAGTGAAAAATATAATTAATAAAGAATTCGTGGTAATTCAGATGCTGAGTTTACTTATTTTTTTACACTCAGAAGAAAGATATTTATGAGCATTGTTTTTGTTGTGGTAAAATATGTATAAGAAAATTTACCATTTTAACCATTTTTAAAGGTCCAATTCAGGGGCATTAAGTACATTCATAGTGTTGGGCAACCATCACCATTGTCTGTTTCCAGAACTTATATATGTCTCAGAGATTTTGAAGTACTTGGGTGACCAAATCTGTTAAACATTTTTAAAGCACTTTTTACGTCATTGTGTCATTTTATTTGTTCTTTAAGGTACATCTTTTCGTTTTTCTAATTTATATTTATTGAGTGTTCCTGCTAATCTGGGCACAGTTCTGGGCACAGAGGGCTATAGTGTTAACCAGAAAGACAGGAAGCTCGTAGCTCAGTGAATTGGCTGGAGTGATTTCCAGGTCTTCTTTAGCTAGTCAACATTTCTTCACCCGTATATGGATATGTTGTCCTTTTCAGAGCAGTCAGACCAATGTCCCTTTACTTCAGTCTTCACTTCAGGCTTCTTCTCAAACCCCATCCCAATATTATATTTGGACTTTCCCAATCCTACAAAGGACTTTCTATTCCTTCTCCTTTATAGATATGTACTTTGCGGTATTCTTTCATGGATGTTTAAATGGTATTATATTGTATGTATTTCGGAGCAATTTGCTTTCTTTTTTCCCAGTTTTATTAAGATATAATTGCCACGCAGCACTGTGTAAGTTCAAGGTGTACAGCGTACTGATTTGACTTACATATATTGTGAAATGATTACCACAAGAAAAAACTGTTTTTCTCCCTGTGATGAGAACTCTTGGAATCTGCTCTCTTAGCTACTTTCAGACCCAGCATCCAGCAGTGTTCGCTGTACTCATCATGCTGTACCTTACACCTGTAGTACTTTTTTATCTTATCCCCAGAAGTTTGTACCTTTTGATCATCTGCAATTTGCTTTTTTACACAGCAACATTGCTTGGAAATCAATGCATATTGTTGTATTTATGAGTCTCCAGCAAATGCTCGTTGAATCCTTAGCATGCGGCAGGAGCTGTGAGCTAGATGTCTTCACCTCTCTTTCGCGTGTAACCTTAACAACAGCCCGGGAACGAAGTGTGTTGGCACCATCCTCATTTTATATACAAGAAAACCGAGAATCAGGGTCTTCAGGTGTTTTGTTCAGGGTTGCACAGCTGGTTAAGTAGAGTCAGGATTTGAACTCAGCTTCCTGACCTCGGAGCATATACAATTACCATTCCACCAAGCTGCCTCTGCCTGGTCGTTAAGTCAGAAATTTCAGTCACTCACAAAGATTTTATTTGTAGTTAGTCCAAATAAATAGCCCCTTAATCATGCGGTCACACGTAAATACAACATTGCAAGTGTGGTGAGTGTTTCAAGAGAAGTGCGTTGCTCTGTGAGAGGGGTTGACCTTCACTGTCTCAGCTTCCCTGAGGAAATGGTAATGAGCTGAAATTTGAAGGATGAATAGAAGTAACCAGATGAAGAGGAAAGGAAGAGAATTCTGGGCAGAGGGAACAGCATGCACAGCAGTTGTGATCAGAGGGAGCACAGAGCTTTCAAAAACCTAACGTCCAGTGTGACTGAAGCACAGACAGGAAGAGAGGAAGTGGATGAGACAAATGGGGAGAGGTCGGGTCCTGGGCAGGCAGGGTTCAGGGCCTGTTTGCCATCTTGTGGGTTCTAGTCTTTATTCTTTATTCAAATGATTTCGAGCAAGAAGGGTGGCGTTTGCGTTTCTAAAATATCACTCAGCCATACTGAGCACAAATTGGACACAGACCAGAGTGAAGGTGGAGGCTGTTCAGTATTTGGCGAGCTGGCAGCTTGGACAAGGCTGGTGGTGATGGAGATGTAGAGAGTGACTTGATAGAATTGTATCAGCAGGATACAGCTGGACCAGTACAATTCTACTGCCAGAGGTACAATCAGCAGGTCTTGGCGTTGGGTTGAATTTGGCCAGGGAGGGAGGGAGGATGTGAATCAGTAACATCTCCTGGATTTCTGGCTTGAGCAGCTGAAATGGAAGGTGGCGATAGTCACTGAGCTGGGCAAGACTGGAAAATGGCCAAATATGGGGCGAAAGATCAGGAAGTTGGTATTACTGTGCAGAATGGAAGGTCGGGTAGCTGATTTCAGAAGGGCCCTCCGACTTTCTGGGCAGTGAGGCGGCTGAGAACACAGTCCCTGGCATCAGACGGCGGCTGGAGTCCCTGCTCTGAAACTTTCGGCAGCTTCCGCTCGCTCCTCTGGGCCTCAGTCTCCTCTCGGGTCCCAGGGATGTTATCAGCCCTGCCCTGATGTGCTGAGAGGATTTAGAGAAAACTGTGCACGAAGCACTCAGCCCAATCCTCCGCGCTTAGTAAGTACTCAATCTAGTTAGCTAGATCATTATCGTTATCACCATTGTTATTATTCTAAAATGATTTGTGACTAAAATATTGGAGGAGTTCGGAGTGACAGAGTAGATAACTCTTTATCTTTTCAGTTTATACCAATTAAACTTTCTTCTTGACTTAACAATGGACTCTCCAAACAATGAGATGTTGTTCCTCGTAGAGGACATTTTATTACAGGTAAATCACGCAAATGGTCGCCTTTGAATATATGTTGTACAAGAGCCACAATACATCATTGTAAAGGTCACCGGTGTCAGTTTTTAAATGAATTTTTCCCACTCTTAATAGTTCAGATCAAATTCTTGATTATATTGAGTTATCAAAAAAAAATCCCCTGTAATTTCAGAGGCTGGTGTCAGCCTCAAGAGTGACAGCCATGTGACTGTGCTGTGAGGGATGCTGTCAGCAGCATGAATGGGAAAATTACTTTTATGAACACCAGATTCTCATGGGAGGGCCCTGCCTCTGACATGTGTCAAGAAGGAGCTGCCAAATTATTCTCTTCCCAATACTTGCTAAATTGAAACCAATTCAAACATTGCCGGTTGAGGTTGAAACTTCTAGGCTATTAAAAATGTCACATAAAATGTGAGTGTACTTATTGGAAAAGGGTAATTCTCCTTCTAGAGATTGCATAGGTAAAGCTTTCTGATTTTCGGAACGTATAATGTAGTTTCACTAAATAAATATATGACGAAGCTTCAATGCCTTATCTCTATTTGAAAGAAATATCTTTTATAAGAAGAAAAATACTGGGTATTTGGAGAACAGATGTTAGCAACAGTCTAAGCGTTGCCCGTGGCTTAGATGGAAAACTAGAGGAATGTGTGTTCAAAATCAGAGGTGGGGACGTGGTCCTGCCTAGACCTTGTTCATCTTGCAGACGTGGTTGGCCTGCATGGGGATTAAAAAGACAGTCCCAGCTAGACACACTCAGTGGAGCTGAGTAGCAGCTGCCCACCTTGGACTGGCTTGTGCTCACTCTATTCTGTACTTTTCTGTCTTACCTGTCTGATCCCTGTAGGAATTTGAGTCTGTAACCTCTTCCCTAAGTCTATTCTTTTAAACCAGGGATATGCTGCCCCCAGAAGTCCATAGCACTGGGTGAGTGACGTGGGTAACTCAGAATAATACGGCACATCTTCTTGGAATGTTGGTTTTACATGACAATTTGGAGGAAATGTTTTCATGTTAAGACAAAATATTTTGGAATAGGTTAGCAAATTCACATGACATTCTGTTTTTGAAAAAGTAATAGATGAGATTTGAACATAACCTAGAGTTTGCAGTAGCCCAGTAGTCACTAGCTGGCCATGATCCCAGATGCAAAGGAGAATCTGAAAGTTTGGGGAAAGACAGTTTCTTCCAGGTTGGAAGCATACAACAAGCCCTCCTGACCAAAAGGAGGGTCTTCTGCTGTACAAACCCAAAGTAACTAATGATTACAAGGGCCTCTATGCAGTAAAAGCAGACCAGAATAGTGCTTTAATGGAATGAGTGTTTGAAACCTGGAAAAGAGAAAATGAAGCATCTTTCATTGAAGAGGAAAATTAGGAGGATCTAGTTATTTTAAACAAGCTGCTTAGTCTTTAATGTATGCTTTTTCCCCACCCCCACATAATGTATTCCTGAAAATCTGCCTGGAAAGTAGACAGACATATAGAGAATAAATGCACTTGTGTGTACTAAAGAAAGTTATATATGAGATTTCAAAGGAACATCAAGCTAGATAGTGGAAAGGCTTGACTCTTGAGTGTATTCTTCCTTCTCCTTGGTCCATGAAGGATGCTTAGTGGGAAAAGTTTGGAATGGGTTGCCTAAGTCATGGACTTAAAGCTGGAAGTGGTCTTGGAAATTTTAACAGCCAGGACTCTTGGCTGCAAGTGACAGAAACCCAAGTCACTGCCTCAAGCAAAACAAGGAATTATTGGCTTGCAAAATTGGAAAGTTCAAGATTGGATATGACTATATTCAAGTTCTCAAAAATATGTCATCACAAGTCAATCTCTGTGAAGGATCTCTTTATCCCCCGTCTTTCTCTCTTTCTATCCATGTATCATTTATGTATTGTCTGTCTGTAGCTCCGTCTATAATCTGTTTTCTCTTTTTTTATCTATCATCATCATTTCTACTTTTCTCTGTTTCTTCTTTATTCTCAGGCAGAGACCTACAGTGCGATAACGATGCCGAGGATTGTATTCACGAGTTAGTTATCAATCTCAATGGCAAAGTTTGCTGTTCTTGTCACATCATTCTACCAAAAAGCTGTGCTAAAATCGTTGGTTCTGTTTGGGTTCCATGCTCATTCTTAATCAGTCGATGATGTGGCCAGGAAATGGAATAATCTGATTGGCTGGGCCTGGGTCACGTGGGCTTGGGGGTCAGTTCCACCTGAAATTCCTAGTCATGAGCGTTTCTTACCGGAAGAAATTGAAGTGACAGCTACAAAAGATCTTATTTAGTTCTGATTTCTCACCTTACTCATAAAAGAACTCAGGTCCAAACAGATTTTTTTTTTTTATTGTTTCATGAAAAGATAATAATGAGTAGAACTAGATTTTTTAAAGTGATTTTTTAATGGAAATATAACACATACAGGAATGTGCACAAATCCTAACTGTACAGCATGATGAGTTGTCATAAAGTGAATATACTCATGTAACCACCACCTAGATCAAGAAATAGAATACTACCCAGAAGGCCCTCTCTTGTGTCCCTCACCATCACTACCATCCAACCACTAGGCCTATCTGGACTTCTATCACCACAGATTAATTTTGCCCATTTGAACGTTACATATATGGTGTCATAAAGTGTATAGTTTTTGTGTCTGGTTTCATCAGCCCCACATTGTTTGTGAGATCCATCCATGTTGTGGTTCATTCTTTTTCATCACTATGGGGTATTCCATTGTATGAGTCTGCTGAAAATAATGTATCTATTTTACTATTGATGAATGTTTAGAATGATTCTGCGTTTTGTTTATTATAAACAGTACTACCATGAGCATCCTTGAACCTTCCTTTGGTGGGGGCATATATTTTGTGTTGAGTATATTCCAAATAGTAGAATTCCTTTGTCATAATGTCAAGTTAACTTACAATTTGGGTGATAATTATAAACAGTTTTCTAAAACTTGCCACTGACAATTTTAATTCCCACAGCAGTGTTTGAGAGTTCGAGATACTCCACATCTTCATCAGCACTTGGTATTGTCAGTTGTTTTAATTTTTAGCTTTTTTGGTGGTTGTGATGTAACTTATTGTGGTTTTAGTTAGCATTTTTCTGATGACTAACAGGACTGAGCACTGTTTCATGTGCTAATTGAACACTTGCCTATACTCTTTTGTGAGGTGCATCTTCAAGGTTTTGGCCCATTGGTTTTAATGGTTTGCTTTTTTTTCTTATTGATTTATGGGCATTCTTTATATTTGCTGGATAAAAGTCCTTTGTTGTATATATGTTGTAAAAGTATCTTCAACCCGTCTGAGACAGGCCTTTTTGCTCTCTTCATGTTGTCTTTGTAAAGAGGAATTCTTGGTTTTCATAGAGCCTAGTTTATCAGTATCGTTCATTATAGTAAGTGATTTTTTCACCCTGCTTAAAAATTAAGACTTCATCTCAGGGTCTTGAAGATATTCTAAGTCTTGTTCTTAAAAGATTAGTATTAAATTTTTCAAACTTAGATCTACAATCTATATGAGATTGATGTTTTTGGTAAGACGTGCAGTAGAGGTAAAGATTCGTTCTTTTTCTTCTCCTTTTTTCTGATGGGGTGTCCAAATGACACAGAACCATTTGTTAAAAAGTCCACTCCCCTCTGCCCCCACTGCAATGTAGTGTCACTTTAGTCACAAATAAGTGACTGTATCTTTGTGGGTCTATTTCTGTGCTCTCTATTCTGTTTTGCTGGCCTATATGTCTATCTTTGAGCCAATTTCACACGATTTTGGCTCTTGTAGCTTTGTAATAACTCTTGATATCTGAAAGTCTAAACCCTTCAGGCTTGTTCTTTTTCTTCATGATTGTCTTGTCTTGTCTGGGCCCTCTGTGTTTCCGTATATATTTTAGAATCGTCATCTCAATTTCTGCAAAAATAATTTATTGGAGTTTGGTTGCAATTACATCAAAACTATAGCCTAAGTTGTGGGACAGTTGGCATTTTTATTTAATTGCTCTTTTAACCTATGAATGTGGTATATCCTTCCATTTATTAAGGTGTCAGTTTATCTCAATAATGTTTTCTAGTTTTCTGGTCTTGAACATCTTTTCTTAGATGTAGTCCTTAGTATCTGATAATTTTGCAAATGGTGTGTTTTAAAATTTTTTATTTTCTAATCATCTATTACTAGTATATAGAAATACAATAGATTTTTTTTAGATATTGTCCAAATGCACTTTCATCCTTAGTCATTTGACTGTATATTCTTTTGGGTTTTATGTATGTATAAGCCAGTGCGCTGTGAATAATGGCAGTTTTATTTCTTCCTTTCTAATCCTCTTATTTCATTTTGGTGTCTTATGGAAGTTTAGCTCCGATATATTCTTGGATAACGGTAGAAATAGCATCTTTGTCTTGTTCTTTATTTCAGAGGGGAGACATTCAACATTTCACATTTAATTATGATAATTGCTCCAGGGTTTTTAGGTTGCTCTTTGTCAGATAAAGGAAATATCATTTTATCAAAATTTGCTTATAAATGATCATGAATGGGTATTGTGTCTTATCAAATGACTTTTATACGTCTGTTGGTACGATGCTTTCCTCTTTTTTTCTGTTAATATGGGGAGTTATGTTAGTTTTTCAAAAAAAATATTGAGATATATTATTATATTAATTGACAAGATATCTTTGGTAATTTTTATTTGGCATATTCACGTCCATGTTTATTAGAGAGAGTGTGCTGTAATTTTCCTTTCTTGTATAGTCATGTCAGATTTGGGTTGTTGTTTAAGGTAATGCTGGCCTCACCGAACAGGTTGGGAAATGTTGCTGCTGTTGTTTTCTCTGTTTATTCTCAGGAAGGTTTTGGGTAAGACTAGTGTTAATTGTAACTTGAATGTTGGAAGAATTCACTGGTAATGCTCTCAGGGCCTGGAGATTTCTGTGTTTGGAAATTTTTATTTGCATTTAACTTTCCTAACTGTTATAGAGTTATTCAGGTTTACCACTTCTTCTACCAATTTTCTAAATTATGTTTTTCTAGGAATTTTTCCATTAATGTGAATTTTCAAATGTGTTGGCCTAAATTTGTTCCTAATTTCTTACACTGTTTTTCAAATGTTGGTAGGATTTGTAATGATGTTGCTCCTTTCACTCTTGATATTGTGATTTATGCTGTTTCTCTTTTTTCTTGACCATCTTGCTGGGTGTTTATCAATTTTGTATGTCTTTTCAAAGAACCAACTTCTACTTCTTTGATTTTCTCTATTTTCATATTAAATTTGTCCTTACGTTTATTATTTCTTTCCTTCTCCTTTTTTGGTTTATTTGGCTCTTTTCTTAAGTTCGTGCATTAGATTAGTAGATAATTGTTTTCAGCTTTTCTTCTTTTCTAATAGATGCATTTAAGGTTATAAATTTCCCTCTAATTACAACTTTAGCTATATTCTACCAATTGTATTTCTTTTTTTTGTTTGTTTTGCTTGAGGAAGATTGTCCCTCAGCTAACATCTGTGCCAATCTTTCTCTATTTTGTATGTGGGACATGCAGCGCGGCTAATGAGCGGCATGTAGGTCTGCACGAAGGATCCAAACTCGTAAACCCTGGGCCACCGGAGTGGAGTGCGTGAACTAAACCACCATGCCACTGGGCTGGCCCCTACCGATTGTATTTTTATTAATATTCAGAAGAAAATATTTTCTAACTTCCATGTTAATATGTTCTTCCACTCATGGTTATTAACAATTATATTGCTTAGCTTCTGAACATTTTTGATTTCCTAGTTTTTCTTTCATTATTGATTTGTTGCAGAATTGTAAGGTAGTTGAATGATGTACTCGGAATGATATTTGCTGGAACTTACTTTATGATCCAGAATATGATAAATTTTAATAAACATCCAGATACCCTTGAAAACTTTGTGTGTTATGTCATTGCTAAGTGTAGCATTCTATATATTTCAACTAGGTAAATACTGCTAATCATGTTAAGCTTAAAAAAAATTCTTTCTGGTATTTTGCTCTGCTTTTTGTACCAGTTGCTGAGAGTTACTGGGAGAGTTTGTTAAAGTTTTCTTTTATGTGTGTGCAATTGCTTATTTTTTTTTTTAGTTATATCCTTTTTTGCTTTATATATTTGATGTTATGCTATTAGTTGCAGACAAATTTAGAATGTTTATATTTTTCGGGAAGATTGACCATTTTAGTAGCATAAAAGGTTCTTTATCTTTAGCTACGTGCCTTGCCTGAAAGTCTGCCTTGCCTTGTATCAGTATAGCTGCATCAGCTTTCTCTGATTTAGAGTATGCAGCACGTAACTTTTTCCAGCCCTTTCCTGTCAACCTTTATTTGTTCTATTAAAGGCATGTCACTTATAAGATCAGTATATCATTTTTCATTTTAATTCAGTCTGTTACTTTAAGTTGATGCGATTAGACTATTTATATTTAATTTAATTGCTAATATGTTGCAATTTTATATAACTATTTATTTTTTATCTTCCTACTGTTTTGTATTCCTCCCTCCCTCCCCGTTTGCTTTCTTTTTGGTTCGTTCAACATATTTTAAAATATTCTATTTCCCCCCTCTATTAGTTGGTACATGACCGTTTAGGAGTTCCGTAGGGCTTAAAGCATAAGTCTTTGAACTGTTACAGCCTCATAGTGACCTGTTCACAACTAATGCTAGGAATAAAGAACATTGTAACTTCTACCCTTTCTAGCCTTTTGTGTTATCGTTATCATGCATTTTAATTCTACAAATATTTTATACACCATAAAATATTATACTTTTTTGTACAATGTTGCATTAAATTCATTCTCATATTTAAACGTTATTTATTCCTTTCTGCTTCTCCTGTTTCTGTTGGGATCATTTTCCTCCTTCCTGAGTAATTCCTTGGCACAGGTCTGCTGGCAATTAATTCTCTTAAGTTTTGTCTCTTTGGTGGAAATGGTTTTATTTCGCCTTCACAAGTGAAGAATGTTTTCTCTGACTGGAGAATTTTAGGTTGGTGGTTATTTTCTTTCTCTGCTTTAAAGACGCCATTGCATTGTGTCCTAGCTTCTACTTGTTTTATTGAAAAATCAGCTGCTAGTCTAATTTTTGCTCCTTTGAATATATGTATCTTTTCCCCCTTTGGATGCTTTGAAAATTTTCTGTTTCTTTCATTTTCAATAGTTTCTATATGAGTGAGTTAGGTGTAATTTTCTTCGTATGTATCCATCCTGGGAGTTGTATCACACACCTTGATGTCATTCACTAGATTTAGAAAATTCTGAGCTGTTATCTATTCAGATATTGATCCGATCCCATTCTCCCTAGTTTTCTCTTGTAGGACTCAGAATTCCAATATTATAAACCTTTTCCCAGGGTTTCATACATCTTGTTCATGCTGTTCTCTGAACTTTTGGGATTTTTTAACTTTTTGTGTTTCAGTCTGGGTATTTCCATCTGTCCATCCGTCTTCCTGCTCTCTTCATCTTTGTCCAGTCTGCTGGACTGGATAACCTATCTACTGAGTTCTTAATTTCAGTTATTGTGGTGTTCAGTTCTAGACTTTCAATTTTATTCTTTTTTATACATTTCAGTTATTTGGTCAAATTCTTGAACGTCTCATCTCTTTTATTGAGCATTTTAATCAAAGTTTAAAATTTGAGTCTCATAACCCTAGTAACTGAGTCACTTGTGGGTCTCTTATTTACTGTTTCTTTCTTTTCCCGTTGATAACTACTTTTTGATTTTCCTGGCAATTTTGATTGGATGTTGGACATTATGGACGTCAACTTGTGGAGGCTCTGGCCGGTGCTCTTGCTTTCCGGTGAGAATTCACCCTTTTCTATGGCAGGCAGCAGGGGACCGATCATCTCACACCATCATGGATAGAGCTGACTTGAGGTTGTATTGCATTCTTTGTAAGGCTCAGTCTCCCTTTTGTCCGCCTTCATTCCTAGCCTCTCACCGTCTAGGTGTGCCAACTTAGAGCCCATGGCATTTCCTAGAAGGCTTCCCCTTGGCGGGTCTTCAGATCTAACTAAGTGTTGTCCCTCCAGCACCGTGAGACTGTCAAAACTCTTCGTGTTTTTGAATCCATTTTGTTTGGCTTCTTAGCCTCTGGCCTGTGAGACTTCATAGATAAATGCCTCAAGAGGAAAACTGATGCAGAGTAAGTCTCACTTCTCTGTTCTTTCCTTCTGTCTCTGATCTTTCCTCCTAAAGTTCTGGCTAAGCTGGCAGCCCTGAACCCCCATTTATATTACCCTCAGCCCCATGCAATGGCCTATATCTCTGCTGGTTTGTGTCCCTTGTATGGACTGCCCCTGTCTCTCCTTTCAGCTTCTTGACCTGTGCCAATAATTGACAAATGTCCTGTGGAAAATATCAGCATGCAGAAAATTGGGCTCACCTCAGTGAGCTTTCCTTTCTAGGGTCTGGATTTTAAATTCTGGCTGCCACGGAAACTCTCTGATGCTTTCAAACAGATGAATTTTGCCGTGCTGTTGGCTTTTATCATTGCTCTTGGTGGGAGTGTTGGTCTGCTACAAGCTACTCCACTTTAGAAGAATCTAGAGGCTCAGAGTTTGATATTCTACTCAGATTTCCTGCCTGGGGCCTAATAGTGCTTGTCAATATCTGTTCGTTGTTGCCATTGAGCAACCAATTATGGCCTTGCCAAGATGAATGATTATCAAGGACACTTTTTTAGCATTTGGAGTTTATGGTTATTGTTCCCATCTATTAACACCTTCTGTAATCATTGCACCCTATAAGATGGGAATCACGATCCTCGTTCTGTAAATGAGGGAACAGATCTTTCAGGGGTGATGAAGCGGATCGCTCAAGATCACACAGGAAAAACTGCCATTGTTTGGACTCAAACAGAAACCATTAGACAATAAGTTTTTCTACTTCATCCATGTTACTTTTCCTGAAAGAAGTTTCTAGATATGGAAGAATTTCCAAGTATTTTAATTTATTTATCCTTTTATTTATTTATTTATTTACTTATTTATCCTTAATCACAAGTAATATGACAGGTAGGTACTTGGACTCTTATGGTCAGAGACCTGCATTCACATTCAAAATCTTCCATTGAATGCTGATAAGACCCTTTTTAAGTTACCTTTTTAATCTTCTATTTTCTCACCTTAAAAGTACGGATAATAAATTGTACCTTGTTCTCAGGTATGTTAAGAATGGCAAAAGAATGAATGCGCGTGAAGAGCTTAGAACACCTCATGCCGTCCAGCAGGAGTTCATGTTAGCCCTCATATTTAATTATAACATTCTTGTTGTGCTGTTGCTATTGTTGTGTCTGACGCCTCTTGACCATTGCCAGCACTCCCTGTATTTCCATTTCCTTCCAAGGCTTCCCGTGTAATATTCAAGTGATGAGTTTGCAGAGATCCAAAAGCACTGCTCATAAACCATTCAGACAGCAGATGCTTACATTTTATTGCCAGGGACATCTCTGCTTTGTCTTCAGTCGGTAGAACCGTGAGTAACAGTCGGAATCCTGGGTTCTTGGAAAACAATGTTACTCGAACTGTAAGTTTCTTTACCCAAGCAAGCCTTGAGAAATCAAGAGCCTTTGAGGATATTGACTGGAGCAAGGGATTTCCTGTTGTGTCATCTTTTGGCTGCTGTCTGAAGGCGCACTTCATTCTCTGCTGGTGAAGCTGTCCATTGCTTCTCATATCCTGTCATCATAGAAGTGGCAGAGGCTGTGTGACATCCCGGAAGAAAGGAGTGTTTTGACATAAGTATGCGGTGAGCTTGGGGTGGAAGGAGGGGGCAAAGAAGTCAGCCTGCTACTCCACTCCACAGAGGGGCAATTCCGAGAAGGAAGATGCACCCAGGCTGGCTTTTCTCTCTCTGGGAATGCAGAGAGCGGTCACAGAGCTGCTAGGAGGCCGTGATTCATAGTGTTGAGTGGGCCTCCGAGTGTGAAAGCCAGGATACAGGCATGTATCAGTGAGTATACTAAGATGTGTTGCGGGAACACTTAACCCCAAAGTCTCTGGCTTACAACCACAAAGGTCTATTTCTCACATTTCATGTCCGTTTTGGGTCAGCTGTAATTATGCTACACAACTGATTTTCTCTGGGATCCAGGCTAATAGAGCTGCATTAACGTATCTGGTACATGAATGGTTTTATGGCAGAGAAAAAGGAGAACATAGCCGAATACCATAAACATACAGTGACTCTTAAAGCTTTTGATTAGAAATGTTTGCTTGAAACTTTCATGTTTCTTTCATTGGCCAAAAGAAGTCACAAGGACAATCTTGATGTCCTTGTGGGTGGAGAAAAATAATCCTTCTCTAGGGAGAGGCAGTGAACATTTGGAACAATACTGTAATCTACCACAAGGATGAGTTCATCCATAAAGAAAGGGGTTGGATGCCCAAGGATGGGTTGTTGAAGCAATCTGAATATCCAGCGCCAGCGGCTGGGAAGTGCTGAGCTATAGAAGGCTTTACAGCACCCTAGCCTTTCAGACGTTTGTCTCCCGTCCTCTCTTGGAGCCTGCAATCCCGTTATGAGATATTCTGACCCGGAGACCTTTCCTCATCAGGAATGCCCACCTGCCTGCTCTGGCAGCACTTCCCTGGACGTTGAGCATAGCACAGATATTACATGTGTGATCCCTCTAAGGAGCTTTCTTGAAGATCCCAGGTATGCAGTCTCTTTGGTGGTGTGTCTGAAGCAAGAAGGTCCTGTGCAATTTGAGTACCCCAAGTGTTGGGGTCTCTTCAGTGAGGAAAAGCCACATTTGCATGTTTGTGGAGCAGACTGGAACTGTAAGCTACAATTTCCCTGAGCCCTCCTTTTCCTTTGGTCGCTGCCGTCTTGAAGTGGAATGATGGGTGTTGTGAGTGGTTTCCATGCCACCTGCACTCAAATTCTCATTGTTACCTTCAAGTGCCATTTCTTTTCAAAGCTCCATGCCTTTCAAACATTCTCTACTGGCTGGATTTTGTAGGGCTTGCCCTCACAGTGAGCTCTTACTCATTCTTTTTTGTTAATAGACGAAAAATATGTCCCCAATGAAATATTTATCATTTATATAGCACAAGTCATAGATCTTTAGAGACAAAAGATAAGCCAATGGAAAACAAAATTTGTTACCTTTAATTTCAGGACCCAGAGATAGCTATTGTTTGTGTTTTAGTGTCTAACTTTGCCGACCTTTCTCTATGAACCATCACCAGCAATTTGAATGATATCATGTGCATGGTGATTAGCAGTGTGGAGGCTGGAGACAGCCTGGGATCCATCATAAGCTGGCCCCACTGCTCATAACTTGATGGTCTTGGGCGAGTTATTGAAATTCTCCAAATGTGTTTCCTCATCTGTAAAATGGTAATTTTACTTTTCATATGATTGTTAGGATCCTGTGAACTATTTCTTAAAATGTTCCTAGAATGCTGCCTAACACACATACTAAGTGCTTGATGTTGATAGCTATATTTTTCTTGATAATCTATTAATATATTTCTATATCAGTAAATCTACATTCATACCATCCTTTTTAATGAAATGATTATATTACAATAGCAGTGTATATAACATAATTCTTTGAATCAGTTTTCTATTGTAGAATATTTAAGATGCTTTTTTCGTTTTTAACTATTATCGGAAAAAAACTATGTCCTCAAATATTTATCTGGGAGAAATCCCTAGAATTTGGATTACTGAGACAAATAAATGGCCAGTTTTAGACCTTTTGCTATAAATTTCCAGTGCTCTCTCTATAATATTTGCCGGAAGTCTCTGAGTCTGCTACACTTGACTCCATTCAATTCTATTATTTTTCTTAATGCTGTTTATTTGATAAGTGGAAAAAGTTGTCAAATTTTAATACAAATGTCTTTTAATTCTAGTCAAATTGAATGTTTAAAACATACCTTTGTTAGGGCTTTTTTTGCCTTTTTATGGAGGTGGCATCACCCCCTTAAATCTTTTGTCCATTTTTCTATTGGCCCGTCACTTTCTCTCCCTCCCTTTTTCCCTCCTTCCTTCCACTCCTCTCCCTCTTTCTCTTTCCCTCTTTCTCTCTCTGATGGAAATAACTTTCCTTTTCTAATTTCAAGTGCAGTACATGTCAGCTGGAATATAGATATATATCAAAGAGAAAATGATATTTCCCATGAAACTATACCCTGAGACAACTTTATTTGCAGTGTCGTGTCTATCTTCCAAGATTTATCAGTGGTTCTCAGACTTCAGTGTGCATTAGAATGTCTTAGAGGGCTTGTTAAAACACAGATTTCTGAGTCCCATACCTAAAGTTTATGATTCAGTAGGTTTGGTCTGAGGCCTGGGAATTTGCCTTTCAGACAACTTCCCCGGTAATGCTGATGCTGCCGGTCTGGGGACCACAGATTGAGAACCATGCTTATATATGCACACGGACAAGATATACATACTGCTCGGTGACTTGCTGTCTTTTGCAAAATTTATCGCAGACATTATTCACGTGGTTCTGACCCACACTGGTATGCAGCAGAGTGTGTATTATTCCACTGTGTGGATGTACCTTATTTATTTGATATCAAAGGCATTTAAATTGTTGCAGCTTTTTTGTTATTACGATAACAGTACATCCTGTTTGTCTGAGTAGTGTATTTCTGCAGGCTTTTCTGTAAGACAATTTCCTAGAAGCCGAATTGTTGGTAAATGGGCATGCACATATAAAATTTGACACATTTCATTGCTCTCCAGAAAGATCCTACTAAAATTTACTTCTGCTTACCGGTGTAAGAGTCTCAGTTTCCTTACACTCTGGTCAAAGACAGAGTGTGATCTGACTTTGCCAGTCGGAGGAGAGACAGATTGTATTTCACTCCTTGTAATACAGTTTCTTTTGTTATTTGTGATGTTACGCATTTTAAATATTGACCATTAACATTTCTCGTTAGGACATCATCTTTGCCCATTTTTCATTCTTATTGTTTCATAGAGGCTAGTTATTTAATGATAAATATTCAGCCTTTATAATACAGGTTGCAAATATTTTCCAATTTATCAAATACTTTTATTTACCTTTTTTGATGTGGAGGAAAAATTAATTCACCTTATATTTTATGTAAGATGTATTATATATTTTCTTTCATGTTACTTTCCTTCTTGATTTTATGTTTAGAAAGCCTTTTCCAATCTGATATCATTTGTTTATTCATTTATTCAACAATTATTTTTGCTTACTACTATGTACTAGAAGCTTTCCAAGGCACTGGGTATAAACAGCTAAAAATCCTGTCCTCATGAATCTTGCATTTTGGTATGAAGAGACAGACAGTAAGCAAAATAATAAAGAATTGATATAGGGGCCGGCCCTGTGGCTGAGTGGTTAAATTCATGCACTCCCCTTTGGTGACCGGGGGTTTGCAGTTCAGATGCTGGGCATGGACCTACACACGTCTCATCAAGCCATGCTGTGGCAGCATCCCACGTAGAAGAACTAGAATGACTTGCAACTACGATATACAACTGTGTACTGGGACTTTGGGGAGAAAAAAAAAAAAGAAGATTGGCAACAGATGTTAGCTCAGGGCCAATCTTCCTCACCAAAAAAAAAAAAAAGAATTGATATAATATTTTAGAAGCTGATGATGCTATGGAGAAAAAAGCAGGGGAGGATGATATGAATATTTGCTTAGATTTTCTTCAGTTTGTTTTTATAATTTCATTTTTCAATTTTTAATTTTACATTCATTTACAAATTATCTTGGGGTAAGGCCTGAGGTGTGGTTTAAACCTGTCTTTTATCTAAATTTATTTATTGAATATATTGTTCTTTCTCTATCTGAAATATCAACTTTAGGGTCCACTCAGTACTTACAGATTTGGGTCTATTTTCTTTCCTTTTTATTCTGTTTCATTGACCCACCTCTGTTATGGTCTCAGGAAGAAGTTTTTTTTTGTTCCTTTATGTATATTGTATTCTCTAATATTGCAACTTCTCCCTTCTTTTCACTCTTTTTCAGTCCTCTTTGGGCTATTCTGATCTGCTTATACTTGCTGATGAATTTTACAATCATATTGTCAAGTTTCAAATAAAATCACTTTGGGATTGTAGTTAATAATGTTAAATTTGTAGATTAATTTTAACATCTTAAAATTGATACAGTATCGTCCCTCTAAGAACTTGGCTTGTATAACAGTGCATTCTGTTATCTTTATATTCTCCATCAAAGGATTAATATTTTTCATTTGGGTGGTGTGCGTTTCTCTGTAAAGCTATTTCAAGATGTTTTATATTTTTGTTGTTATTGTGAAAATTGCATACTATGCTTTTTAACTGGATATTAGTGCCATGTAAGGAAGCTAGTGGATTTTAAATTATATGTGAAATAATTTAATATGTAATATTAATTACATATGTATTCCACACACACACACACACACACACACACAGATATGGCCTGGACTGCCTACTGAACAATTTTAATAAAGTTGCAGTGGAATCTCTTGGACTTCTAAGTAGTATTGTGTGATCCACGAATAATGGATAGATGCCTCTGCCTTTCCAATTTTTATACAGTATTGCTGCATCTTCTATTTTCTCATTGCCAACCATTTCCAGAATGCTGCTAAGTAAAAGCTGAGACAATTTCCATTTCTTGTTCTTGGCTTTAATGAGAATCCCTCCATTGTCTCATCGGTAAATATGATGGAGCCCACATTTCTCGAACACTTAACATTTTCCAGGGCGTGCCTTGTGCTAGGCGCTGGAGGTCAGGAGCGTTTTATGTGTAGATGTTCTCAGCACTCACTTCTTGTCCTTTTATGACATGCCCTCCCTACAAGCAAGGTTTTTAAAAAATTTGTTAATTCACTCCTTATTTTACTAAGTGTTCTTACAGACTTTTTTTTCCATGAAAGGTAAGTGAGGACTTCATTTCCTTGGTCCTTTTCTGTCAGAGAATTTCTTTTTTGCTGCTTTCACAAAGGGTTTCCAACCTGCCTGAAGAGACAGTGCCTGGTTCCAGCTGTTTTTCATCAGAACTGCATACTTTGTTTCATTGTCTCTGGCATCTAATGCTGCGATGGAGGAGATTGCCAACAATTTAATTTCTGTTTCTTTGCGTTTGACCTGGAACCCCGCCCCTCGGGTGGAACTAAAGTATCAAGATGTATCTAAATGTTGCTGTATTTTTTCACTTTTTTTCTGTGGTAATAAATGAGCCCTTCCATTTTGTCTCTTTTAGTATGTTTTCAGTTTCTCTTTCTCTCTCTCTCCCCGTCTCTTCCTCCTCTCTCTTTCTCCCTCCCTCCTCCTCTCTCTCACCCTCCCTTCCCTCTCTCTTTCGTTGTCTTCTTCTCTCTCTCTGTCCCCCTCCGTCTCCCTCTTTCACCCTCTTTCTGTCCTCCAGAGAGGCTCACTAGCCTCTGGGTGTGAATATGTTTGAAGTGAGGTAATCCTGGGGCTGGCTCGGTGGCATAGTGATTAAGTTTGTGTGTTCTGCTTCAGAGGCCTGGGGTTCACCGGTTTGGATCCTGGGTGCAGACCTACACACCACTCATCAAGCCATGCTGTGGCGGTGCCCACATCGGGGAACTAGAAGGACTTACAAGTAGGATATACCACTGGAGCTTTGGGGAGGAAGAAAAAGAGGAAGATTGGCAACAGATGTTAGTTCAGGGCCAATCTTCCTCACCAAAAAGCATACCTTAAAAAAAAATTGGAAAAAAAGTGATAATCCTAGTTGTGGTCATTTAGTTTATATTTCATTCGTTGTATGTTTTCAGGGTTTCCAGTTTGTATTGTCCATCACCATCATCAACATAGCTAGAGGAGCCATTATAAAAGTAGTTTCTAATTAGCTTTATCTTTTTTTTCTTTTTTTTTTTTACATTCAGAAAGAGCTTCTTCAATTTGTTTTGCTCAACAAGGTGTTGAAATTTCCTATATTGTCAGTTCAGCTCTTTACCACCTTTTGTGTTTTAATTCTGTAAATCATTCTTTCTTTTCTTGAATTAATTCCTTAACTTGGTCAGCTTCCTCTTTTTTTCCCTCAGTAAATTGCCTTATTATTTCCTCTTACTTTACAGGGTCTGTGTTTCTGTGATTTCCTTGAGAGTGAAAAGCAGATGGTATCTAAAATTTCCCCGAGCAGTTTTTCTTGAAATACGATCCTCCGCTCTTGTCTGTTGGGTTCTGTTTAAATCCTCCTTCACGGTTACACATCTTTTTCACAAGCCTCTTGTGGTGGTGGAGGTGGTGTTTGTTCTTTTTAAATTTGTCGTTGAATGTGGACAGCCATATTCCAGCTTATTGTTTGCCCCAAAATTGCACAGCATTTTTCGAGGATGTTGCTGTGTTTACCCATGTGCCATTGGGATCCTTATCTGCGATCTAGTAAGATTGTTGTACGATGAAGTGAGATAATGTGTTTCAGGAGCTGAATCCATTGGCTAATGCTTGTTACTATTATTGTTATTACAATATTTTCTCAAGTTGGAGAGGAGGATGACCAAGGTTGGTCTCAAAAGGTCAAGGAGACCACAGCCTTGGGTGGGATGTGAAGGAGCTTTGGAGACCAAGGCAGTCCTGTCAGCAACTTCTCCACGCTTGCTAAAACTCCATGCCCGTGTCTGTTTGGTTGCTTGGTGGCAAAGTGGTGTGACTGAATCAGGCTCCCTTCTTGATGCTACTGGCTACTCATCAGGGCTGCGCTCTCCCTCAGCTTCCTATCTTTTGCGTCTCTAAGAGAGTCCTTATGGGATGCTGTTTGATTTCCCTCAGATTACATCTTGCTGTCAATACTCTCCAGAAAGGAAGTTGTCTGGTAATTCATTTCAGTGTCCTTACATCTGCAGCGTACGTCACCTATGTTTGTCAAAGTATTGACAAGTAGATGGCACCCTTCTGTAGATTCAGTGCTAGGGTGAAGTGCCCGTTTCATTTGTTCTCTGCTTGGTTCCTCTGTGTGTGAGTGCATGTGTGCATGTGTGTGTGTGTGTGTGTCCCCACATCAGAGATAGAACATTAGTCCAATTCTCACACCTCCATTTTCCCACAAGTCTTCTACTCATATAGTGCCAGCTCAGTTGTCAGTGTTCAATCCACTGAATCTCCGTGTCAATGGCACACACATGTACTGTGAGAGTTATCACAATCAGCTTTAATTATTCCTTTAAATTATTGTTCCCGGGGCTGGCCCCGTGGCCGAGTGGTTAAGTTCGTGCGCTCCACTGCGGTGGTCCAGGGTTTTGCTGGTTCAGATCCTGGCCGTGGACATGGCACCGCTCATCAAGCCATGCTGAGGCGGCATCCCACGTGCCACAACTAGAGGGACCTGCAACTAAGATATACAGCTATGTACTGGGGGGGATTTGGGGAGATAAAGCAGAAAAAAAAAATTGCTCTCTTCAGTAGACCATGAGCATTCATAGAGACTGCCCTTACTCATTTTTTTAAAGTTGAACTTTTTATTTTGAAATAATGTAAGTTCACAGACAATAGTAAGAAATAATACAGAGAGGGTCCACCTGTCCCTTATGCCGTTTGCCCGATGGTAGCATGGTAATACCTCACAGAACTACAGTACAGATCCCAACTAGGATATTGACATTGATGAAATCCACTGACCTTTTTCAGTTTTCCCCACTTTTACTTGTACTCATTTGTGTGCATGAATGTGTCTGTAGGTTGTGCGTGTTGTGTGCACATGCGTATTTACTTCTGTGCAATTTTATCACATGCATAGGTGTGTGAGTCCTCTACCACAGGCAGGATACAGAAGCATTTCCATCACCACAAGGATTCCTCATGTGACCTTTTATAGCCACACCCGTATTCCTCCCAACAGTAACCCCCACAATCCCTAGATCCTGGGAACTACTAATCTGCTCTCCATTTTTATAATTCTGTCATTTCGAGAATGTTATATAAATGGAATCATGCTGTATGCTACCTTTTGAGGTTGGCTTTTTGCACTCAAGGTAATTCCCTGGACATTCATCCAAGTTGTTACGTGTGTCAGTAGTTTATTCCTTTTTGTTGCTGAGCAGTATTCCATGGTATGACTGTAGCCCAACTTAACTGTTCATCTGTCGAAAGACTTCTGAGCTGTTTCTAGTTTTGCTTATTAGGAAAAAAGCTGCTACGAACATTAGTATGCAGGTTTTTGTGTGAACGTAAGTTTCCATTTCGCCAGGCTAAATGCCCAAGAGTGCAGTTGCTAGATCATATGACAGTTTCACGTTTAGTTTTATAAGAAACTGTCAAACTGTTTTCCAGAGTGGTGGTACCATTTTACATTCCCACCAGTGATGTGTGAGTGATTCAGGTTCTCTGCATCCTCGCCAGCGTTGGAGTTGTCACTGTTTTTAATTTTAGCCTTTCAGCCAGGTATATGGTGATACCTCATTGTGGCTTTAATTGGCATTTCCCTAATGGCTAATGATGTCGATTATCTTTTCATGTGTTCATTTGCTATTTGTATATCTTCTTCAGTGAAATATCTGTTCATGTCTTGTTTATATTGTCCAGTTGGATTGTTTGATTTTTAACATTGGGTTTTGAGAGTTCCTTATTTACTCCAGATATTAGTCCTTTGTGGGCTATGTGATCTGCACATATTTTATTCCAGTTTGCAGCTTGTGTTTTTATCTTCTTACTAGGACCTTTTGCAGAGCAAAAGTTTTTAATTTTAATGAGGTAAAGTTTATCAAAATTTCCTTGTATGAATCTTGCTATTGGTGTCAAGTCTAAGGAATTCTTTGTCTAGCCAGGATCTCAAAGATTTTCTCTTGTTTTTATTCTAAAAATGTTATAATTTTACATTTAAGCTCATAACTTGTTTTGTTATCTTTCCTATAAGGTTTGAGGTTTTGTTCTATGTTCATTTTTCTTCCTGTGCAAATTGTCCAATTGCATCATTTGTTGAAAAGGCTGCCTTTCCTGCATTGAATTGCTTTTGCACTTTTGTCTGAAATCACTTGGGCATATTTGTGTGGATCTATTTTTGAGTTCTCCATTCTGTTCCATTGATCTGTGTTTCTTTTCCTCCATCAGAGCCACACTGTCTTGATTACTGTAGCTATACAGTAAGCCTTAAAGTGAGCGATTCCTCTCACTTTGTTTTTCTTTTTCAAGATTATTTTAAATATTCTAGGGCCTGTACCTTGCTGTATAAATTTTGGAATACATTTGTCTATTTCTACAAAAACCTTGTGTGGATTTTGATAGGAATTCGTTAAATCTATAGATCAACTTCGGGAAATTTGACATCTTTACTATGTTGAGTCTTTCAATTCCTGAACATGATATGTCTCTCCATTTATTTAGATCTTCTTTGATTACTTTTATTTGCATTTCGTAATTTTCAGCATACAAATATTGTACTTGTCTTGTTAAATTTACAACTTTTATTTGCAGCGGTTGTAAATGATACTGTGTTTTTAATTTTCATTTATGCATATTCATTGTTAGTATGAACGTGCTGTTGGTTTTTGTGTGTTGATCTTGTATCCTGTCACCTTGATGAGCACACTTATTCCTTCTAGAAGGTTTGGAGGAATAGATTCCTTGGGATTTTTGTCAACAACCATGTTATTTGCAAATGGGGTAGTTTCACTTCTCCTTTCCAGGCTGTGTAGTTTTATTATGGTTTTCTTTGCCTTAATGCAGTGGCTAAAACTTCCAGTATTATGTTGAATAAGAATGTTGAGAGTGGACCTCCTTGCCTTGTTTCTGATATTAGTGAGAAAATGTATAGTCTTTCACCATCAAGTATGATGATCTTTATCAAGTTGATTTAGTTCCCCTCTATTCCTAACTTGCTGAGAGTTTTTATCATGAATGGTGTTGGATTTTGTCAAATGGTTTTGCTGCATCGGTTTTTTCTTCTTTAGCCTTTCGATACGGTGAATTACATTGATTGATTTTTGAGTTGGCCTTGCACACCTGAAATAAATCCCAGTTGGTCATGGTATGTAATTCTTTTCATACATTGTTGAATTTGCTAATATTTTCTTAAGGATTTTGCATCACAGTTCATGACAGATATTGATCTGTATTTTCCTTCTTTACATTGTCTTTGTGCTTTTTTTTAAACAGGATCATACAGGCCTCATAAAATTATTTGAGAAGGGGTTCCTCCTCTTTTATTTTGGAGAAGAGATTGTATGTAGTTGGTGTTTATTCTTCTTTAAAACGTTTGGTAAAATTCTGCAGCAAAACCATCTGTGTCCAGAGATTTTCTCTTTTGGGAGTGTTACAATCAGGAATTCAACTTCTTTAATAGTTATAGGGGTGTTCAAACTTTCTGTTTCATCTTCCTTGAGTTTTGATAGTGTGTGATTTTTGAGAAATTGTCCATTTCTTCTAAGTTGTTGAATTTATGAGCATAAAGTTGTTCATGGTAATTTCTTGTTATATTTTTTCGTTTTTTCTTTTCTTTTTTTTGTTTTTTTGAGAAAGATCAGCCCTGAGCTAACATCTGCCTGCAGTCCTCCTCTTTTTGCTGAGGAAGACTGGCCCTGAGCTAACATCCATGCCCAGCTTCCTCTATTTTATATGTGGGATGCCTGCCACAGCATGGCTTGACAAGTGGTGCGTAGGTCTGCACCTGGGATCCGAACCGGTTAACCCCGGCCACCAAAGTGGAACGTGTGAACCTAACGCTGTGCCACCAGACTGGCCCCTCTTGTTATCTTTTTAATAGCTCCAAGATCTGTAGTGATATCTCCTATTTCATTTCCGATATTGATGACTTGTGTCCTCTCTTTTTTATTTTTGTCAGTTTTTCTTGAGTTTTAGCTATTTTACTGATTTTTTTCAAACAACCAGTTTTTTCTTTCATTGATTTCTCTATTGTTTTCCTATTTTCAATTTCATTGATTTCTGCCTTTATTATTGCTTACCTATGCTTTCTTTGGGTTTATTTTGTTCTTTTTCTAGTTTCTTGAGGTAGGAATTTAGCTTATTAGTTTGAGATCTTTCTTCTTTTCTAAAGTTATCATTTAATGCTATAAATTTCCCTGTTTGTACTGCTTTAGCTGCATTACACGTATCTTGATATGTTTTATTTTCATTTTCATTTAGTTCTGTATATTTTTCTTTCTTTTGAGACTTCCTCTTGGACCCATAAATTATTCAGAACTGTGTTATTCAATTTCCAAATGTTTAGAGGTTTTTCCTGTTGTCTGTTAATGCTTTTTAGTTTGGTGTCATTGTGATCAGAGAAAATAGTTTGTTTGATTCCAGTTCTTTTAAGTTTATTGAGATTTATTTTATGTCCCAGGGTATTAGCTATCTTGGTGGATATTCTATGGTGCTTGAAAAAATGTATAGTCTGCTGTTGTAGGGTGGAATTTTATGTATATGTCATCTGAATCCTATTGGCTGATTGTATTTAGACCTTCTGTATCTTTTCTGATTTCCTGTAGTGGTTCTATCATTTTCTGAGAATGAAGTGTAAATGTTCCCAATTCTATCTGCAGATTTGTCTATTTCTCCTTTTATCACTATCAGTTTTTGCTTAATGTTTTTCAGGCTCTGTTGTTTGATAAGAAACACATTTAGAATCATTCTCTTACTCATTTTTATATTTCTAATACAGGGCCCAGCATATAATATCTGCTTTCAATAAATATTCCCTGAATTACTTAGCAAGTTAAAATTAAATAAGTACGTAGGTGAAAGATAGAAAATATTTCATTTTCTCAAGCTGCAATTCCCCCCCCCCCGGTTGTATAAATTATGCATCATATAGTGTTCAATTAAATCTTATTATTTCCTCATTTATGTTTATTAGTGTTGATTCAAAAATTAAGTTTGAGAAGGAGCAAACTTAGCAGAAAAAGCACAGACTTTCAAGTGAGATGGATTTGATTTTAGATATGAGCTGTGTGGCCAAACAGAAAATTTATCCTTTTTACTTTTCAGCTTTTTTGTCGGAAAGTGAAAATCATGACAGTCTATCCATTAGGAAACGTTTGGTGACAGAACTTCTGGCTTAAATAACAATAAAAAATTGGTTTATTTAACAGAAAATTTTGGCAGTAACTCATCCTAGGTGTGGCTTTATCCAGTCCCGAGCTTCATTTTGTCATCAGGGAATCTAGCTGTATTTCTTGATGATTCTCTAAATTTGGTCTTCCCTTAGTGCCAGTTTTATCCTCCTAGTGGCTTCCCTCATAGTGGCCAAAATGACTTTCACTGTTCCAGACCTCACAGCTTCTCACCTTCCCACCACAGCTTGGCTTGGAAAGGGTGAGCATCTCTTTGGGCCGTGCCTGCAGGGGCTTGTTCCCCAGAAGTGCCACAGACGTTTTCTTGCTTCTCATTGGCTTTCGCTGGATCACATGTGCATCCCTGAACCAATCACCATAACTAGTAAGACAGAGCTAAGAGTGATGTCAGTCCCAGTCATACCACTTGCCTGAGAATAAGGGTCTTTGTGGGAAATGGAATGCAGGGGAGTCAGACAACACATATCTGTTGTAGTTGCCAATATTTCAAGATTGTAATGAGGATTAGAAATAATATGCAGAGGGTACCCTTTGTAGAGCCTGGAATGGTTAGTTACATGTCCAGTAACTCTTGATATCGTAATGATGATGATGATTTGTAGAGTTTAAGTAGATGTCTCCAGAAGGTTCTTAGAATATTGTAGGGATGCCTGCAAGATAATTTGAGTTTTGAAAGTGGTTTTCTTGTGTATGTGAGGAAGATTGACCCTGAACTAACATTTGTTGCCAATCTTCCTCTTCTTTGTTTGAGGAAGACTGTCATTGAACCAACATCTGCGCCAATCTTCCTCCACTTTATGTGGGATGCTGCCACAGTGTGGCTTGACAAGCAGTGCTGGGTCCATGCCAGGATCCGAACCTGTGAACCCCAGGCTGCTGAAGTGTGGTGCACAAACCTAACCACTATGCTACCCCGCTGGCCTCTGAAAGTGTTTTTATCAAAAATGACACTTAACTTCTGAGGTCCAGGGAGATCTAATGACAATGGACTCTTAGCTGATCTTTCTATCTGTGGTCTAGCGTCCTTCAGACCATTCTGCATGTCGCCTCCAGGCTGAAATTCCTAACCTATAAATCTGATCAAATCACTACCCCAGTCGCAAGCTTCGGATGTCTCTCATTGTCTACAGCAGTGCCTTTCAGACTTTATTTGCATATGAGTCACACAGAGTATTGTTAAAACTCAGATTTTGATCTGGTCATTTCTAACAAGTTCCCGAGTATTGCTGCTCTGGGGGTGCACTTGGAGAAGATAGGCCTATAGAATAAAGAACAAACACTCTTATGTGGCCAAGACCTCAATAATCTGACCTCACGTACATCCATAGCCTCTTCTCCCATCATGCCCCAGCCTGCCCCACGCATTGCAGCCTTGCCTAAATGCTACAGGCATTTGCATCCCATTGACCTTTCACAAGGCCGTCTTTCTGTTTGAAAACTGTGTCCCCTCTGCCATCTTCCTTTCCAAGTCTTACTATTGCCGAATAATCTTCTAGTCTTTTGTTGGAAAGTTTATTTGACATGCCTTCCCGTGATCAGTTAAGAGCTCTTCCTATACAGTCTCATAGCACTGGATTCTTTTTGTCTCTGCCTTCCTATACAAATACTATTTTCTTGGTGATAGAAAGGGCTGCTTTTTTTAATGTTGGTAAAAACAACAGAAACAGTTTATTATGTGCTGAATCCTGGGTTAAAGACTTCCCATGTATTATCACATTCAGTCTCATGTAGTCCTCACATCTACCCTGGGAGGTAATTATTTCTTAACGTGTTAATCAGGACTCCCACTTGCAAAGGACAGAGTCTGGACACTGAATTCAGTTGACCCTTTAAAACAGAAGACTTTGTTGGTTCATATCACTGAACACTCCTGGGAGTAGGTATAGTCACACATATGGTTCAACCACAGACTGGATGAACAATATTCATGGTATATCTATCTGGCAAAGGACTCATGTCCAGAATGTATAAAGAATGCCTACAAATATATGCCTACAAAGTATAGATACACAAGAGCATTAAAACGGGCAAAAGGCTTGAACAGACAGTGTGTGAAAGAAGATGTACAAATAGCCAATAAATGGGGAAAAAAATGTTCAATATCATTAGTCATCCAGGAATACAAATGAAAACCACAATGAGATACTCTTCTGCAACCACTAGAATGGCAAAAACAAGCAAAACAAAACAAAAAACAAAATTGTCAAATCAAGTATTAGGATATGGAGCAGCTGCTGGTACATTACATTGCTTGCTGTGGGGAATATCAAATGGTACAACCATTTTGGAGAACTGCTTGTTAATTTCTTATAAAGTTAAACATCTGTTTACCTACTGACCCAGAAATTCCACTCCTAGTTATTTACCCAAGAGACATGTAGCTGTGTGTCCACGAAAAGACTTAAATAGCAATGCTCACAGCAGCTATATCACAATAGCCAAAACCTGGAAACAACTGAAATGTCCATCATTGGGTGAATGGATAGATAAATTGTGGTATATATTGACAGAGTGGGATATTATTCAACAACAGTAGGACAAGCAACTGATATATACAACAATATGGCTGTAGTTCAAAAACATTTTGTTGAGCAAATGAAGCCAGACACAAAAGGATATTTTTGTATGATAATATGTACTCATGATGATAGAAGTAAAAAAATGGTTGTTTCTAAGGGGCAGGGAATTGATCTGAAAGGGGCGTAAAGGGACTATCTGGGGTGATAGAGGTGTTGTATATCTTGCGTTCAGTGGGGGTTGCTTGGAAGTTTGCACTTGTCAAAACTCATTAAACCAAACACTTAAGAACTGTGTATTTTATTGTAAGAAAATTATACCTCCATAAAAATAATTATATAGTACAGGGGAAACTTGAAATAGAAGATGCTCACTGCTGTTACTGTGTCCATTTTATAGTAGAGATAAGTTTGAACTCAGAGACATCAAATGGCTTGCACAAGTTCACATAGCTGGTATGTGGTCTGCAAAGACTCCCAATAGCTGTACACTAACCACTCTATCATTCCATCTTCCTGGCATCTGCTACAAGATCTGGTGTGTAGTAGGAGTTCAGTGAATGGTTATAGAGTGAATGAAAGCGTTTGTGATGAGTGCTGGTAGAGTTGTGCCTTACCCAGGTAGTGGAGCCACAAATTCAGGAAGGTACGAGAGATGTAGAGGTGTGTCCTCATGCTAGGGTTAGTGCAAGGGCTGGCCCTGATACCCCCATCCCAGGAATAGTTTGTGTTTCTGGGAATGAACTGTACCTACAGCAGCTAGATTTGCAGGACTTGTGGGAATGAGCATGTTGGTAGATGGACCACGATGACCACACAGTGCCATGTCTGGGTCTATATGTAGCTTTTGCAGAAAGCGAGTCTGAACCGCGTCGCCTATTTCCCTGGTATGGAATGGGAAATGAGAAACAAGAACATCTTTCTCCCCGACGAAGGAGTTCCCAGTGATTTTTCTGCACAAGGGGTTGTGTCACTTCTCTGCTTAAACTCACTGGTGTTCCCCATTGTCGAAGTGTGAATCCCACCCAACTAAGGATGTCTAGAGTCTGTGAAGCCCTCTCTATACAATTTTGGGGACCCTTTTCAAGGAAAATGGAAATAAAAATATATTTCAAGTAAATAAACATGACCACGTGAACATGCTGTAGGGCTCCTCCCAAGGTCTTGGATTGGCCCCAAGCAAGTGAGGGGCTAACTAAAGCTTCGCCTTCGTTAGCTTCGGGGTAAAATTGCCTCTGTGCCCAAAGATTTTCACGTAATCTGATTCCTTCCTATCTCACTCAACTTGTCCCCTTACTGCTCATTTTTCCAACCCTCCACGCAGTTCCTGCCTCATGGAACTTCCCGGAATTGACTAGGCTAGTGGTTTCAACATCCATTCGGCCCAGTGTTCCCTGTCTATTACCAATATTTTGGAGGACCTCCTGAGGTGAAATTCATAGACAATATAACCGTTCCACATGCCTGATAAAAAATCAATATTATCTAATTGTAATCTAAAGGAGAAATAAAAATGAAATAATTTATTATAAAATAATATACATACCAATATGTAAATGCTTGGTTATGATGACACCAAAAGGCTAACCATGTACCCCTGATTTACGAACTCCCACTTTCCTCCCCTACCCTCACCCCATAGGGCTTGGTGCCTTCAGCATTGGGAAGCATTGTACAGGATCATTTCTGACTCTGGTTTTAGCAGACCCTATACCTTCTCTCCGGGCTGCCTTCCCCCACTGGTCCTATCTTCTAAAATCCTCCAGAACCAAGGCTCAGACAGTGGCCCTCATCTCAGCCCTCCCAGAAGCTTCCATTGACAGCTCACTTCTCCAGAGGCGATCGATACCTTTGTCATCTGTACCTCCAACATCCATCCAGACTTGTGGTTTGCCCTAGCTGAACCACATCATTCCTACAAATTTATCTAAACCATTTCAGTTAATGACCAAGACATTCAACTCCATATTGAGTGTTTCACATCCTTTTGTCTTAGTACAAATTAAAATAAGTTTTGAAGGAAGAAAATTGACCAAAACTTGACTCTTTAGAGATTCAAAGTAAGAAAATAAGAAAGTAAACAGAGGAAGAAGTCCCTAAGGACATAGAGCGTTTCTGAAATGTACTCGAGATTTGTTCAGTGTTTATTCGACATGTAAAATTAACATGAAGTTGTCTTGAGACAAATTATCTTTTTTTAAATATTTTTAGATGTCTGGCCATAAAGAACACCTGGACGAATGGACAGACGCTCCAAAGGGAATGCAATCTTGAGGGGCAAACTGGGTCCAGGTGGAGGGATTGTTTGAGAGACGTGGACAGGGAGCTGCGTCTTGGGGTCTGGCATCCGGACAGAAGGCTCCTGGGTCTGCGATCAGCATGGGATGCCTTTCTAAGGGCTTGATATGGTGATGGAGGCTTCTTCATTGTTGGCCTCAGATGGGTGGCCCTCTGGCTTCCTAGATGCTCCTAGGTTGATGAGGGACTGACCAGAGTAGGGGAGCTGAATCAGAGAATGATGACCCCCAGGGGAGGAGCCGTTAGAGCAGAAGGGAAGTCAAGGGCGTTTGGAAGGAGACAGATTTGAGATTGAATCTAAGCTCTGTCTCTGCTAAATAGGGAGATTTGGGATAAAAAATTTTACCTCCTAGTTCCCCAGTTTTCTCATCTTCAAAATGGGGCTAAAATAGCACATACTGAAAAATTCATTTTAAGTGAAAATTATACTTGATTGTACATGTTAAAAATTTAAGTCAATACCTGGAACACGGTCAGTAATCAATACATGATAGCAATGATTGCAATCATTACAATTGGAATTATAAAAACAGCAATATAATAAGAATAGAAATTACAATAACAAAATGCTAACAAGATCAGATCCCCATTGAGGACTTAGGGTATAACCCAAGAAAAGGCAGAAGCCCATTTAGATGGTGGCCAGGTGGTAAGGATGGGGCAAAAGCAGCCCTTTGGCTTCCCTGGGTGTCCAGGATCAGATTTCAAAGACACCAGTTATCTAATGCAGGAATACTTCTTAATATTATTGTTCACGGTAACTTTTATTGTTTATCGTAGTAAAGAAGTCAATCCTGCCCAAGACATCTGGTCTTTGTCTTTGGCTTACTGGGAGGTGATCCAGTGTTCTGCTTGATAGGACATGGTTTTTGTTTTGCTTGGGACCTGGGGTCACACTGGGTGGTGAAACAATACGATTTAGGGTGGGGGATGGCCACACGTTGGGGTAAGGGTGAGCCATGCCAGAAAGGCCAACAATGTGATTTGGGGTGGGGGCTTTGGGACACGGGTGGAAGGGTGGAGACTGAGACTGAGATCAGCCACAAGGGCAATCCCTCATGTTGACATAGTGAAGTCCCCTGAGAACTCTGATCATGGAGGCTCAAGGAGCATCCTTGGGTGGCACTGTTCTGTGCATATTGTCACACATGGATGCCAGGAAGGTAACGTGTCCTTAACTCCATGGGGAGAAGACAACGGGACCTCCCCTTTTAGCACTTTTCCTGGACTCTACTCCATACATCTCTTCCTTTGGCTCATCTTTTCTGTATCCTTTCTCTGTGTAAGCTATAATTATGAGCATAACAATTTTCAGTGAGTTTTGTGAGGTTTTTTTAGTGAATTATCAAACTTTAGGGTATTTTTGGGAACCCATCAAACTTGCGGTTGGTGTCAGAAGTGAGGCAGTCTTGGGGACTGTGCCCTCTAACTTCAAGTTGTCCTAAACCGTCACAGATAGGAAGCTCACAGAAGGTATAAAGAACATTTAAATTCATCCGTAATCACACCGTTCAAAGAGAATCACAGTTTTATTTTGGTGAACCTCTTTATACATGTGAATATTTGCAAATCTTGTACGTACCGACGTGTAACATAATTTAAAAATGTGTATACCCTAAGCATTTTCCCACGTTATTAAATATTCCTCAAAACAGAACATTTAAGGACAACGTAATATCCCATGGATCTCCTGTAATTTAATCATTACCCAGTTGTTGTGTTTTTAAGTTATTTACAGTTTTCATTATTATAGTTAATTCTTGGATGAACATCCTTGAGTTAAACCTCCACATATGTGCATGATTATTTCTTTAGGATACATTCCTAAAAATGCAATCATTGAGCTTCCTATATTCTGCCAAACTCTCCTAGAAGGTGGGGCTGGCCCAGGGGGTGGGACTTTGGTGTCTACATCCAGACTGGAGCAGCACACACTCCCTGGAACAGTAGAACCTTGGAGGGCAAACAGAACTCAGACCTGAGCAAACTCAGTGACCCACAGGACTTGTTCATATCAAGTACAAGTCACATCGACTATGCACTTGACTTTGTCAAAAATTTTAGAAAGCCTTCAGATTCATAGGGTGGGCTCTCACAGCTCTTTGTAGGGGCAGTCTTGATAGAAAGTTCTTCCTTCTGAGCGGAGTCAGCCAGGTAGCCTTTTGCTTTGCCTAACATTTTGCTTTGGTATCTTCAGATGGTTTTGCTTTCAGAATCGCAAAGACTGAGCTCCCTTGAGGAAACTGAGGCAGTTACCTTCCATCCCTGTCTCTCGTTGATCTAAATGTAAGCAGAGTCATCATATACTCAGTGAAGCTAGTGACCATTAGCTTGTGTTCCATTTGCCACAGAGTTCAGAGGGCAGCCCAGGACTAATGCACAGTTCCTGAAATGAATACACCTTGAGAAGTATCCTCCATCCTTCCTTTGTCAAGTAAGCTGTTGGAACACCTGTGAAAGATTTCTGGATGTGGAGTTTGGAAAGTGAAAGGAATGAGCCTGGGCAACACTGGCACGTAGTGCCCCTGTCTAACTCTATGTCGCAGAAGTTTATGTTCCTGAAATGTCATTTCAGTTCTAGGTGAGAAGGTGAATGGAGAGGGGAAAGCAGAGGGCTATGCCAGCTTCATGTCAGGCAGTTTTCAGCTGCCTTTTCTCTAGACCATTAGTTTATTGATGGTAGGTTGTCTTTCCAGCAAATCTCTTTTGATTGCAAGTGTAATGAAGGCGTATTTTAGTGTCCTTCTAGCTCTAGGGAGAACTCAAGCTGGTTCCTCTCATTCCCACTGAAGTGTCAATGCCAAGGCTGATTCATCTAGATTTTTAGAGCCATCATTCCATCTTGAGGGCTTATGACTACTCTGAGCCATCATAAAGGGGATGTGTCTACGTGGGGTAATTCAGATGGTGCTAAGCAAAGTCTTAGGGCACAGACAGGTTTCTCTTTGTCAAGGATGCTGGCTGCTGTCCTTCCCAGATGCCCAGGAGAAGAGCAATTAACGTGATGGTGCACAGTGCTCACCTGAATGGTGGAAAGCAGGCATCAGCTTCAGCCTCCATCCACAAAGCTCCTCCAGGTCCAGGGACCCCAGCCTCTTTCCTTCATCGGCAACGCCAGGCTGTCATTCCCACTCTACTGGGGTGACCCTCGGCAGGGTGCTGGAGACCTCTCGAATCCTGTTCACTTTCCTGGTCCTCCCTTGGGAAGTGAGAAGAGGCTCCTGTATACCCTCCTGTCTGTAATTTTATCCTTAACTCTTGTATTCCATGGGACCTGGTCTCACTGGGTGCCCTGACAGGAGTCTAACCCTCATGTTTCTCTTTTGCTGCTTTTCCTGAGCCTGTGAGATTTTTTTGTGGCGGGAGAAAACCTCATGCTCACAGATCAATGAGCGTATTCTTCTATGCCTATTGTTCAGTGCAGGATTTTGGTCTTTTGAAACTCAAAGGATACGGGCTCTTGAAACTCAAAAACCTTTTTTGCTCAAGACTGTAGTCCTTGCCTTGAGTTTCAAAGGCCTGTTTTGAACCTCAAAGACCAAGCACTGACTCTCTCTCTCTTTGGATACCTGCTAGAAAAAACGCTACACCGGAGTCAGTGGGTGTAGAATGCTCTAGCTATTGAAGGGGTAGGAGGAAATACCTGGAACAAGAAAAAGAAATTACGTCAGCTTCTCTTTCACAATAACCCATCCCAAGTTTCTTCACACAAGAAGAGACTCAGAATTCAAATTCAGGTCAGTCCTCCTTCAGCCTATATGAACCTAAGTGTCTTCTGGAGTTTGTCCAAGGAGAGCAGTAAAATTAGAGTGATGAGTAACCATTGTTGATTATTTACCCCAAGAAGTAAGCTGAGCGTTTTAGATAGAACATCGTATTTTCACAGCAATCCTGTGAAATAGGTGTTATTGTTCTTGTTACCATTTTCCAGATGGGAAAACTGAGACTCCTAGGGATTAGGGACATGGTTAATTAGTGATGGAATTAGAAGAGAAACCCAATCCAGAGCCACATCTCTAAGCTGTGTGAAAAGAGGTGGAGGTGATGCGAGCTTGGTGAGTCAAGGAGTCAAAAGAAAGATTTATTGGACTCTCAAGAGCTAGCAGTAGTGCTCTTTTATTCACAGAATAGCATGGAGTAGTGGGGGACGGGACCCGTGGGCAGTGAGGAGCTGCTGGCATGGGGACGGGACCCGTGGGCAGCGAAGAGCTGCAGGCGTGGGGACAGGACCCATGGGCAGTAAAGAGCTGCAACGTGTTGAGGGTTAGAGCTAAATTTATAAGGCATAGGTATTTGAGTTATTTCTTTACAAGACAAAGGAAAGATCATGAAAAACGTTGTTAAAATGATGTCAGTGTAGGTGGGGTCTGGTTATTGGGTGGTCCTATAACTTTGGGTAAGAATCAGATTGGATTAAGTCAGGACGTCCTATGCTTCCCGGAGGATGATATAGATCAGTATGTAGGGCAGGATGCCTTGGGCTTCTCTCCCTGGGGCAGCCTTGATCCACATCGGAGGGAATGTAAGAAGGGTCAGTATGAAGAGGGTAAATGAAGAAGAGATAAATCGAAGGAGTCTCATCACTGGCCTATTGTACATTCATCTTCCTTTACCAGGAACACCCTTCCCTCAGATCCTGTGAGGTTGAATCCTTTCGTTATTCAAGTTTCGGATCACAATATTATAGACATCATCATCGACCACCCCAGCCAACCACCCACCGCGTGCACACCCAGGACCTCAGCCACATTTTGATGAATCCTGTTTTATTTTTTTAAATAGCATCGCTTCCTCTGGAATGGTCTTGTCATTTATTGATGTTCCTCTGTATTTACTATCTGTCTTCCCTTTCTAGAATCTCTGGAGCATAAGCTTTGAGGTGAGGCACTTGGTGGTTTCCGCCTCTTGTTTATCCTCAGTGTTTAGCACAGTGCCTGGCTTCTACAAGCTTGCTCCGTAAATCTATTTGAGTGAGTTTGATTGAGTGAGAAGGAGCACTCAGAAAGGTTAGAAAGAGAAAAGCCCCATCTTGCATATCTCTAAGCCACATTTCAGAATAAAAATGACAAGCTTAACCGCTCATTGCTTTTCAACCTTGACATCAAAGGCTGCTTAGGAAGGTCTGGCTGGTTTGCTTTGGGGCTGCCTCTTTAAGCGAGGATCAGAAAGCACCTTTAATGTTGAGCTTCATTTGTTTATCAAAGACAGAGGAGCCTTTGTCCTCCGTCGCAGCTGGTATGCAGCAAGATGGGAGCATCCTCTGCCTTGTACTTCAGAGGAGCCAAATGTAACTACAACGGTGGTTTTTCAACTCCGAAATAATCCGGGAATGTGCAAGTTCAGCTTAGACACCCTAAGAGGAGGAGAGCAGGGAAAGTTCAGATTATAACCCGCTTCTAAAGCCCTTTATGCAGATGGGAAGACCAGCTGGAGTGAGTTTCTGAAGTTCTGCTTCTTCAGAGAATTTAGGGGTTCACCAGCTTTTGGGCTGTGCCCACCAAAGATGTCATGGGTACCAGGAAAGAAGGCATCTGAAAGGTAGCCACTGCAGCCCCTTCTAGCTTTTTCCCCTGAACTTGACTCATTTGAGTATCACTGTTACAAAATTTTGTCATATCCAAGGACCACCTGTGGTTAATATATGTAATTATATATATAATATTATAATGTATATACACGTATCACACCTGTCACACAGGGATGTGTGTATGTTACTATACTTACTGTCCTTTGTTTATTTTGACTCTGCATTTAAATGAAAACTTTACATCATTAATATAAATGGAAAAGAAGGAGAAGTATCAGTGACCTTAGGTGGAAGGGAATTAGAAACATAACGCAATGAGAAGAAGACAATATTATTAATTCTCTGCCTTTTAAAAATGAGAGATTAGCAAATGTTAGGTGTTAGAGACATCTGAATAACCAAAATTAGACTTTCTCTTTTTTATCAGAAAGAATGAAGGAAAGTTGAAAAGAGTATCTTTCCTCCTGTGTCTGTTGATCTCATCACTGCTGTTTACCTGAAGACATCTGGCAGAACGCCTAAAACGGTGGCCGTGTTTTGTCGGCAGCTTCAAGAACCACTTCACTCTCCAAATCTGGAATCCCGTCTGTAATTTCTGGCCAAGTGATCACCAGGCCTGTCTCCATCATTTGCTCTGAAGGAAGCTCAGTCTTCTGACACAATCCACGCCAAGTTCTCTCTCTTTCGAGTGAGAAAGTCCTGGAACCAGGAGTTTGAGTGGGGTGAGAAGGAAGCGAGTCCTTCGCAGCCTGTGAGAAGACAAGATATTTCAGGCATATGGAACAGCATTTAAAAAGGCAGAAGGAGACAGCACGGCCTATTTTAGGGGAACTGCAAGCAGTTAATTCAGTGTGGCTGGATCCACATAAAATGCCAAAGGGAAGGCAGAGAGGGGTGAAAGAAGAGGTGGGAAAGAGGGAGGCGGGGTGCGGGTGCAGACCCTGGGGAGCCAGCAGGCCATGCTCCTGACTGTGGACTGCAGTTTTGACGCGAGCCAGGTACTTGCTGCCGTCCTTTGCACTGGTATTTATAGGTAAATTGTATTTGGGTGGCAACAGCATTCCCTTCTGGAAGAAATCTATTTTTGCTGCATGAATATATTGATAAGATTTGGGGGTGGGTGGGAGGGATGTGAGGGCTTCTAGGATTTTGTTTACCTTTCTGGGATATGCAGGCTGAGGGCAGAGATGTATTTCTAAGGATCATGAAAGGGGATTTGTAAAAGGCTGGGCAGCCTAAGAGATAAAGGCTGTTAGGGGAGGAATTTCCATTAGGGGAATAACGGAGTGTCTGATGGGAAACTTGAAGAAATTTCTGCTCTCAAGGCAGAAGCAGACACGGAGACACTGATTGAGCATATGTAGTTTATTTAGGAGGTACAGGGACACACCAGGGAGTGAGGGGGCCATACAGGGAAGGAAGGCAGCTGATTAGTGGGCCAGTAGTAAGCCGGCTATCACAGTGGCTGCCTCAAACTTAATCCCGTGGGGTAAACTGAAACTCTGGGAAATGGGGTAAAAAACTGCCTCAGAATCATCGTGCCAAAGGGCAGGTCAGTGGTGAGAGGCCGTCCCCAGGGAGATGTTAATTCCCAGGTGCTGCTGACGTGTCCTGGGTACAGGCAGAGTCGGATTCTGAAATGGGGGCAGCGTTTCCAGGAAGACGAGGCTCTGAGTGTTGAAGTCAGAACAGCACGTGGAAGCGGTCGGAGCGGCTATGTGGAGAGTCACCGGCACCTGCTTGTCTGGTTTGGCGTGTTGTACCTGCTTTCCCAGGACTCACGTGAAATCTCCCATAATCTGCCCATATGTTGTTCATGCATTGGAAAGATGAATCTGATGGGAAGATGTGACTCATTGCTGAGTGTTGCCTTAAGTGAGGCTCCACAGAGACCTGGCACTTTCCAAGCAGGCCGGCCTCATCTGCTGATACAGCTACGTTGGAGTCATCAGATCCTTCTTAGTTGCAGTGATAAGAATGCAACTCTGACTTAAAAACCAAGTAAAATGAAACTTATTGGATCTTAGAACTGAAAAGTCCAGGGGATGGTCTTCAGGTACAGCTTGATTCTAAGAGCTCAAATGATCTAATCAGACTTTGGATTCTCTCTCTTTCCATCTCTTATGTCTATCTTTCTCTGGACTGATTCCATTTTCTCCTTATTATGATAAGATGGTTTTCAGGAGCTTTAGGCTTGCGTCCTGTTTTTCCATCCACCCTAGTAGAAAGATGACTTCTTCTTCTCTTTTTTTTTTTTTTTTTGGTGAGGAGGATTCACCCTGTGCTAACATCTCTGTGAATCTTCCTCCATTTTGTATGTGGGACGCCTCCACAACATGGCTTGATGAGTGATGTATAGGTCCAAGCCTGGGATCTGAAACTTTGAACCCCAGGCCACCAAAACAGAGCATGCAAACTTAACCACTACGCCACCAGGCTGGCCCCTAGAAAGATGACTTCTTTTAACAAACAATTACAATGAATTTCAAGACTGAGTCTCGTTGGCTATGATTGGCCTTCCTTGGGTCACGTAGACACCCCTGAAACTCTTGCTGGGGCTAGAGTGGCTGCCCAGCACTGATTGGGCAGGGTGAGTTCACATACCTACCTACCCTTAGAGCCAGAGGGGTGCTTAATTCAACCCAAATCTCACAGACTGAGAAGTAGAAAAGGAGCTGTTTCCTGGGATAACATGAGTACCATTGATAGAAAATGAAGAGTGCGTGGATGCTAGGCAAGCAAGAGCAAGAGATATCCACTACAACCAAGAAAAACCAACAAGATGCTCACAGACCTGGGAGCTCAGGCCTATTTTAAGGACCTAGTACGAAACCAGCATCTGAGGTTACCATGACCCCAAATACCCAATCTTGATAACCAGCCCCCTTCCTGAGCCAGACCTACAGCTTCCTTTCAAAGCTGCTGACTCCAGCTGACGGATGAGGGTCCCAGGGTTTCCAAGGCACTGGATTTCCATTGACTGCTGTAACCTTGAGCTACAGACTTTATTGGCAGTATTTAACACAAATCTGTTTTCCATCCTTGTCAGATCCCGCTTCAGTATGCGCCACAGGAGGAGAAGTCAAACGCTAAATTGATTTCTTTAATGGGGAGTGCTTTGCAGCTGATAGCAACCCTTCTGGAGATGCATTAGTCAAGTTACAATGGAATCTTTTCTCGCTGGCTTTTATGGACTCTCCTCTTTGCCAGGAGTATAGGACTGTGATATCATCATTTGCCTGTTTTTTCTTTTAACTGGAGACTAAGAAGGTCAGGGCTCCCACCTCCTGCCTCTAGGTCAGAAGCTGAGTCTTTCTAGGGAAGATTTAACTGTAGGAGTTAGTATCTTGAGATTGCCAAGAATGATTAGTGTCAAGGTGTTTCTTAGCAACTTGAGCGCAATAAGGGGCTGGAATCGTGTGAATGAACACTTACTTGGGAATCTGGGAGTTGGCCTTCCTGCCTGTTTGTGGGATTTTATGGACTGTTTATACTGTAGTTTGAGATAATTTGGTGATTTTTCTAGAATATAGTGAGCTCTTGCTTACTTCTGTTCGGTAAGGATTCGTTCCATTTCTGTGTATAATAACAATAATAATGGTGATTGGGGGCATACCCTTGTTCTGTGCTGGGCTCTCTCCATTGTCTCACTCAGTCTTCACAACAGTTCCATGAAGTGGGTCCTGTTCTGCCTGCTATGCTGATGAGAGCCTGGAGGCAACAAAGTTACACAGCTTGCCCCAGGTCGTACAACTCATGTAATTAGGAATTCTCAGGGCCTGTATTTATACCTTTGTTTGAACTCCAAAGATTGTTCTTTTAGCCACCCCTGTATATTTCCATCCATGAGAAGGCATTGTACACTCATCAAAGACGGATTTGGTGCCATCTCCTAGGATAAGGACCCAAATTTAGAGCATCACATTCTGGAGTGTGACACAAAGAGAAATAAAAACTGGAGGGATGTGGCCAATACAGATCTTCTTAGCCACACCCACGATACCAACTCATGAGGAAGGACCATCTTTACTTCCTAGTTGTGTTGATCATAGAAGGTGTATTTTCAAGGTAGAGGCTGTTATCCTGTTAAGATATCAGGTAGATTTTCTGCAGGAGAAAAACCCAATGGTTTTTGCGTCTTGGAATCCATCATGTATCTTGTCTTCAACCTTCCGAGATCTGACCTCTCAGGGGACACCGAGGCAGCTTAACACAACTGCATGACCAAAAATGACTTACTGTCTCTGAGCCTCAGGTTTTCCATCTGTATAATGGAATCGATGATGTTATTAATTACACAGGATAACTTGTGAGGGTTGAATTCAGTATTATACATTAGGGCTTCAAGAGATGTCAGTTGCTACTATTTTGTTTTATGTTGCTGGGCTTCAATTTTTACATCTCTCCAATGAAGAAGCTGGATCAGCTCCATTTCTGAACCATGACTGTCACCTGAAAACGGATGGGGCTGGCTAGGGCAGAATGAGGCAGGAAACTGAGATCTGTGGACAAACTTGAGGGGTCAGAAACAGCTTCAGAAGCGAGAGCAAGTTCGGTCTAGCTGGTGACACTTGGTGTCACGAGGATCTGGCTACAGACAAGAAGTGGTAATTGAAGGTGGCTGTTGGCGTTCAGCACGTCCAACAAGGGATGACGGGCGACATATCAGGCTAGCAGAATATGATGAACCTGTCACTGGGTGTTAGGGACTGAACCAGATACCATTCAGAGACAGAGCTCTATAGACTGGATATAGACAAGGTTGTAGACAGGGGATGATGTTCCAGTTACTATTTCTGTGTAACAAACCACTGCCTAACCTAGTGGCATCAACTGACCATTTTATTAGGCTCATGCATTCTCTGGGTAAGGAATTTGGGAGGGCTTGTCTCTACTCCCTGATGTCTGGGGCCTTGTTTGGAAAGACGTAAAGCCTGGGAGTGACTCAGTGACTTGAAGCAGGAAACATCTGGAGGCATCTGCACTCACTTAGCTAGTGGTGATGCTGGTTACAGCTGGGACCTCGGCTGGGGTGTCAGGCAGAACACTTCCTATATGTGATCTCTCCATCTGGGCTAGTTTGGGCTTCCAAACTAGCATGGCACTAGGTCTTGAGACTGAGTGTCCCATCAGAGCAAGGCAGAGGTACATAGCATTTTTACTATTAAGCCTCAAAGTCACATAGTGTCACATACTCTAGGTTCAAGAGGAGGGAACACATACTTCGCTCCTCAGTGAGAGGGAGGGCGGAGTGACATTGTAAGAAAAGCCTGTGGGATGGAGATTTTGCTGCATCCATCTTTGCGAAATCGAATCTACCACAGGTGTTTATAGTCTAAGTTGTTATTGTGTGAATGTTAATAGCACAGACTGGAGCCAGACTGCCTGGCCTCATGTCCTGACTCCACCACTTACTAGCCGTGTGATGTTGGGCAGGTCGTTTAAACCCTTCGTGCCTCAGCTTCCTCATCTATGAAATGGGACTACTAACAGGACCTATCTTTTTGGATCGTTGTAAAGATTAAATGAACTAAGAACATGGAAAGTACTCAGAACAGAGCCTGGCACATGATAAACTAAAGGCAGGTGTTTCCTATCATTATCATCACTAAGAAGGTTTCTGAGGCAGAGACTCAGGCTTCGGGAACTAGCCAGGAACAATTCAGAGACCCAAACGAAGGAGCAAGATATAGGTCAGCCTATTAGAAAACAAGGACTGATGCTGATGTAGAATGTGAGACAAGAACTGATTAATTGCTTCTCTTTTGGATCCGAACTGATCCCAGAGGTGGGGCCTCTGTTTTAAAGGCAGACAGGAGCTGGGGGCCAGTGGCCCCTGCAGGGGCGAGGTGGGCTCCAGGCACAGGAAAAACACCAGGCCTGATTCTGTCACATCTATTAACCGTCTGACCCCACCACACTTCCTTTCGCCTTTCTCCACATAAGCCCCTCCATGTCTCATCGTGCCTCATCTTACTTGCTGAGTGACAGGCCTGGAACTAAGCCGTGTTACATCATCAGTGAGTGACAGAGGAAGGAGGCCTAAGCCATCATGACAAAGGATTGTCCAGATCTGTTTGGGGAATATTCCAGTTGAAACAGAGGAGGAGAGCAATCACATGGGTGGGCTCCACCACAGGCTTTATGAAGCCCCTTGGTATAAGTCAGAGTTTTTTCGTGGCAGATGACAGAAACCCAGTTCCAACCAGCTTAAGCTAAAAAGGGAATTTATTTGCTGCTTAACCGAAAAGTCCGGGAGGAGACAGTCTCACTTGGGTCTATATGCTCCAATGATGTTGTCAGGAATCCTGTCTTTCAGAACCACTTTCCTTTCTTATTTACTTTTAAATTTTTGGCCCTATTCTCAGGATAAATCCATTCATTCATTAATTCATTCATCAAATAGCTATTATGGGTTTATTATGCACTAGGCATGTTTTAGTGAATAAGACAGCAAGTCCTTGATCTCCTGGAAATTATTTCCCGAGGAGGAAGATAGAATAAACAAGCAGACAGATGAAAATGTATGTATCATATGATACATTTACATACATACAGCTACTAGTGTAATGGAGACAATAAAACTGGGTACAGGAATACAGAGTGACAGTAGAGGGAATAGTCACAGCAAATCTCTCTGAGCTGGTGACGTGGGAAAAGGGACGCCTGTAGTGAAAGGGAGCCTGCTGTGGAGGGAAGAGTATTCCAGCAGAGGGAACAGCCCTGCAAAGACTTTGAGGCAAAGATCGTCTTGCTGTCTTTGAATAACTAGAAGGAGAACAATATGGCTGGGCCTTAGGGACCAAAGAGGAAAGTCATGTGAGAACAAGTGGGAGAGGCAGATGGTACAGGGATTCTGGCCATGGTAAGGAGTTTAGATCTTATTTTAAGTGTAATGAGAAGCCATGGGTGACTTTTAAGTGAGGGATCAATATGATCTCATTTGCCTATTTAAAAGATCACTCTTTCAGTTTTGTGGGGAATGTGTTGGCAAAGGAGGAATCAATTCTTGGTTCAAGGCTGACATCCTTCCGGATTAACAACCCCTCCAGACAAAGTCCCAGGGAGAGATCTCATTGGTCAGCCTTGAGTCACATGCAAATTCATGGACCAGCCACTGTGGCCATAGTGATGGGATATTTTGAATGGCCCAGTTGAGGTCCCATATCCACTTCTAGATGTCGGAATGGGGCTAGCCCCACCCCATCCACTGAGAAGGAAAGAGTGATTCCTTAATTGAGAACTGTGGGTACACTTAACAAATGAGGTGATGGATGTTGGACAGGCAAAAGGGATAGAAGTCCTCTGTGCTCCTCAGTGACATTCCCAAAGTGAGGACATCCATCTCTGCTTGAGCACATTCAGTGATATCCAGGGGCTTCCTTCCTCCTTGCCTCTCCTCTCCGTCACTCTCCAGAGCAGCCACTAGAGAATGGCTAGAATGGAAAGGCATTTCTTCCTGGTTTTAAACTAGGGCCATTTCCACTATGTGGTCGTTCTTCTACTTTCTGAAGCCTGTCAGGTGAGCCTAAATACTGTTCCATACAGCCCTTTGGAAGAGAGTAGCAACATCTCCCTCAAGTATTTATTTGTCTACCCTGAATAACCTCGGTGGATTCCTTTCTCTCCCCAGGTCACAGCCCCTTTGTCATTCTAGTTGCTTTCCTTAGAGTCCTTAGGACTTCATCAGATTTTCAAATGCTCTATTCTGTTAATGGGGCGGGGAGGAGTGACTCCTGGTTTAACAGGAGCAATTTCTTATTTTAGGCCTAACCTAGGCTGAACTAAAAAAGTATGGTGTGCAAATGAAGTTGTTCCCAGCTTAGACAAAGAAGTCAATAGTCCATCGATCATTGATGTTGGGGGCAGATAAGGGGAGCAAAAAGCAGCTTGGAAAGCAGAATGGGAACTTACCAGGAGGGGGGATGTTCCTGGGGACCTTTGGGTTTTCTGTAGTTTGTAGCCCTCTTTTTTATTTACAGGAGGAAAGTTGGTAGGAGTATTCCTCCCATACCATCCGTATTTACCTTCAGTATGGAATTCATCATGTTTTATAGTCATGCATTTATTCAGCAAGCATATATTGAGCACCTACTGCATACCAGGTACTGGGCAATAGGGATGTAGAGAGGAGCAAACAAATCTTCTGGACTCAGTCTGTTGTGTGGACAGATCAGAAAATCACTAATGGTAATGAAGTGGGATCAGGGCTATATCAAGAATATATGCTAGTGAGGATCCTTCTAGGAAGTGCCTGACACTGGGGCTGAGGGTGGAGGATGGATGGGTGAGGCGGGGTGTGTGTGTGTGTTCTGGGCAGTGGGAACAGTATACAAAGAAGGGCACCAGGGCTTCAGAGAATAGGGTGATGTGAGTTAAAAAAAAAGATGGGGTGGGGGGGGGAGGATAAATGGGATACAGCCGGATATTAAGCTTGATCACTAGACAAGGTATGTCTGGGCATGGCATATGGGGGCGTTGGGAGTGATTGAGAGTGTCAGTCATGGGCAGTGACAAGATCAGAGTTGTGTTTTACAAAGGTCACTTTGATAAATTTGTAGGGGGTGGACAGAGACCGAGGTGGTCAGAGGTGATGACAGGAGCTTGATGAGTGGGCAGTAGACCAGGGCAGCATGAAAACCAGAGCAGAGATAGCGGCTGTCTTAGTCAGTTCAGGCTGCTATGACAGAATGCCATAGACTGGGGGCTTAAACAATAGAAATTTATTTCTCATCGTTCTGGAGGCTGAGAAGTCCAAGATCCACGTCCCAGCGAATTTGTTGTCTGGTGAGAACTCTCTGCCTGGTTTGCAGATGGTTCTTTCTTGCTGTGTCTGCACATGGCAGAGAGAGAGAGATCATCTCTCTCGTGTCCCTTGTAAGGGCACTAATCCCATTCATGAGGGCCCTACCCTCAGGACCTCATCACCAACGAGAGGCCCCCCCCACCTCCAAATACCATCACATTGAGGGTTAACTTCACTATATGAATCTGGGGAGGACGCAAGGATTATTCAGTCCATAGCAGTGGCCAAAGGGACAGAGGGACAAGGAGGGAAGGAGATGGAGTTGGGGTAATATCGGCAGCCCTGGTGAATACCTTGTTCGAGGAACCGAGAGGTGGCAGGCCAGGCGCTGCACCCACATCCTTCTGGACCCCGCCTCTGACCAACAGAATCTCAGTCTCTTCTCAGAGATTCTCCTGGGAGTGAAACCAGTGTGAATAGAGAATCCTTATGGGAATTACAGGCAGATTGCCATCATTCTGCTTCTGTCTCCTCACCTTTAAAATGGGGAGAGTAGCGGTAACCCAGCTTTTGGATGTGAGGATTAAATGAGATAGTTGGTGCAAAGCAGTCAGCACAGGATCTGGCACAAAGTGAGGCCTTCAATAAATTATTCTTATTATAGTAGTTTTGATTTTCCTCTAGTCGGAATAGAATTTAGTTGAAGTTAGTGACTCTGTCACGGCTGTGTCTCAGGCTGGTGTCTGCCGCCCTGAGCTAAGCCGTAAAAACCCCTAGAATACCTTTTCAAAAGCCTGTCAGCCTCTTGAGGCTCCTACACTTCTTTATTTTATTTTATTTTATTTTATTTTATTTTATTTTATTTTATTGTAGTAACAGTGGATTCTAACGTCATATAGCTTTCAGATGTACGTTGTAATATATTTCGAATTCTGTGTAGATTACATCGTGTTCACCACCCAAAAACTAATTATAGTCCGTCACCTCCCATGTGAGCCTCATCACCCCTTTTGCTCTCTCCCCTCCCCCCTCCCCCTATGGTAACCACCAATCCAATCTCCGTGGCTCTGTGTGTGTTTGTGATTGTTTTTATCTTCTGCTCATGAGTGAGATCACACGGGGTTTGACTTTCTCCCTCTGATTTATTTCACTTCACATGATACCCTCAGGGGCCATCCAGGTTGTCACAAATGGCCGGGTCTCATCATTTCTTATGGCCGAGTAGTATTCCATTGTGTATACATACCACATCTTCTTTATCCATTCCTCCCTTGACGGGCACCTAGGTTGCTTCCAAGTTTTGGCTGTTGTGAATAATGCTGCAGTGAACCTAGGGGTGCACGTGTCTTTCTGCATTTGTGTCTTGGACTTCTTTGGATGAATAGCCAGCAGTGGGATAGCGGGATCATAACGGTAGATCTATTCTTAGTTTTCTGAGGATACTCCCTACTGCTTTCCATAGTGGCTGCACCAGTCTGCGCTCCCACCAGCAGTGGAGGAGAGTTCCCATCTCTCCACATCCTCTCTCCGACACTTGTCTCTTGTCTTGTTACTTAGAGCCGTTCTGCCCAGAGTAAGGTGACATCTCATTGTAGTTTTTCTTTGCATTTCTCTGATAGCTAGTGATGTTGAGCACCTCTCCATATGCCTGTTGGCCATCCGGATATCTTCTTTGGAGAAGTCACTGCTCAGATCTTTTGCCCGTTTTTTTAATTGGGTTGTTGATTTTTATTGTTGTTGAGGTGTATGAGTTCTTTCTGTATTTTGGGTATTAACCCCTTATCCGATATACGGTTTGCAAGGATCTTCTCCCAGGTGTCAGGTTGCGTTTTGATTTTGTGGATGGTTTCCTTTGCCGTGCAGAAGATTTTTTTACTTTGATGTAGTCCCATTTGTTCATTTTGTATTTTGCTTCCACTGCCCAGTCAGACGTGGTACTTGAACATAGGCTGCTAAGACTGATGTCAGAGGGCTGACTGCCTATGTTTTCTTGTAGACGTTGCATGGTTTCGAGTCTGACTTTCAAGTAAAACCCGAGGGAGGAGGCTGCAGTTCCCCGAGAGCGAGCTTGGCAGGGACCCCGCGTCCCTGTCAGCGCACCTTCCCGCTCCACAAAGGTCCAAAGCGTGTGGGCGGGGCCCGAGGAGTTCTCCCAGGAGGGTGTCCCTGTCCCTGTCCGCAGTCCACCGCTGGAGGGGGCGGGGCAGCGGGGGGCGGGAGCGTCTGGGCGGCTGCTGGGCCACCCTCGTGGGAGGCATGGGAGGCGTCGGCGAGCCGCGCCTGCCTGCCCAGAGCCGAGCCCGGCGGAGTCCGGCCACGCTCTGCTGCTCTCTCCCGGGCTGGGCTGGTCCGTTCCGCCGGCGTCCGTGGACGCCGCTCCGTGTCCCCGCTGGGCACAGCAGCCCGGGCCCTCCACAGCCATGGCCGCTGGCCTGAGGTGGCCCTCCTTCAGCTCCCGCTCTTACTGCTCGCCGGACACGGACGACCAGGGCGCCTGTGAAGATGATGCCATCTGGGAGAGGTACCTGGGGGCGTGGGCCTGGGGGCTAGTGGGAGGCGAGTCTGTCCCTGAGGAATAGGCTTGTGCGCCGAGAGGTGCCCGTCAGGTCGCGGGACAACTGTGCGGCGCATGGAGCGAGGGGGTCTCTTCGTGCACTTCACGCGTTCGTGGAACGGGCGGTGTGTGCCAGGCACCTGCCCAGGGGCCACCCTGGGGATGCGGTGCCCGGGAGTCGGGCGCTGAAGCGGCCCCCGTGGTCTTTGCTCCTTGGAAGGACAGACGCGAAGTCGATAACGACACTGGTCTCCATGCGTTCTGAGGCGTGCAGGTCTCCCTGTTTTAGAGGCTACGTTCCGTTGGGGTTTTCCTGAAGCCTGTTGTGCCCCCGAAGCTCAGGCCGGTTCAGGGGAAGTGGCCTGTCGAGGGCCACGTGATATTTGTGTGCAGAGCCAGTGCTTTCCAAAGCCCTTGACTGTGCGGAAGTCCACCTGTTAGGGGTGCAGTGGGGGCTGTCCGGAGAGCGTTGTGAGCACAGGTATGTGTCCCACACTTGAAAGTATGGCAAAGAAAGCGTGAGGCTCGAGGGTGCTGCGTCCGTTCCCTCCTTCCACATAGTCTGGAGAAGTGACTTTGGGACAAGTCCTTCCTTTCCTCTGGTCGGTGCGTGTTCAGTGGTCTGGACACTTGAGGAGCAAGACTGACAGGGTGTTTGACGCACCTGGCCTCACAGCCTAGTTGGAAAGGACAGATAGGCAGCAACTAATTACCTAGGAGATATGTGAAAGCAATTTTGTGTTGAGTGCTGAGAAATACGGCATTTACTGATAGACTTTGTGACTTAGGCAGTGATGTTTAAGCTGAGAGCAGATGCCTACAAGAAAAGGAGGACTTGTGCGGGAGAGTGTTGGGACAGGGCAAGGGAGGAGTATGGCCTGTCAGAGGAGCTGAAAGAATGCCCTGGAGCCTGGGGCCGCGTAGGGACTGTAGGCTGGGCAAAACAAAACTTTTCGATTAAGGCTGACGCTTTCTATAGGTTTTTGGAGACTAAGTGTCGTGATTCGGAACGTGGACTCTGGAGCCAGACTCTTGTCAAATGGGTCCTAGCCATGCCACCTACGGGCTTTGTGAACTTGGGCAAGTTACTGTACCATTCTGTGTGTCAGTTTCCTGATCTGTAAAACGGGGATGATTATCATACACACTCCATAGGTTAGTGTAAAGGTGAAAGGATATTTCCTATCCGCAAAGTACTTAGAGCACTGTCTGGCCTTTGGTAGGCGTTAGTAGTGGTTGATGAAATAAATGGATAAATGCATACGTAAGTATTAAAGGCTTGGAGGCTGTCCCTGGTGAAGTGTGTGAACTTGAATGGATGACACCCAACTTTGTTTCCTTTCCAGCTTGCAGTTGCTACTGAGCGCATCTGTAGCACTGTGGAATTAGAAATAATCTCCCTCGACTTGGCTGCTCTTTGTAAAAGAATCTAATGCTGTCAAAATTGTCCCAGGGAAATAAAAGCCTTTTCAGTAGCATTTTAGGGTTAGGCTTATTTAATATGTCTTGTTTATATTGGTTTGTTTAGTATTTGTTGGTAACATGTTTTTGGCAAAGCTGCTCGGTTAAAAAAAGTAGATTAGCTGTAAAATAGTTGAGACGCAGAGAAAAGTAGAGAGTCGTGTAAGCAGAGCACGCCTTTCCTTGACTCTCTGTCGAGAGCTTGTGTGATTGAAGCTGCTCTCTGCCTCATACACGGTGCCCTCTGCGTGTGCAGTCATCCAAACAGTGCAGGGTCTGGAACCGTGGAGAATCTAAGGCAGTACAGTCACGCTTTGCTTAACAGTGGGCATCAGTTCTGAGGAGTGTGTCATGGTCAGGCAATCTCGTGATCGTGCAAACACCACGGAGTTCCTAAAGCTAGATGGCACAGCCTCCTACACACTTAGGCTCTACGGGACTAATCTTATGGGACCCCCGTTGTGGACTGAAACGTCCCGGTGTAGGGCATGGCTGTACTTCCCAACTCCCAGGGCACGGAAGTGTAGCCTGTGGGGCTTTTGAAAAGAACGGAGACGCTGAAGGCCTGCTCTGGACCCACTGACTTAGAATCTACTGGGATAGTTCCCGGCATTAAAGACCAGACATAGTCCTCATCTGGAGACATCTCATCAGCGGTTTTTCACACTGGGTTTTCCCTCATCTGAAGAAACACGCAAAGAGACTGTGAGGATCCATAATTAGCGTTTTAATACATTTGGCAGGACTCAGTGTTTTCCACTTTCTGTGATACTGGGATCTGCATCTTTACTGTAATGTGTTAAACCTTTAAATCTTGTCAAAAAGTCACGTCATTAAATAGAGAATCCTTATGGGAATTCCAGGCAGATTGCCATCTCTCTGCTTCCGCCTCCTCACCTTTAAAATGGGGAGATTAGTGGTAACCTAGCTTTTGGATGTGAGGATTAAATGAGACAGTTGGTGCAAAGCAGTGAGCACAGGATCTGGCACAGAGTGAGGCCTTCAATAAATTATTCTTATTATAGTAGTTTTGATTTTCCTCTAGTCGGAATAGAATTTAGTTGAAGTTAGTGACTCTGTCACGGCTGTGTCTCAGGCTGGTGTCTGCCGCCCTGAGCTAAGCCATAAAAAACCCTAGAATAACGTTCCAAAAGCCTGTCAGCCTCTTGAGGCTCCTACACTTCTTTATTTTATTTTATTTTATTTTATTTTATTGTAGTAACAGTGGATTCTAACATTATATAGCTTTCAGATGTACGTTGTAATATATTTCGAATTCTGTGTAGATTACATCGTGTTCACCACCCAAAAACTAATTATCGTCCGTCACCTCGCATGTGAGCCTCATCACCCCTTTTGCTCTCTCCCCTCCCCCCTCCCCCTATGGTAACCACCAATCCAATCTCTGTTGCTCTGTGTGTGTTTGTCATTGTTTTTATCTTCTGCTCATGAGTGAGATCACACGGTGTTTGACTTTTCTCCCTCTGATTTGTTTCACTTCACATAATACCCTCAGGGTCCATCCAGATTGTCACAAATGGCCGGATCTCATCATTTCTTATGGCCAAGTAGTATTCTATTGTATATATAGACCACATCTTCTTTATCCATTCGTCCGTTGATGGGCACCTAGGTTGCTTCCAAGTTTTGGCTGCTGTGAATAATGCTGCAGTGAACCTAGGGGTGCACGTGTCTTTCTGCATTTGTGTTTTCAAGTTCTTTGGATGAATAGCCAGCAGTGGGATAGCTGGATCACAGGGTAGATCTAATCTTAGTTTTCTGAGGATACTCCCTACTGCTTTCCATAGTGGCTCCACCAGTCTGCACTCCCACCAGCAGTGCAGGAGAGTTCCCTTCTCTCCACATCCTCTCTGACACTTGTCTCCTGTGTTGTTAATTAGAGACATTCTGACCAGAGTAAGGTGACATCTCATTGTAGTTTTGATTTGCATTTCTCTGATAGCTAATGATGTTGAGCACCTCTCCATATGCCTCTTGGCCATCCGGATATCTTCTTTGGAGAAGTCACTGCTCAGATCTTTTGCCCGTTTTTTTAATTGGGTTGTTGATTTGTTTTGTTGTTGAGGTGCATGAGTTCTTTCTGTATTTTGGGTATTAACCCCTTATCCGATATACGGTTTGCAAGGATCTTCTCCCAGTTGTCAGGTTGCGTTTTGGTTTTGTGGATGATTTCCTTTGCCATGCAGAAGATTTTTTTACTTTGATGTAGTCCCATCTGTTCATTTTATATTTTGTTTCCATTGCCCAGTCAGACGTGGTACTTTAACATAGGCTGCTAAGACTGATGTCAAAGGGCATACTGCCTATGTTTTCTTCTCGAAGTTTCATGGTTTCGGGTCCGACGTTCAAGTTGTTGCGGTTGGTTGGTTGGTTGTTTGGTTGGTGGTTTTGCTTGCGTGTGCGTGTGATCTAAGGTTCTTCAAGTCTACGTCTGTGCGTTCCCTTCTACCCGATGGGAAATGAAATACACAACCATACTTCTTTTATTTGTTTAGAAAATATTTTACCGTAAGTCCAGTAGAAAATGCGTTGTGAACATCTTCAGTATGCACAATTGTGAAACAAACACAAGTGAGCAGATCCCAACTGGAGAAATCACTGGGGTGTCTCTGTACTCCTTCCCCATTCCCGTTCTTCGGTCAGCCAGTGTCCTACCCGCCCCACTTCCTCAAGGTGGCAGATCCTGATTGCTGTTTTTTCTCCCTCATTCCTTTCCTTTTCTGTGTAGTATTTTTCCTCCGTGGATTTATGTTTCTCTAAGCGATATTATTGTTGCTTGGTTTGAACTTTACCCGAATGTCTATTTCTTTCTTTCACCGAATATGCTGTTCCTGAAATTCAGCTGCTGATGCTTGTAACCGGTAGCTCTAGTCCATTTTCACCGCTCCCTAGTTTTCCGCACATTTCCTGCTTCACAACAAAGGCGAGCAGGTGTGCAAAGCCCACAGCACAGTTCCCGCCGTGAGTCAGCGCTCAGTCAACATTTGTTGAATGGAACTGAGCCCGGACTGACTGTTAACAGCGACGCTTGGTTCCCCAGGCTGCATTCTCTGTCCTTCGCGCCATGGCCAAGGATCCTGTTTAATTCATTTTGAGTTGATTTTTCTGCATGGTGTAAGTTAATGGTCTGCTTTCATTCTTTTGCATGTGGCTCTCTGGTTTTCCCAACACCAGTTATTGAAGAGACTCTGCTTGCTCTATTGTATGCTCTTGGCTCCTTTGTCGAATATTAGCTGTCCATACACGTGTGGGTTTATTTCTGGGCTCTCAGTTCCGTTCCATTGATCTGTGTGTCTGTTTTTGTGCCAGTACCATGCTGTTTTGGTTACTAGAGCTTCTTAATATATGCTGAAATCAGGGAGTGTGATACCTCCAGCTTTGTTCTTCTTTCTCAGGAATCCTTTGGCTATTCAGGGTCTTTTGTTGTTCCATATAAATTTTAGGATTCTTTGTTCTATTTCTGTAAAAAATGCTGGAACTTTGATAGGGATTGCGTTGAATCTGTAGATTGTTTTAGGAACTATGGACATTTTCACTATGTTAATTCTTCCAATCCAAGAGCACAGAATATCTTTCCATTTCTTTGGGTCTTCTTTGATTTCTTCCAACAATGTTTTACAGTTTTCGGTGTACAGATCTTTCACCTCTTTGGTTAAGTTTATTCCTAAGTATTTTATTATTTTTGTTGCAATTGTAAATGGGATTGTATTCTTAATTTCTCTTTCTGCTACTTCGTGTTAGCGTATAGAAACACAACCGATTTTTGCCTGTAGGGGATCAAGACACTCAGCCAATGCAGGCTGACAAGTAGCCTGAGGGCTTGCTGTTGGGTGGGGCAGGTCCCTAGGGCCGCCTGCCTGCCCTGGCTGAACTGGATTAGATCTGTGCTCTAGTGGGTATGGCAGCCCCCTGGGCTAACAGGCCAGGGGAAGAACCTCAGTGGTGTCTGCTGGGGTCTGAGTTAGCACGCCTGGACCATGTCAGAACAATAGCCCCCACCAATGTCTCAGTCTCGGGAGAGGTCTCTCCTTTCACCGAGATGCCCCCAGAGCCCACCAGGTGAGTCTCTTTTCACCCAAGGACTGTCAGCCTTCTCTCTGGTGATTTTAGTTTGCTGAGACAGGTGAGTTTGTGCATGGGCCCTTTAAGACCCGACTCTTTTCAGTTTTCATCTGACAGCTTTTCTGGGGGTATTCCCTGCTGTAGTTAATAGCCAGCGAAGCCAGATACTAAGACCCTCGTCTCAGTTGTGCTGAGTCTAAAGGATGCTTTTAGTAGTATTGGCCCCTGCTTTGGACCTCACCCCTCTAGGGAGGGCTGCATACCCTAGGGTGGCTCCCTCCTGGCCAGCTGAGAAACTCCACTGCTCCCAAAGGTGACTTTTTTCTCTCCAGCTGGAATTTCTGGCCCTTCTGCCTTTGTCAGGACTGTCCCATGTTGTGGGGGTTCTTTTTATCCAGTTTTCAGTTTTCTATACAGGGTAATTTTTCCAAAAATAATTGTAACCTGGTTGCGTTCATGGGAGGAGATGAGTTCAGAGTTTGCTTACACCGCCATCTTGACAAGATCCGCCACTTCTACACTTCTGTTACTTCTGTTTTCATTTTCTCCCTCCTTTGGTACAGAGCCCATCTGGGGACCCTGTTGAGGTCATCTGTCTCATGGGGGTTGTGAGGATTAAATGTGGAGTGCTTCCAACAGTCCTTGGCACACAGTAGGTGTTCAAGTTTGGTAGTTATTGTCATGACCACCACCCCATCATCCTCAAACCATCACCATCACCATCACCGTCATCATGACCTCGTGCTGTCACTCCTACAGTCTGATAGTTAGGACTCTTCAGATTGGATACACTAGATTTATGCCTAATAATTCCACTTGTTTCAGCAGATATCTGTTGAGTGCTTACCATGATAGCTAAATTCTCCCCACTCCCCATTCTCTCGTCTCCTTATCTTCCCATCATGCTGCGACCCTAAGTCAGCTCTCCACTCTTTTAATTTTTTTAACAATGACCCCCCAAAGCCTCACAATGTCCTTGAAATTACCACTCCATAATTGCCAGCCTCCTCTATTTCCTCAGCCTCTTCTTAGCCCTTCCCTCCCTCTCTTTGCCTTGGCCCTGGCCCTGCCTATGGAATATCCTTTTCTTGAAGCCCCGTCAAGTGGTGCCTGCAGATCTCAGGATTAGGGGGTACGAGATTTATGTCCTCTCTGCTCTTTGTCCTCCCACACCATTTCTTTGAGATCTATAGTCCCCAGCTGGAGCACCCTCTCCTCCTCATTACTCTTTTCTGCCTAATTAGTCCCCTGTTTCATTGAAGACTTGATCGCCTGGCCCACAGCTTTCCTCTCTGCCTCAATTCTTGCTGTCATCCTAGTTGACTTCAGTGTGCATGCGGAGGACTGAGCCTGCACACGGGGTACTCATTTTCTTCAATACCTCATCTGTACTGCTGACCTCTTCTCATCCACCTGTCCCCATTCCCACCATAATACCCTGGATTTGCATCCTGATGCTGCACCACCTGACAAATGAGCAGTGCAGCACCCTCCAGCCCTGATCTCTTCTTTCCAGCTTGCTTGGTCACTTAATTCAGCTAGGCCCTCAGCATATTTTTCCTCAGGCCCTCCATGGTGTACTCTATCCTTTAGATGCTTCCTCTATGCTGTTACCTCTCAGCTGAGCTTGGACTTCATAGTCCATCCAT